>NC_089254.1:12063212-12374664 GCF_963930625.1 Muntiacus reevesi
TAACTCAGAATTACCAATAGGGAGTGGCAACTATGTATTTTGGCAGTTCACATATACATGTGTATATATAATATGAAAGTTTCTAATTTAAGTATTAATCACTATGTGTTTGAATTCCATGTAACTAAAACAGTATTAAATTTCCTAAGACAACACAGCAATAAAGCAGTAAAATAAAAATAAATGAATAAAATAAATATATAAAATATATGGACATAATAGAAAATTTAAAATAACCAACCAAAATTTTAAATTAAGCAGTAAAAGAAAAAAAAATACAAAAAGATCTCAAATCTATGAGCCCCAGGAATGAGTTACAGGGAAAACAAGTATTTTTTCAATTAATTTTTTTTGGAAAACAAGTATATATTTAGCCTAACATAAGTAGTAGCAGTTAATACTAGTGATGAGGATGGTACTGCTGATAATCATGGTGATAAAAGGTAATCAGTAATAAGAAGGGCTAACATGTATCGAAAGTGTTAGTAGTGAAAGAGGAAGACCATGTTTCTGTCATAGCAATAAGACTGCATAAATCAGTTTAGGTCTATAGGCCTTATGTGGGATCTTAGGTCCACAACCAGGGATCGCACCCATATTCCCTGCACTGCAAGGCAAATTCTTAACCACTGGACCACCAGGGAAGTCCCAACATGAGGGTTCTTAATTTCAGGCCCAGTGACCTTCGTGGAGTCCATGGGTAAAATTCAGGGGTCTGTGAATTCAGATGGGGGGGAGGGGAAACACATCTTTAGTTAAATCTCTGACTGAAAGTGAGTATTTCTTTTGATGATGAGTGTAGGCAACAAACCACTGAGCTTTCTACTAGTAGTACCTGTGACTGTCACTAACAGAAACTGCACACATTGTTTCATAGCATTTTAGTAGTTGATATCTCAAAATACCATTTATACTCATCTCTGCTTCACAGTATCTGCTGTTGCTGCTACTGCTAAGTCGCTTCAGTCGTGTCCAACCCTGTGTGACCCCACAGATGGCAGCCCACCAGGCTCCTCTGTCCCTGGGATTCTCCAGGCAAGAACACTGGAGTGGGTTGCCATTTCCTTGTCCAATGCATGAGAGTGAAAAGTGAAAGTGAAGTCGCTCAGTCGTGTCTGACTCTTCACAGCTCCATGGACTGCAGCCCACCAGGCTCCTCCGTCCATGGGATTTTCCCGGCAAGAGCACTGGAGTGGGGTGCCATTGCCTTCTCCAGTGCATGAGAGTGAAAAGTGAAAGTGACGTCGCTCAGTCGTGTCTGACTCTTCACAGCCCCATGGACTGCAGGCTCCTCCGTCCATGGGATTTTCCCGGCAAGAGTCTGGAGTGGGGTGCCATTGCCTTCTCCATACAATACATGCTGTTAAGTCGCTTCAGTTGTGTCTGACTCTGTGCACTGTTAGGTATTCAACGACCTCTAGATATATTTAAGGCTTATTATATCCTACGTTAGATTTTTCAAATAGTTTGACAATAGAATTTAAGTCAGTTATTATTAACTTAGATAGTATTTAAGTTTGGTTTATAATCCTGTGTATTTTTATTTTATGCATTTAGTAACATGATGCTGAGAAGGAGTCAAGGCTTCACCAGACTGCCAAAGGGATCTGCAGCACAAAAATCTAAGAACCCTTGCTCCAACATCATCATCATCACAGGTAACTATTATTGAGCACTTCCTGTGTGTCTGACAGTGTTCTAGCATTTTGCAAGAATTAACTCAGTGATATTTTTACAGCCCCTATATGGTACATAAAGTATGATTACCCCCATCCTACAGATTAGGACACTGAGGCACAGAAAAGTGAAATAAAAAGCCAATGAGTCAGGTAAATAGTGGAGAATTCAGGCTATCTGGCTACAAGTTATGAACCCTTAACCAACAGTCATCAGCATGAAAGGAATCTCTGTTTCTTTCACTCAGGAAAAGGCATCACCTTCAAAGTGGGATGAGACGGGGGTGGTTAGTGATTACCTTGCTTCATATTGTGGTAACAGTACAGATGCACCAGGCTGGTGTGTCAGCAGGGGACACAGTCTTCTTACCAGGTTTGTTCCTTATCGCACTGCCTTTGAATTTACAAACCACTGGTGGGGCTTTATCTTTTAAGTGCAGACTTAAATTCAAACAGGGGCTTTATCTTTCACATACAGACTTGTAAAACCCCTTGGAATTCACTCCCTCATCCCTTGTAATGCTCTTACTTACCTCAAAGTCTGTGCTCAGGCTTGTAAAGCTGAGGAAAATTTGCTCCAATGGCAGAGAAGAGAGGAGGCTACAGGGAACTGGGGCAAACTGTATTTGGAATCGGAAGACCTGACTTAGAAGTACAGGTTTGGCACTAACAATTGAACTAACTAGTTAGCTTCTCCAAGCTTCACTTTCATCAGATATAATATAGGAAATATATAACATAATATAAAGACAGATAATGAAGACTGGGAGAAGGCAGGAAGGTAAAAGGGCTTTCTTTCCAAATGTCAGTAAATGTTTGTTTTAGTTTAATACCAAGAACTGTTGACACTTTCAACACAAAGACTAGCACACAGGGCTTCCCTGGTGACTCAGTGGTAAAGAACCGGCCAGGCCATGCAGGAGACACGAGTTGGATCCCTGATCCAGGAAGATCCCACGTGCTGTGGCGCAAACCTTGCCCCACAACCACTGAGCCTGTGCTCTAAAGCCCAGGAACCGTAACTGCTGAACCCACGCCCTACAACTGCTGAAGCCCACACACCTAGAACGCATGCTCTGCAACAAGAGAAGCAACCACAATGAAAAGCCTGTGCACCACAACGAGAGAGTGGCCCCCACTCTCTGCAACTAGAGGAAAACCCCTGTAGCAATGAAGGCCCAGCACAGCCATTTAAGACCAGCACACGGTAGTCACACAATAAATAAGGCGGGTGGTGGCTGAAAAACAGGCTGCCCCTTCAGAAGTGTTCATTGGATAGCTTCTTGGTGGAGTTGTCATAAAAGATGTCAGGCAACAAGGAGAAAGTTCAGATGCTTATTTCTGGATTTCCTGCTCAGGCCCAGGTCTCTTATGCATTCAAGTCTTATGATTCATTCAAGGCTGTGTGCTTTGGAATAGGGAGCACAGACCTGGAGACGTTTGTGTATTTCTGTTTTCCCCTTTATTGTGCAACTAGGGAGGAGTGGAAAAGTTGGGTATGATATGCCATCCTCCTCTGGGAACCTTAGCCAGTTATAGTTCAGAAGGAAATAGACAACTCTGATTCCATTTATCCATCCATGACATACTTATACTAAAATATTATTCATTGCTTATCTGAAATTTAAGTGGGCAGCTTGGGGGAGAGAAATAACTTGAGTGCCAAAGTACTATCTCTAAAAATAGAATAATGAACTAGAAGGCACCGGATGAGAGCGAAAAAATAAACCGAAAATCTATTTTTTGAAGAGCCTTTCTCTTTGTGGAGGTGGGAACATGCTGCTTTTCAAAATACTCTAAGGGACTGAAAGGAGAAATGCATTTAAGCACTCCACCAAACTTCATAAACAGTAAGTGCAGTATTCTGCACTTACAGGGTTGCCAGATAAAATGTGAGTGAAATTTGAATTTCAGATAAATAATGAATACTATTTTAGTATAATTACATCCCAAATATTGCATGGGATATGTTTATACTAAAAAAAGATTTGTTGTTTATCTGACATTCCAGTTTGACTGGGTTTCTTGCATTTTTATTTGCTAGATCTGTCCACCCATCATTCCCCTCACCTTCTCATATTGGCCAATATGAGGCTTCAGTTGACCAATGAGGTTACAACCCTGTGAAGTCATTGCTAAATAAAGTTTATTATAGTCAAGTCTTTATAAAGAAAAGACACATTAAATTTTAAATGACCCATCAGGTACAGTCTGTATGAATAAAATTTACCTACTTTTTCTTAGGTTTGCAACCACATTTATCATTCAAAGGGACTTAAATTTAAAACCTTAAGATTTTTAAGAAGAAAAAATTATAAACTGAGAAAACTTCAGTTAATGGAAACACTGGTGGTTTGAACCATAGGGATAACCTAATGAGCTTGTGAATTTTAGTGGGAGCTGGATAGAGCATACAAAATCATCCAACTCAATAACCTTCTGCAGAACAGGATAGTTGTTTATATAACATGAAAATTAAGCTCAGCGTGTCCATTTCTTGCCAGTGAACGTTCCTCCTCCGACTCTGACCCTTCCTGTTGCACAGAACTGTCCTCCTGGTGTTTTTCTGTGAGCAGATGAAGCTACAGCTAAGCCAGTTGAGCTGGAAACTCTAGCATCACCTTTGACCTACCCCTCATCCCCTGGGCTTCCAGAGTTTGGGCCAAACCACTGCAATACTTTAACTAGTTTCCCCACGTCTTTTTAGTCTCCTTCTGGTACTTGTCAGCTCTAACTTCATATGAGAATTATCAGGAGAATTTTTAAAAATAAGAAATACTCATGCTGGGCCCCACTCAGAGCAACAGGACTGGAACTGCTTGGGGTGCTGTCCAGACAGCAGGCCTCCTGGAGATCCTAAGGCACAGCCAGGGCTGCGAATCACTGCTCTGCTCCAATCCAGCCTTCCAGGTCCACTCTGCACAGTCTAGCTGATTATGCCTTAGAAAGTTTAAACAGGCTCCTGTTTAAAAAATAAAACACACAGCAAACACTGACAGTTCCCTTTGCCTATCAAAGCAGGCCCCAGTTTCTCAGCATACCTTTAATAACCATCTTGAGACCTAGCCATCCCCTGTCCCTACTGTTATCATCCCGTAACTTTAAGCTCCCCTCAGATCCAGACTTCCTCACATCAGTCCCTTTGTTCATGCTCCAACCTCCATCTGGGGCTGCCTCCTTCCTCCCCACTTGGGTTTCACCCATCCTTCCAGGACAATGTCAAATGTCTCTTCCTCCTGAGCTTCAACTTCAGGACTTCAGTCATTTTTCCTCCTTAAGCCTATAGAGGTTGGTCTGTACCTGTCCTGAACATCCTGATCGTCCCTATAGCTCAGATGGTAAAGAATCTGCCTGCAATGCAGGACACCTGGGTTTGATCCCTGGGTCAGGAGGATCTTCTGGAGAAGGGAACAGCAATCCACTCCAGTATTCTTGCCTGGAGAATGCCATGGATAGAGGAACCTGACGGGCTACTGTTTTTGGGGTCGCAAAGAGTCAGACACGACTGAGCAACTAACACTGCTACAGTGAACATCCTAGTTTATCCATCTTATTTCTCTCCTTCCCTTTAATAGGTTAAGAACGGTGCCTTACTCTATTACAGGAGCCTCAGAGAGCACAGCATACAGAACAGATGCTCAGCATTTCTGGAATTTTTTTCGCGTAAGGCTTATATAATTTGAATTGATAATTCGAAGACTGGGACATCTGCCTATCGCGTTTTTTTCATAATAAGTAAAATGTGAGAAGGAGTAGGCATGCCCTGTTTGGCATTCTGGCTTCACGGTTCCTGGACGAGGAGATAAATAAGGAAGTGATGTAAGAACAGTAGCTGAATATTTCAAGTATCTTTGATCTACTGCGCCAAGATTAGAGAGCAGAGGAAGCTTCTCCAACGCGGCAGGGGAGGGATGGAGAACAACTTTGTTAAAGATTAAAGACGGAGGCTGGTTCGGGCACCAAAGAGAAGCAGGATCCGTGACCTGAAATAAATCTTTATAATTAAAGTTTCCGTGCACGAGTAACAGTGGTGTTTTCAAGTTAAAGCACGAGGTTTGCCCCAGAGTAAATTGCACGGCACTCAACCTAGGTAGCAAAGAACTTCGTGAGCAGCAAAAGCTTGTAGACTCTCCGGGAAGTCTCGCGATTCAGCCCAAACTGTGTGGGGTTTTGCGGGCGGCTGGGGGTGGGGTGGCGGCGCTCGGCGGGCCGGGGAGCAGAGCCGGCAGAGAGCCTCCCCGGCCCCGGCTCCAGCACGAGGGTCCCCGCGCCCCCGCAGCCCCGGCCACCCCGACCCTGCGCACCCGGGAGGGCCCCCGGCCCCTACCTGAGCGCCAGGAACCTCTCGCCCAGCAGCGCCAGCGCGATCCCCAGCAAGCTCAGCGCCAGCAGCCGCCCCATGGCTCGGGAGCCGCGCCGCCTTGCTCCGCGGGACCGCGGAGCACTGTGGGCGGCGCCGCGGTACCGCCGGACCGCGCGGGCTGCGCTCCGCCCCGAGCCGCCCTGCTGGCGGGAAGCCGGGGCTCCGCCCTCGGCCGGGCCCTTGGCCTTTGACACCACAAACCTGCCTCCTCAGACACCTTCCCTGGGACCAGGAGCCCACCCCCGCCCAGGTTTGGCCCGGTTAGATAACACGTGGAATCCCTTCACTTCCTTTCACTGACAGCCCCGCAAGAATCTCAGGCAGCCCTCGGGCTTTGCTTAGATCCCACTTCCCAGACATTCCTTCCATCCTAGTTCCTAGTCCTGGAACTTACGTCCTAGAAACTTACGAGGGACAGTTTTAAAGAGTGTGCGTATGGGTGTGTGTGTGTGTGGGGGGGGGGGGGGGGTATTATTATTGTTACTACAGGAAAAGATACTGGATCATGTCTTGTAAATATATTATGTTGGAATCACTATTTTAAATAACAGGCTACAGGTGGGAGGAAGGAAACATAAAGTTTCTAAGCAATGCTTCATCCAGACTGTGCTCACTCCAGTCTCAGTCGTATTCCACTCTTTGCGAACACATGGACTGTATGCAGCCCGCCAGGCTCCTCTGTCCCTGGGATTCTCCAGGCAGGAATACTGGAGTGGGTTGCCATGCCCTCCTCTAGGGGAATCTTCCCAACCCAGGAATCAAAGCCAGGTCTCCGACATTGTAGGCGGATTCTTGTAGGCGGATGGTAATCCAACCCACCAGGGAACAAGTATGGCTGAAATAAGCTTCTGATGGTTGCTGGTTAATTGTCACTCTACCTTATGTAGGCAGAAATGGTCACAATTGAGAATTTTCAACAGACATAGGTCTTATTAGCAACGAGTAAATAAAAGCAGATGCCAGTTTCTCACCTGTAATACAGCCCAGGAGAAAAAATAAGACCCCTCTTTTTCTGTAGGGCTTCCCTGGTAGCTCAGCTGGTACCTGCAATGCGGGAGAACCTGGTTCGATTCCTGGGTCGGGAAGATCCGCTGGAGAAGGGACAGGCTATCCACTCTACTATTCCTGGACTTCCCTGGTGGCTGAGCTGGTAAAGAATCCACCTGCAGTGCGGGAGGCCTGGGTTTGATCCCTGGGGAAGGGAACAGCTACCCACCGCAGTATTCTGGCCTGGGGCAAAGAGCAGCTTTGGCTTTCACTTTTCAGTTTCTGTATGTGAATGTCTCTGATTCGGTCCTGAGGGATGTTAAGTGCTGTTGCGTGGTGCAGAGAGTTACATAGTTGTCCTTTGAAAGCCCAGGAGGCTTGCCTTTTCTGTGTGTCATGGACTCCTCTGGCAGTAGTGAAACTATAGATACCTTCCTAGAAAAATGTTTCTAAGTGCATACAATGACTACCAGTTGCAAAGGAGATCAATTACCTTCAAAAGACATTATCAAAATGTTCTTTCGGAAGTTTGTGCTATAGTAGTATAGCAGTGTGATGTGTGCTACATTGCTCACACATTAAATAGCAAGGTGCAGCACTATTTTTCTCAAGTAGTAATGAACATAAATGTTATTTCAAGAAATCTGTAGCACCATAATGAAATAATGATCATAACTCCTATTTCCATTAGTAACAAAGTCACAAGTATTGCTAATGCTTCTGGAGTTTGTTTTCTACTTTCGTAATTGAAAGCAGTGCTTAATTCCATTAGAAATCAAGGTATTTCCCCCTCATTCAAGGTCACAAACCCTCCGGAATTCTATGTATAGACCATTTGGATTAAGAATTGTGCCATAGTTACCCTATGACTGGGTAGGTAAACGGGGGATCTCTTCTTTAGGGAGGTGCTTTTTTTTTTTTTTTTTTTTAATTGTCTGTTTGAACACAAATACCCTGATACCATGCTTTTTTTTTTTTTTTTTAATTTTTGGCTGTGCTGAGTCTTCACTGCTGCACAGGCTTTTCTCTGGTTGTGTGAGTTGGGACTACTCTCTAGTTGCCATATGCAGGCTTCTCATTGTGATGGTCTCTCTTGTTGCGGAGCGTGGGCTCTGGGGCACGTGGGCTTAATAGTTGCAGCTCACGGGCTTAGTTGCTCTGCAGCATGTGGGATCTTCCCAGATCAGGGATCCAACCCATGTCTCCCGCATTGGCAGGTGGATTCTTCACCACCGAGCCACCAGGGAAACCCTAGGGAGGGTTTTAATGACAGTCTTTGGAGAAGAGAAGAATCTCATATATGACAGAATTTAGAATGAAGACCTATGCCCAGGGCTTCTGTGTTATTTTGAGCCTTATGCCAATGATTCTGGATAGTGACCAGTAGATAAAACTGTGCCTATACATTTAATTGCACATATAATTGTTGTGTGCTATTTCCCTTTGCTATGCCCTGGCATTTTTTAAACTCATGTTCTTCATATTAGTAATTCAGTCTGGTTACAACTGAACTTAAAGGGTCAAAGGTCTGTTTTCTTCAAGATATACCCAGGGTAGTGAAACATAGCTCTTGTGCCAACCTGCCCTTGGCAGACATCACTAATTGAGTCTTCCACTGTTTCTCACTAAGCCTAGGCTTGTCTTCACGTCTTTTCAAACAACAGCAGAAGAGAAGTAAAGGTCCCTGAGGTAGCCAGTGACAGAGGTCCATTCAGGATGAAGCCTGCTCACCGTCTTGTACCACCGCAATGCCCTGGGATTTAGGGTGGAGGCATTTGTGGTAAAGAACCAGGCTTTCAAATCCAGCGAGACATACTATACCTGTCTCAGAGGATCTTGGGGAACCCTCAGTTTAATTTTATTAACTTGACCAGTGAGTTCCCTCAGACTTGGTCTCCTAATTCCTCATGACTCTGTGTGAAGAGCCCAATAGCTCTATTCTGGGAAGGGAGAGTTAGGGAGTTTGGGATGGACAGGTACACAGTGCTATATTCAAAATGGATAAACAGCAAGAACCTACTCTCTAGCACAGGGAACTCTGCTCAATGTTATGTGACAGCCTGGATGGAAGGTGATTTGGGAGAGAATGGATACATGTGTGTGTATATATATGGCTGAGTCACTTCGCTGCAACTATCACAACATTGTTAATCGGTTATACTCCAAAATAAAAAAAAAAGTTAAAAAAGCACCACAGATCCCTATCCCTACCATGCCAGGGCTGAGAATTATCTTTTCTCATAGTTGGGTTGGGGGAAGAGAGATTTTCTGATTTGGAAATCAGAAGCCTAATTTCTTCATCACAAGAGAATGGAGAGGACTGGTCATTAAATTCTATAGTACAGACGAGTGATTACGTTTTATAGTATAGCTTAGCAGTCTTTTGAAATAACTGGAATTTGTACGCTACACCAACCTAACCCCTGGCTTATTTTTTTTCATGGGAAAAATTGGTTTCTGACTCCCAAATAACCAAGTTACCCAATACAAAACAGACTTGCTTTGGAACTTGTTTGTATGCTGGCAGTTCCTCACACTTGGTTGGAAGTATTTCTCAAATAATGACATATAACTACTTTGTAATTAGAAATTAATGGTTGTTAAGCAAAATTGCAGAAATAATAATAGTTTTTTTCAATGCTTCTCAAACTATGTGTGGTGAAGGACAGGTTTTCTTTGCCTTTGTAAAGTACAATGAAAGTGAATTACTAGAAAATGAAGTGAAAATTCAGACACACAAAATATAAGCCCAAATCTTTTATTATTTGATTCAGCAGATGTAAAATTACTTTGTCAAATTTGTATAACAGTTTTAAATGCTTACTCTCAAATTTTCATACTTATCTCACCACGGACCAGAAACAGAGCATTCACAGACCAAAAATGGTCCTTGGAACACAAGTGGACAGCCTTTCATGATTGGATTTTAACCCTTTAAAGTTCTTTGCAGTATATTATCACATGTAAAATCCCCAGTAATTTATGAAATAGGTTTCTTGTAATTATTGTCATTTTGTATAATATATGATGGGACATTCGTTCCTCCATATCCTTTTTATTTTCTTCCTCTCTTTTCCTTTTTTTTAAAGAAGTCATATTTTTAGATCTTTTAACATAAAAATACATGGAAGAGGTGTTATAAAAGATAGTTATTATCAGTAAAAGAAAGATTTGCTTTGTAGATGCTTCATACTTGTGCTCCTGGAGGGTAGACTTCCCTACCAACTATGAAAGTGTGTAAATTCAAAGAAAAAATGAATGAGTTTTTCCATTGTGTCAGTGTATCTCTAGAACATATGAATAAACAATTTTGAGATAATGTTGGAAATTAATCAGATGGTCCGCTTGACCCAAGTCATTTTCTGAGAATTTCAGTATATTAAAAAGTGAAGAAATGCTCTATAACAGAAATAGAAAATTGTTATATATTTTAAAAATATTTATAATCAACAAATTAACATTCTTCAGATACTAGATTGAACAATATGAACTTGCTCTTTGTAGAGGTCAAAAACACACAGATGTAAAGTAAAATTTTATGTGCTAGTCACAAAATAGTTATGCATTTTATGGGGAAAAAAAGGAGTTTATTTCTGGTTTATTACAGGAGGAATGGCCCAGTAAAATGAATGAGTTTTTAAATTTTTAGGTAAGAACAAGAAGGAGGAAGTGGAACTTGTGTTAAATAATTCTAATATTCTTGCATGTGTGGAAAGAGAGCAGAGATACTGGATAACTTTATATTTTCTTAAGGTAAGATGCTGAAAGAAAAACGGCAGTGTGTAAGTTCAAAGAAAAAAATGAATGAGTTTTTCCATTGTGTCAATGTATCTCTAGGACATATGAATAAACAATTTTGAGATAATGTTGGAAGTTAATCAAATGGTCCTTTTGACCCAAGTCTCTTTCTACAGAGGGCTGTCAGATTTGCTACCTGTCTTTCGGGAGCTGTGGGACCATGTGGGACCTCTCCAGAGATCATGGGGGTAGAAAATGTTGGGAGAGAGAAAGGTTGGGGAGACCAGACACAAAACTCCCAATCTCCTTCAGAGCCTGACTTGGTATGGCCTGAACTGTATAGAAAAGTAAAGATATATTCCCTCCATTCTAGGAAATACATGCATGTTTCCCATTGTCTAATAGCAATAATGCTTCTAGTTTTCATAAACTTTATGTGCAATCTCTTTCAGAGTAACTATCAAAGTAATCTCTTTCAGAGTAACTTACTTATTGAACATTTCCTATTCTAACACACTTTTCAGACACGATCTCGTTTAATTCCCATAGCAACCATTTGAATTAGTTACTGTTTTTCTCTCCAATTTATAAGTGATGAAACTGAAGCCAGCGGTTAAGTATCTTTCCCAGGGTTATACACCTCGAAAATGGTGGAATCCAATATAAGAAAATATATATTAAGACCGGATTTCCAGAAAAACCCCTCATTTCAACCCTTGATATATTTTTAATTGTTAAATTAAGAGACTTTTATTCCTTTGCTATTTATGGTAAGAGCAGAGATGAATCAGCTATAACAGGAAGTTGTAGAAAATGACTTCATATCAACTCTCATGAAGGAGTCTTTAACGTTGAGTTGCCTTTTATACTTTTCTTCTGCCTGCTTGCATTACTTCACAGTTATTGAGTATATTCTGCATCTCCAACCAATTACTGGGAACTCAAAGGAGGCATACCTTCCTGCCTTGGTGGAGGTCATAGTTTAGTGGGAGAGGGAGGCACATGAACAAACATGAGCAGTGTTATCTGTGAAGGACTGAGAACTTTGAATTTTACCCTTTATGGGCTGGAGCGCTTCTAAAGCCTTTTAAGAAGGGAGAATCAATGCTTCACAAAGGTCACTGGCTGTGGGAGGGTGAGTTGGGTGGAGTCTGCTTCCCAAGTCTCCTCAGAAGAAGATGTGAACAAGGCTGAGGCAGTGGGGAGGGAGGGCAGGGAGTGGATTTAAGGAATTTCAGAGATCGAATGGATGGAAATAGGTGGCCGATAAGATGTGGGGGAGAGGAGGAGTTGAAGAAGACTTGGGTTGTTGAAATGGGTAAATGGGGATATACTATGGGGTAAATGGGAGAGGAACAGATTGGGGTAGCATGGACAGGGGATTGATGAGCACCATTGATGTGCTCCAAGCCCAGAAGAAAACTGCAGACAGGTTTTTAATGCTCAGGAGCAAGGTCTTGTCTGGACATGGAGATGTAGGGTGCATTAGCAGAGAGCTGTGTAGAGGATCTTCAGGAAGGGTTGACATTGCCCCCTGAAGTGAGGTGACATATGTAGAAGTTCTGGAAGGCTGAGAAGCAAGTTAAAAAGTGGGAGGTGGGATGGAGAATGAGTCATTGAACTGAGCTGTAGGGGTCACCTTAAACTAGGGAGAGCAGATACTGGTGTAGAGATGACCACTTTTTTTTTTTTTTCTTTTTCTCCTAAATCTGAATACGGCCTTGAGGTTCTTTATACTACAGTGTTCCAGGCAGTCATTCCCTGACCACAGAGAATAAAACCTGTTTGCTAACGGACTGGGAACGATGTGAATGGTGGAAGTGGTTGGAAAGAAATCTCCAGAGTTATGTGTTTGGCATAAAACAGGCCCTTCCTAGCACTTGGCAGGAGTGCTCTGGAGCAGCTCGCTGCCTTGCCTCCAGTATCTATTTGATCTCATTAGGCCCTTGAGCCCTGAATTATGTGGTCACTTTGAGAAGCTCAGGCTTCCTAGTCAACCTTTATCCTCCAGACTCTTCCCATATGTCTGGGTACTTTCTCCCAGCTCTCTATCCTCCCCTGCCCACACCTTCTAAAACACTTCTGTTATGTCCTCTGAAACCAACAGTCCATCATTAACAAAATCCCCTATATCCTCAAACGTCTTCTCTAAATACCCTCTTCAACTTTCTCTGTTATTTGTGCGTGTATACATGCTCAGTCACCGCAGTCGTGTCCAACTCTGCAACCCTATGGACTGTGGCCTCCAGGCTCCTCTGTCCATGGGGTTCTCCAGGCAAGAACACTGAGGTGAGTTGCCTTGTCCTCCTCCCAGGGATCTTCCCAACTCAGGAATTGAACCCGTGTCTCTTGTGTCTCCTGCTTTGGCAGGCAGGTTCTTTACCACCAGCGCCACATGGCCCCCAACTTCAGGATGCTTTCCTGCCTGTCCTAGATGGCTCTGCTCCTGCCCCCATTAATACCGTACTGCCAAAATGCTTGGTAATTTTAGCATCCTTGTGGGCAACCTCTCCAGACTCACCTTTTCAGTTCTATGACTACTTTTCCTCCAGTGACCGTGTCTCTGCCTTACTTGGCTGCCTACTCCTGTGGTTGTACTTCTATGATTTTGCCATCACAATACTTCTACAATCTCAGTTCTAACATTTCATTTTCCAGCCACCATCCCTTATCTTTTTGCTCACTCCCTCTGGTTCTCCACTTTTTGAAAAATTCTTTGACCTTGTTTGATGTCCTAACTCCTTTTTAAAATGGTTGCATTTCACCCCCACCCCCCACACTCCATTTAATTCCACTTTGCACAGTGTTGATTCTTTGTGGTGTACTTTTTCACTGAAATAGCATATATGTAAATCTTACAGTAGTAGACTGTAAGTGCGTATGTTTTTCCTAAATTCTGAGCGTGACCACATACTTGAGTCTAGTAAGAACCAGTGAAAAACGATTTTGATAATTTCTTCTAGTCAGTGAGTTTTCTGAAAAATGCATGATTTCTTCCTTTGAGTACCCTTCCCTGCCATTTATTCTTTGTTCTGGTGAAGAGCTTTGTCATGCAGGCTGACAGAAAAGGAGTGCAAGTGATAGAACTGGGCCTGCCACAGGACACAGAGGAAGCGTATCACGGTGATTTGTGTTTTAGACGGCAGACTCAAAGCCCATTCACAGAGACATCAGAGGAACAGAAGTAAAGGTTAGCAGATAATGAGATTCTGGGGATAGTCCTTGACATTGTCATGGACATCATGAACTTGACTGCAGCTTGGAGGATGGGCCAGGCTTTTAACAAGTGGAAGTTGAAAGCCCCCAACGTTCGGGTCAGAGAAGGAACAGTGATGGGCAGTGGGAGAGGTCAAGCACATTCTCCGTCGTTTCTTTGGTTCTTCGTCGGAGTAATGTGACAAAGACCAGGAAACTGCTTGTTTCTGTTTCCAGGGACCCCACCCCCTTTGCTAACAAATTGCATGTGTGCAACACAGACAGGCAGGAGGAACTTAGATTTTATTTGAAATGTTTTATTTTAGGAGAATAGACGTGAAAGTCTTAAGGAATGACTTTTTTGGAGACCTATTTCATTTTCTGCCTTTCATTTATTTTTTCCTGCAAGCAGTGTTTTATTATTATTATCATTATTTCTTTTTAAGCCTGTGCACTTTTTTTTCATTACTTTATATTTCACAGGAGCTCTGGAGCTTGAATTTGCCTGGCTGCCTTGGGGGAAGATGAGCTCACATTGGGTGTGGGAGTTAGGGGTAGGGCTCTTTCTTATTTCAAACACAGATAGTGGTTATCATATATGTTTACTTAATATTTTATGACTTGAAAAGATAATGACTGTTTACAAGAAATATGATTAAATTGCAGAGATGGCGGGGGGATGTTAAATTAAGTCCTCAGTATTCTTTGTAACCTTATATTTCATTTCCAATAACCCTGCCTGCATTCCACAAATTTAACTTGTGGATTTTCTAAGTGAGAAGACATTGAAGTTACTTGAGAATCTTAAAACTAGAAAATGAAGCCAGTTCTAGCAATGTGAAGCACTGCACAGAGGTCCATAAGTCATGAGAAATCACTGGAATTTGTCCAGGCAGGCCACTGGAATGATGGAAAATTCCTGGTGGAAGAAACTGGACAGAAGTGAACAGTGGGGAGTACATAGGAGGAAGGAAGGAAAGAGGACAGTGGGCCTGTGGGCAGCAGCCTCTGCCAGACTCCAAACTGGTGATGGTCCAGGTGTGCTGCCAGCAGAACTCCTCCAAGTCCAGGGCATCTCTGGAGCCTACCTGTGCCTGGGAGTTGGCCCTATCACCCCACCCGACCTCCGCCAGGGGCTACAGAAAAGTTCACTTAGTCTATCTCCTAAAGCTTTGGTTAGCAACCCCTTGCCACCAAGGAGGGAAACAGCAATAGGCACCGCTCTTCACCTGGGGTTTCCTGCAGGGGTTCAGTTCTGCCCAGGAGTGGGGCCGCCCGGCTGGTAACGAGGGACTTTCCCTCTTCTGAGCCCTCACATTGTGGGAGCAGAGGAAGGTTGGATCAGATCACTCAGCTCCTGGCTCTGGGTTCGAGGTTAGAATGGAACTGTCTACTCTGCTCAGCAAGTTTTTACACACAATTTCAGGAGTTTTGTAATCATGTCAGATACTACCAGAGCCTTAGCCAGGAAAAACAATATGCATTGCTGACCTGTTTCTTAAGAAAAACAATAATAAATAAAATTTAAAACCCTATAATTTTACAACCTAATAAACTTTTTCTAAGTTTTTTAATGGATAGCTGCAATGTTAATTAAAAACCTGTGTATACAAGCTCCAGTAATGTCACTTTATTTTGTGTATTTGTTCTCCAAGACAGGATCACAGATGATAATTTTAAGACCATTGACCCAAGGACACTCTACTTCAGTATTAGGACCCTCCTACTTTTGTTGTAGAATGAAACCTTTATGCTGAGGATTTTAGCTTTCCCTCTGTTCTGCCTTCCCTTCTAGACCATGACTCAAAAAGCCTGTTATTTCACACCCAATCTAGCAAACAAACAAGAACCTTAATGCTCAAGAGGAAACTACCTTTAGCTTTTTGAAAATAACTAGTTTTTTTCCTCCAGGCTACACTTGGAAAATACAGTCTGGAATGCCAGTAACTCCCCACTCCAGAGTCTTTTTACATGCTTTCCTACTTTCATCAATATACCCTAAACTGTTTATAGGATATTTCACCCCTTGCCACGGTAATATTGACAAAGCCAATAAAACTCTCAACAGTAGTACCAAAATTACATTCTGAGTCTTGTTCGTATTTTTTAGTTTTACACATTATAAAAAATCCCTCAAGTAGGAAGGTGATTGTAAATGGTAGAGTTAGGAGCATGGCTTTGTGTTAGTATGAAGAGAGCAAGGTTAACTCCTGATACAAACTGGTTCTGTAACAATATAGACAGTCTGTCAGTGCTCAAATGTGTCCAACTCTTTGCGATCCTATAGACTGTAGCCCACCAGGCTCCTCTAACCATGGGATTTCACAGGCAAGAGTACTAAAGGCAGTTGCCATTTCCTTCTGCAGGGGATCTTCCCAACACAGAGATCGAACCTATGTTTCCTGCATCTTCTCCACTGCAGGTGGATACTTTACTGCTGATCCACCAGGGAAGCCTGAGTCAGAAGTATTTTGACCCATGCTTATTGAACTCAGATGGGGTAGACATGAATTGAAGAAGGATTTTCTTTATGTTACTTACACAAATAACACAAGAATGCTTTCTCACTGCAAAATATTCAGCTACTGATAAAATTTTAAACTTTTTTCCAAGGAAGAACACTTTTTGGTCAGTTCAGTTCAGTCGCTCAGTCATGTCCGATTCTTTGCAAGCCCATGAAGCGCAGCATGCCAGGCCTCCCTGTCCATCACCAACTCCCAGAGTTCACCCACCCATGTCCATTGAGTCTTTAATGCCATCCAACCATCACATCCTCTGTCGTCCCTTCTCTTCCTGCCCTCAATCTTTCCCAGCATCAGGGTCTTTTATAGTGAGTCGGCTGTTCACATCACAGATGACCAAAGTACTGGAGGTTCAGCTTCAAAATCAGTCCTTCCAATGAACACCCAGGACTGATCTCCTTTAGGATGGACTGGTTGGATCTCCTTGCAGTCTAAGGGACTCTCAGGAGTCTTCACCAACACCACAGTTCAAAAGCATCAATTCTTTGGCGCTCAGCTTTCTTTATAGTCCAACTCTCACATCCATACATGACTACTGGAAAAACCGTAGCCTTGACTAGATGGACATTTGTTGGCAAGTAATGTCTCTTCTTTTTAATATGCTGTCTAGGTTGGTCATAATTTTCCTCCCAAAGAGTAAGCATCTTTTAATTTCATGGCTGCAGTCACAATCTGCAGTGATTTTGGAGCCCAGAAAAATAAAGTCAGCCACTGTTTCCACTGTTTCCCTATCTATTTGCCCTGAAGCGATGGGACTGGATGCCAAGATCTTAGTTTTCTGAATGTTGAGCTTTAAGCCAACTTTTTCACTCTTCTCTTTCACTTTCATCAAGAGGCTCTTTGGTTCTTCTTCACTTTCTGCCATAAGGGTGGTGTCATCTGCATTTCTGAGGTTATTGATATTTCTCCCAGCAATCTTGATTCCAGCTTGTGCTTCTTCCAGCCCAGTGTTTCTCATGAGGTACTCTGCATATAAGTTAAATAAGCAGGGTGACAATAGACAGCCTTGACATACTCCTTTTCCTATTGGAACCAGTCTGTTGTTCCATGTCCAGTTCTGACTGTTGCTTCCTGACCTGCATACAGGTTTCTCAAGAGGCAGGTCAGGTGGTCTGGTATTCCCATCTCTTTCAGAATTTTCCACAGTTTATTGTGATCCACACAGTCAAAGACTTTGGCATAGTCAATAAAGCAGAAATAGATGTTTTTCTGGAACTCTCTTGCTTTTGTGATTATCCAGTGGATATTGGCAATTTGACCTCTGGTTCCTCTGCCTTTTCTAAAGCCAGCTTGAACATCTGGAAGTTCACAGTTCATGTATTGCTGAAGCCTGGCTTGGAGAATTTTGAGCATTACTTTACTAGCGTGTGAGAAGAGTGAATTTGTGCGGTAGTTTGAGCATTCTTTGGCATTGCCTTTCTTTGGGATTGGAATGAAAACTGACCTTCTCCAGTCCTGTAGCCACTGCTGAGTTTTCCAAATTTGCTGGCATATTGAGTGCAGCACTTTCACAGCATCATCTTTTTTTTTTTTTTTTTTTTTTTTACAGCATCATCTTTTATGATTTGAAATAGCTCAACTGGAATCCCATCACATCCACTAGCTTTGTTCGTAGTGATGCTTTCTAAGGTCTCCTTGACTTCACATTCCAGGATATCTGGCTCTAGGTGAGTGATCACTCCATCGTGGTTATCTGGGTCGTGAAGATCTTTTTTGTATAGTTCTTCTGTGTATTCTTGTCACCTCTTCTTAATATCTTCTGCTTCTGTTAGGTCCCTACCATTTCTGACCTTTATTGAGCCCGTCTTTGCATGAAATGTTCCCTTGGTATCTCTAATTTTCTTGAAGAGATCTCTAGTCTTTCCCATTGTATTGTTTTCCTGTATTTCTTTGCATTGATAACTGGGAAGGCTTTCTTATCTCTCCTTTCTATTCTTTGGAACTCTGCATTCAAATAGGTATACCTTTCCTTTTCTCATTTGCTTTTTGCTTCTCTTCTTTTCACAGCTATTTGTAAGGCCTCCTCAGACAGCCATTTTGCTTTTTTGCATTTCTTTTTTTGGGGATGGTCTTAATTCCTGTCTCCTGTACAGTGTCACAAACCTCTGTCCATAGTTCATCAGGCACTCTGTCTATCAGATCTAGTCCCTTAAATCTATTTCTCACTTCCACTGAATAATCATAAGGGATTTGATTTAGGTCATACCTGAATGGTGTAGTGGTTTTCTCCACCTTCTTCAGTTTCAGTCTGAATTTGGCAATAAGGAGTTCATAATATGAGCCACAGTCAGCTCCCAGTCTTGTTTTTGATGACTATATAGAGCTGTATAACACTTTTTGTAATTTCGTATAAATTCTTTTTTTTAAATTATTTTCTTATATATGAACTTGTAGAAACATATGGTATTGTATATGTGCTGATGAAACAATATTGTCAACTAGCTTTCTTTGGTGTCTTGAGGATGATTCTTTTTTGCTATAGAAAACCCTCTTCAGAGGTGATCATTGGTTTTAAAAATGGATAATTTATTAAAGTTACAGATTATGAAATCTATATCTTATGTTTGAAGAAGAGCTTACAAGTCTTATTATTCTATTCACAGCAGATTTCAAGAACATCTTGTAAGAGCTCTTTAATTAATATTAGGACCAATTCATGAAATTAGATTTTTAAACTTCTATTATCTAAACTGTATTCATGAAACTAACACATTCTGTTTTCCTTAAAGTTCTACATTGTATGATTTACCAAACAAAAGATTTCTGAGTGGTTAAATAGCTCACGGCTTCCCTGGTGGTTCAGATGGTAAAGAATCCGCCTGTAATGTGGGATCCCTGGGTTGGGAGATCCCCTGGAGAAGGGAACAGCTACACACTCCAGTATTCTGGCCTGGAGAATTCCCACGGGCAGAGGAGCCTGGCAGACTATAGTCTATGAGGTCACAAAGAATCAGACACAACTGAGTGACTTTCACTTTTTAAATAGCTCATATATCAAATAAATATTTATAAATAGATGATTCTTAAATTCTCTTAATGTTCCGTTAATATGTATGAAGCACAGACGTTAAATTAAAACCACGAGTCTAAACAAATTGTATAATACATTTAAGTTAGAATCATAAGAGACTGCTGTTCTAATAAGCTATTGTTCTGCTAGACCAAATTTTAAATATCACAGGTATTTGTTGTTGCTGTTCAGTCACTAAGCTGTGTCCAGTTCTTTGCAACCCGATGGACTGCAACATGCCTGGCTTCCTCGTCCTTTACTGTATCCCAGAGTTTGCTCGGATTCATGTCCGTTGAGTCAGTGGTGCTATGTAATCATCTCATCCTCTGCTGCCTCCTTCTCTTTTTGCCCTCAGTCTTTCCCAGCATCAGGGTCTTTTCCAATAAGATAGCTCTCCACATCAGATGGCCAGAGTACTGGAGCTTCAGCTTTAGCATCAGTCCTTCCAGTGAATATTCAGGACTGATTTCCTTTAGGATTGACAGGCGTGTAGAATATAAAAACATGAAAAATTCTGAACACTAAATTATTGAAAACACAGATTTGTTTAACTTGACATTTATATATTTAACTTCAAATTTTCTTAGGGTTGAAAAATGCTTCCCTACTAAAGGAAAATTGTTATTTCACATGACTTTAGGAATTACTTTCTTATATGATTTTGAGGTTGCTTTCTTTTCTGGATAGAATTTGTAACAAACTGAATTATAGACTTATATAATTGATCACTGCAGCAATGAGGATATGCACTGGTCCTTACTTGTATGAGACATTACAAAGCCAGTAACTCCAAAACTTCAAGAGTAAGCTGGCCACAGACAGCGTACGTGCCTGGATTTGAGTCCTATCATTACTGGATTAGTCAGGGTTCTCCAGAGAAACAGAGCCAGTAGGATATGCATAGATATATGGAGAGAAATTTATTCTAGAGAATTGGCCCATGCGATTGTGGAGGCTTGGTAAGTGAAAAATCTACAGAGAGCAGGTTGGAGACCCAGGAAAGAGGTGCAGTGTGAGTGCAAAGGCAGACTGCAGACACAATTCCTTCTTACCCAGGGGATGTCGTCTTTGTTTCAATAAGGCCTTCAAATTAATAGGATGAGGCCCACCCACGTTATAGAGACCATTCTTGTTTACTCAAAGTCCACCATGTTAGTTTCATTTCAAAAGCGTCTTCACAGAAATAATGCTGTTTGCAGTGACATGAATGGACCTAGAAATTGTCACACTGAGTAAAGTAAGCCAGACAGAGAAAGAAAAATATCATATGATATCACTTTATATGTGGAATCTAAAAAAATGGTACAGAGGAACTTATTTACAAAACAAAGAGTCACAGATGTAGAAAAAACTTCTGGTTACCCAGGGGAGGGATAAACTGAGAGACTGGGGTTAACTAATAAGGACCTACTGTATAGCACAGGGAACTCTACTCAATGCTCTGTAATGACCTCTATGGGACTAGAATCTGAAAAAGAGTGAATATATGTACATGTATAACTGATTCACTTTGCTGTACAACAGAAACTCACACACATTGTAGATCAATTATACTCCAATAGAAATTAACTTTAAAAAGGTGCAGAGGACCAAAAACACCTTCACAAAAACATCCAGAGTAATGTTCAACCAAATTTACAGCTGACACTGTAGGCCAGCCAGATTGACACAAAATTAACTTTATAGTCACTCATCATTTAAATCAGATTAGACTGTGAAATCCTGCACAGGCGTCAACATCACTTGAGTAAAACTTGCGTTTCTAAGGTTAAAACGAGTAAACATAGTTCCATTTAACTCTAAAGATCTTTGAGCTTGCATGAATCCTACCTGAATTCTTCTCATATACTATCAATATTGCTTATCATTAAGTCCCATAAAACTCTTTTTGTCGATGTGTAAATTTTATTTCTGAACTTGACGTCACTTACGTATATTTTCCATGTTACTGGTTCCCACAGGAGTACTTCATTCTTCGATGCATAATATTCTTTGCATGAATGTACCTTAGTATATTTAACTTATTGTAATTGATTGATATTCATTTTTCTATCACAAATAATTATGCAATAAATATCTTACATTTGATTTCTTGTGCATAAGTATAAATGTTTCTATAAGTTAAATGCTGAGAAATAGATTTGCTGAGTCTTAGAGTATGCATATATTCAATTTTAATCGGTTGCTACACTCCCTAATTGTCCTCCAAAGTGGTTATGAAACAGGAGTATGAAAATACCTTTCCTTCTAATCCTCACCAATCAATTGATATTATAAGACATTTTATTTTTTGCCTATTATAAAAATAAGGGGATTTTGTTTTCCTTTGTATTCTTTTGAATCTTCCTGAGGCCAAGTATCTTTTTGGAAATTCATCTGTCATTGTAATTTGTCTGCAACTTGGCTTTCTTATGTTTATGAAATGAGTCTGTTTCTGGAATCTTTATTTTTTAAAAATTGATCTGATTTTCATATTATGCCATAATGCTATTTAAATCACTATAGATTTATAATACAATTGGATATTGTGTTGTAGTTTGTGTTTAGTCTCTAAGTCATGTCCAACTCTTTGGGACCCCATGGACTGTGACCCACCAGGCTACTCTGTCCATGGGATTTCCAGGCAAGAATACTGGAGTGGGTTGCCATTCCCTTCTTTATGGGATCTTCCCCATCCAGGAATCAAACCCATGTTTTCTGCCTTGCAGGCAGATTCTTTACCACTGAGCCACCAGGGAAGACAGATTCTTAAAATTCTTAAATTTCTTAAATTAAAGAATTTAATTTCTTAAAATTCTTAAATTTCTCAAATTAAAATTCTTAAATTCTTTTAACCTTTCTTAAAAATCTATGATTTTTTTTTCCCATTAAGATTGTACACATTAATACTTGGATTTATTCCTAGATAATTTAAAGATCCTGTGGTATCATAAATGTATTGTTTTCCTGGGACTGCCATAAAAAATAACCATAAACTCAGTGGCTTAAGCAACAGTAATTTATTCTCTTATCGTTCTGGAGGCTAAAAGTTCAAATCAAGCTGTAGACAGGGCTACACACCCTCCAAAGGTCTAAAAGAAGATTCTTTCTTGCTTCTTCCAGTCTCTGCTGTCCCCTGGCAGTCCTTGCTTTGTGGCATCATAACTTGCATCTCTGGCTGCATCTTCCTGTGTCTTCTTTTTGTCTCAAAAATCTTCCTCTCCTTTTTCTTATGAAGACATCAGTCATTGAATTTAGGACTCATTTCTTTTTTATTTTTGAACTTGGGGATGATTTTGTTTACTTAATTTTTTTTATTTTTAGAAACTTTTTATTTTGTATTAAGGTATAGCCCATTAACAATGTTGTGATAGTTTCAGGAGGACAGCAAAGGGACTCAGCCATACATACTACATACGCATGTATCCATTATACTCCAAACTCCCCTCCCATCCAGACTGCCACATAACATTGAGCAAGTTCCATGTGCTATATAGTAGGTCCTTGTTGGTTATCCATTTTATTTATTTATTTATTTTTCTCCGTGGTGTTCAAGCATTTATGTATATATATATTTTTTCCATTTATTTTTATTCATTGGGGGCTAATTACTTTACAATATTGTAGTGGTTTCTGCCATACATTGACATGAATCAGCCATGGATTTACATGTGTTCCCCATCCCGATCCCCCCTCCCGCCTCCCTCCCCATCCCATCCCTCTGGGTCTTCCCAGTGCACCAGCCCCGAGCACCCATCTCATGCATCCAACCTGGGCTGGTGGTCTGTTTCTTGATAATATACTTGTTTCAATGCTGTTCTCTCTGAACATCCCACCCTCACCTTCTCCCACAGAGTCTAAAATTCTGTTCTGTACATCTGATTCTTTTTTCTGTTTTGCATATAAGGTTATCGTTACCATCTTACTAGTGGCTTTACTAGTTTGCATTCCCACCAACAGTGTAAGAGGATTCCCTTTTCTCCACACCCTCTCCAGCATTTATTGCTTATAGACTTTTGGATAGCAGCCATCCTGACTGGCGTGTAATGGTACCTCATTGAGGTTTTGATTTGCATTTCTCTGATAATGAGTGATGTTGAGCATCTTTTCATGTGTATGTTAGCCATCTGTATGTCTTTGGAGAAATGTCTGTTTAGATCTTTGGCCCATTTTTTGATTAGGTCATTTATTTTTCTGGAATTGAGCTGCAGGAGTTGCTTGTATATTTTTGAGATTAATCCTTTGTCTGTTTTTTCTTTTGCTACTATTTTCTCCCAATCTGAGGGCTGTCTTTTCACCTTTCTTATAGTTTCCTTTGTTGTACAAAAGCTTTTAGTACAGCCACTATGGAGAACAGTGTGGAGATTCCTTAAAAAACTGGAATTAGAATTGCCTTATGACCCAGCAGTCCCACTCCTGGGCATACACACCAAGGAAAGCAGATTGGAAAGAGACACATGTACCCCAATGTTCATCGAAGCACTGTTTATAATAGCCAGGACATGGAAGCAACCTAGATGCCCATCAGCAGACGAATGGATAAGGAAGCTGTGGTACATATACACAATGGAATATTACTCAGCCATTAAAAGAATACATTTGAATCAGTTCTAATGAGATGGATAAAACTGGAGTCCATTATACAGAGTGAAGTAAGCTAGAAAGATAAATACCAATATAGTATACTAATGCATATATATGGAATTTAGAAAGATGGTAACGATAACCCTATATGCAAGACAGAAAAAGAGACACAGATGTATAGAACAGACTTTTAGACTCTATGGGAGAAGGCGAGGGTGGGATGATCTGAGAGAACAGCATCAAAACATGTATATTATCAAGTGTGAAACAGATCTCCAGCCCAGGTTGGATGCATGAGACAAGTGCTCGGGGCTGGTGCACTGGGAAGACCCAGAGGGATGGGATGGGGAGGGAGGCGGGAGGGGGGATCGGGATGGGGAACACATGTAAATCCATGGCTGATTCATGTCAATGAATGGCAAAAACCACTACAATATTGTAAAGTAATTAGCCTCCAACTAATAAAAATAAATGGAAAAAAAAATGAAGCAGGGCAAAGGCTAACAGAGTTTTGTCTAGAGAACACCCTAGTCATAGCAAATACCATTTTCCAATGACACAGAGACAACTCTACACATGGCCATCACCAAATGCTCAATACTGAAATCAGACTGATTATATTCTTTGAAACTGCAGATGGAGGAACTCTATATACAGTCAGAATAAAAACAAGACCTGCAGCTGACTGTGGCTCAGATCATGAACTCCTTATTGCAAAATTCAGGCTTAAATTGAAGTAAGTAGGGAAAATCACTAGGTCATTCAGTTATGACCCAAATCAGATCCTTTATTATTATACAGTGGAGGTGAAAAATAGATTCAAGGAATTAGATCTGGTAGACAGAGTGCCTGAAGAACTATGGACAGAGGTTCATAACATTGTACAGGAGTCAGTGACCAGAACCCTTCCAAAGAAAAAGAAATGTAAGAAGACAAAGTGGTTGTCTGAGGATGCTTTACATATAGCTGAGGAAAGGAGAAGTGAAGAGAAAGGGAAGATAAATCCAATTTATCTCAAGATCCTTAACTAATCAGATCTGCAAAGACTGTTTCCATACAGTCATATTGAGGTTTTAAGTGGATATGAATTTTAAGGGAGATACTATTCAACCACTACAAATAGGAACTTACTTTTTTCCAATGTATTTTTTCATTGGTTACTGAGGAAATAGAGGAAAGATATTAATTTATTGCATGTCGATCAGATGTGTAGGATCCCTTGCTGAAAATCCATGAAAATATTTTGCCAGTTTCTTCTTGGAGTCACTCTAATTTTCTGAGTGACCAATATTATTGACTGCAGAAAGTTCAGTTTTAAATCTTTCCTTCAAAATTTCCCACCAAGGTGGCTGAGCTAGCGAGGTTTGAGGTCCAGCGCTAGGTCGAAAGTGTTTCCTGCAGCTCTCATGGCTCGTCCGCTAAACTGCATCGTCGCTGTGTCACAGAACATGGGCATCGGCAAGAACGGGAACCTGCCCTGGCCTCCACTCAGAAATGAATTCAGGTATTTCCAAAGAATGACTACAGTGTCTTCAGCAGAAGGTAAACAGAATTTGGTGATTATGGGTAGAAAGACCTGGTTCTCCATTCCAGAGAAGAATCGACCTTTAAAGGACAGAATTAATATAGTTCTCAGTGGAGAACTCAAAGAACCTCCAAAGGGAGCTCATTTTCTTGCCAAAAGTCTGGATGATGCCTTAGAACTTATTGAAGATCCAGAATTAACAAATAAAGTAGACATGGTTTGGATAGTGGGAGGCAGTTCTGTTTATAAGGAAGCCATGAACAAGCCAGGCCATCTTAGACTATTTGTAACAAGGATCATGCAAGAATTTGAAAGTGATACGTTTTTGCCAGAAATTGATTTTGAAAAATATAGACTTCTTCCAGAATACCCAGGTGTTCCCTTGGATGCCCAGGAGGAAAAAGGCATTAAGTACAAATTTGAACTATATGAAAAGAACAATTAATGTGAAAATGTTTTCCGATCTATTTCAAGCCTTTCTCCCCCCCAAAAAAATTATATATTTTTGTTGTAGAGACTTTGTTCACTTTAGATCTATTATTTCTAATCAATGTACTTTTATTCGCTATTAATCTTTTTTTATTAATTATTATTGGGGTACACTTGCTTTACAATCTCGTTAGTTTCTGCTGTAGAGCGAAGTGAATAAGCTATACAAATACATATATCCCCTCTTCTTTGGATTTCCTTACCTTCGATCACCACAGAGCATTGAGTAGAGTTCCCTGTGCTATATAGTAGGTTCTCATGAGTTCCCTGTTTTTTACATAGCTGTATATTCCCCATTAATCTTACTAGACTGTATCAGATACCATTTGTGAAACACTTCTTGCTGTCACTGTCTGAATTCCCGTTAAGGGGCAGGAGCAGGTTACCAGCACCACCTAGGGTAGAATATGTCTATCAAGACAGCCCGAAGTGCGAGAGTCCCCTGGTGGCAAGAGGTGAAGCCACAGCCTAAGTCCAAAGGTCAGAAATGGGCCAAAAACAGAATAGCAGTTCATTTAATAGCATTCAGTTATTAAATTAGATCAAAAGAGGGACTAAGAATTACTTCATATAGGTCACACTGCTGAAAAAAATTCTGTTCGCTCAGACCATTCCACAAGGATAGTGATGAACAGGTACAACACTACCTTATGATGGTTAAGAGAACGTCTGAGACCTTTAAAAACTTTGTTTCTGACCTTCGGTGAGATTTCACAGGGTGTTACAATGATAGAACAAGAATTGGCTTCTCTTCACAAAAAAGGATAATCTAAAGTCAAGCATAATAGCTAAAATTTTAAAAGGTAATAAATTGAGAATAAATATTGCTAGAAACCAAAATTAGTAAGTTAGAAACTAAACATCACAGAATTAAGAAATGAAGACTAAACCATGTTTTACCCATCTTGTTAGCAAAGTCTTAGATTACTAATATAAAAAAAATAGTATTTTCTGCCTTATAAATTGGTACAACCTTTTTAGTGTGTAAGTTAGCAATATCAATTAAAAGTCAAAATATTCTGGGTTTGGACCCAAGACTTCCACTTCTAAAAATTATTCCTGAACAAAGAGATGGGCCCAAGAATATTTGTTGCAGCAGTAAAAAAAAGGATGGCTGAAAAATGCCAAAAACTGCTAAGAAGCAACTTATGTATCAACTCAAAATGTTTAATAAATGTTAATGTGTGGGGAAAAAGCATGTGGCTAACTAAAAAAAAAAAATCAATCTTTCCTTCAACCATTTATACTCTGTTTTGTCTATCTCTTTCCTTGTTTAGGACTTGTAATAAAATCTTGAATACTTTCAATTTATTCAAATCTTCTTTTATGTCTTTTAATAATGTTTCATAATTTCTCCACAAGGGTCTTACACATCTTAAAAATCAATTTTATGTCTAAATGCTTTATGATTTTGATACATATGTGAAAAAGTCCTTTTAAAAATAGTGTTTTATACTTTGTTTTTAGTGATGTATAGAAATGTTTTAAAAATTGATCTTACATTTTATGCCATACTGAATTTTCTTTGTGCTTCTCAGCAGTTATTGGTTTATTGCTCTGGATTTTCTAGTAGAAAATAATACTTTAGGCAAATAAAAAGAGTTTTTTCCCTCCCTTACCACTAGTATTTATATTTTATTCCTTTTGGAGGGGGGTATTATCTAAGCCCTCCAAGATGCACTGAATATGAGTTAAAAATGAAGAAATGACTTTATCTAAGATGTTTCTAAAATTCTGTCATTACATATGATTTAAGTTTTTGATAGATACCTTCCTACACATTTAAGAAGCTTAGAAGTCGCTTCATCTTAAAAGTAAAAATATGAACGAACCAAAAAACTACAAACTCTGTTTAGATCCATCAGAGAAATGTAGTCACCAGGCATATTGCTGCCTCCCAAATTGAATAGACAGACCGGTGGATACAGAAAATTTCAACTTACCGGAGCAGAAACCCATGAAGAGAAACCTTTCTGGGAACGAGTGCCTTGGTAGGAAAATCTGAACTGTAACCATTGAAGACTTGCTAGACGCTTAGTATGGACAAGTCTGAAAGTTAAAAATTCCAGGGAAATCCAGTCATGGGGCCAGTTCCACACTTTTGTGAATTTTATCACTAGGAGCTCCACCAGGTCCTCACAGTGAATATCAGAGAAAAATCCCCATGTGCTTCTAGCAGAGAGAGGGTGAAAATAACCTTTGTGAAATATGCCATTACCTTCTATTCTTCTTAACAAAGGCTGCCCGCAGGATAAACTATTTTACCAGAGTCTAACTGGATGGGATTTTATCAGAGTGCGAAGTAGCTGGGGGAAGGGAAATACTCAACTCTAAGCCCTGTGTAGCCATCCCATCACAGTTAGGAGCGGGGAAGAACTTAGAAGCACTGGTGAGGTTCACCTTGCAGAGGCACAGGCTCCTCCAAGACTGAGACCTAATCACAGGACCATAGAATACGTTCTCTCTTCCCACACCTCACCGCCGTGTCACTAAAGGTCTACTTACACTTGTTCCTTTACCTCAGTATACCATGTCTGGCTATCAAGCAAAAAATTGGAAGGCATACTAGAAGGCAAAAACACAGTTTAAAGAGACTGAATAAGCGTCAGAACCAGAGTCAGATATGGCAGGAATATTGGCATTATCAGGCCAGAAATTTAAAACAACTATGAATAGTTTATTCAGGAATCTAATGGGACAGCTTGATTCCAGCTTGTGCTTCTTCCAGCCCAGCGTTTCTCATGATGCACTCTGCATATAAGTTCAATAAGCAGGGTGACAATATACAGCCTTGACATACTCCTTTTCCTATTTGGAACCAGTCTGTTGTTCCATGTCCAATTCTAACTGTTGCTTCCTGACCTGCTTACAGGTTTCTCAAGAGGCAGGTCAGGTGGTCTGGTATTCCCATCTTCTTGGAGGAAGCACAAGCTGGAATCAAGACTGCTGGGAGAAATATCAATAACCTCAGATATGCAGATGACACCACCTTTATGGTAGACAGTGAAGAAGAATTAAAGAGCCTCTTGATGAAAGTGAAAGAGGAGAGTGAAAAAGTTGGCTTAAAGCTCAACATTCAGAAAACTAAGATCATGGCATCCGGTCCCATCACTTCATGGCAAATAGATGGGGAAACAGTGGAAACAGTGGCTGACTTTATTTTTCTGGGCTCCAATATCACTGCAGATGGTGACTGCAGCCATGAAAGATGCTTACTCCTTGGAAGGAAATTTATGACCAATCTAGACAGCATGTTAAAAAGCAGAGACATTATTTTGTCAACAAAGGTCTGTCTAGTCAAGGCTATGTTTTTTCCAGTGGTCATGTATGGATGTGAGAGTTCGACTATAAAGAAAGCTGAGCACCAAAGAATTGATGCTTTTGAACTGTGGTGTTGGAGAAGACTCTTGAGAGTCCCTTAGACTGCAAGGAGATCCAACCAGTCCATCCTAAAGGAGATCAGTCCTGGGTGTTCATTGGAAGGACTGATGTTGAAGCTGAAACTCCAATACTTTGGCCACCTGATGTGAAGAACTGATTCATTTGAAAAGACCCTGATGCTGGGAAAGATTTAGGGTGGGAGGAGAAGGGGACGACAGAGGATGTGATGGTTGGATGACATCACCAACTCGATGGACATGAGTTTGAGTAAACTCTGGGAGTTGGTGATGGACAGGGAGGCCTGGAGTGCTGAGGTTCATGGGATCGCAAAGAGTCAGACATGACTGAGTGACTGAACTGAATGGGACAGCTAGACAACACATGAGAACAGACAGATAATGTAACAGAGGGATGAAAGTCTTATGAAAGAAGCAAAGAGAAATGCTAGTGATCAAACCACTGTAACAGAAATGAAAAATGGCTTTGATGAGGCCATTAGACTACATACACCTGAGGGAAGAATCTTTGAGCTTGAGGATATCTCAATGGAAACTTCCAAACTGAAAAGCAGAGTGAAAAAAAGACTGAAGAAAACAGGACAGAATAACCAGAAAGTGTGAGACATCTACAAAACATCTAATGTATGCATAGTGGGAATACCAGAGGAGAAGAGAGAAAGGAACAGAAGCAATATTTGAGGTGATAATGACTGAGGATTCCCCCCAAATTAATGTCAGACACCAAACCACAGTTGCAGAAAGTGCAGAGAATACCAAGCAGAATTCTTATGATAAAAACAAAAATTTAAAAAACCCACTACATCTAAGCATGTTATATTCAGACATTAGAAAATCAAAGATAAAAAAAGAATCTTGAAAGAAGCCAAAGGGGAAAAACACCTTATCTACAGGGAAGTAATGATAAGATTTACATCCACTTTCTCAGAAACCATGCAAACAAGAAGAGAGTGAAGTGAAATGTTTAAAGCATTGAGAGGAAAAACCACCAATCCAGAATTCTGTAGCATGTGAAACCATCGTTTAATAGTGAAACAGAAATAAAGACTTTCTCAAACAAGTAAAAATTGAGGAAATTTTTTTTTTTTGCCAGTCGATATGCTATGTAAGAGATGTTAAATTCTTCACAGAGAAGAAACTGATATAGGCCAGTAACTAGGCTCCAGATAAAGAAAGAAATAGCATCAGATAAGGAATAAATGAAGATACCTTTGAACTAAATACTGAACAAAATTGATTCCTGGACCACTGAGAACCTCTGGCTTGACCCGTCTGTGAAAGGACAACCAGAGACCAGGAAGAGAATGGTAGACTTCTTAAATCCCTGTGTAGACTATATTAATGTTTGACCACTCATGTCTACCTTCTGGATCTACCCTGGGTCCACTCTACTCTCTACTTCAGTCTGTGAGTTCCTGTCTCCGAAAATCACTGAACTGAAGAGCCAAGAGAGTCAGAAATATGCCTTCCACAACTTTCAAATGCCCCAAGTCATCTTTAACCAGGATGGTTGCTCAGACTTACAAAGGCTTTCCAGAGACACTATTTCCAATCACTGGAGGAAGGAGATATATCATCTGGATGATGAAAAGTTAATCTTAGGGCTTTCAGAAGCTATTAGTCATTTTCTGTCTCAGCAGAACCTCATGAAATCCCTCTTAATTGGTACCTGGTGGTGAGAAAAGCAGTTATGGGAGGTTAGGCACTGTTGTTGTTCACTCAATTGTGTCCGACTCTTTGCAACCCCATAGACAGGAGCATGCCAGGCTTCCCTGTCCTTCACCATCTCCTGGAACCTGCTCAAATTCATGTCCATTGAGTCGGTGATGCCATCCAACCATCACATCCTCTGTCGTCCCCTTCTCCTCCTGCCCTCAATCTTTCCCAGCATCAGGGTCTTTTCTAATGAGTCGGCTCTTCGCATCAGGTGGCCAAAGTAGTGGAGTTTCAGTTTCATCATCAGTCCTTCCAATGAATATTCATAACTGATTTTCTTTAGGATTGACTGGTTTGATCTCCTTGAAGTTCAAGGGACTCTCAAGAGTCTTCTTCAACACCACAGTTCTAAAGCATCAATTCTTCATCACTCATCCTTCTTTCCAATGCTATTAAGAGATCCGTTGCATACTTTTTCAATTCTGAATGCCCAGTCTCCAGTGCTCTGCAGCCAAATAAGTGCTCTGCAATCGAAGGCAGGTGTCTCTGACCTTGGAGCCAGTTCGAGCCATATGGAGAGCCAGCAGTACTTGGGAGTTTTGTGTCCCCCATGGTTAACCTACCTCCCAGCCTGTCCTGACATTCCCCTCAGCCTAAGGCCAGTAATGGGTTCAGGAGTCAAAAAGCCCTCTTCTCTGGCTTCAGTGAATGACATGGTCTAAGGAGTAATTTATACTCCAGAGCTCCCCTTGGAATTAGGCTGGAACGTCACATGAAATCACATCCTTTCTCGGCTTCTTCCCTTTCCCTGTCCTTCTCCCATCCACTTGATGTCTCTAGGGAGCCTTTCTTTGATAAATCTCTTAGAGCTGAAAAAATAAAAATTAAAGTTTAAATGTATGTTGAAATCTACCGAAAGTTTTACTTACACCATATGACATAATTATATTTCTTCAGCTTTTAATGTGTTAACATAATAAATTACATACACAGCTTTTTAAAAAATAGTAAATTCTATTTGGCCATTTTTTTTTTAAGTAAACCACCAGATTTGATTTGCTATTATTTATTTAAGACTCTACCTCTTATATTCTTAAGTGAAATTGACCTCTAATTTTATTCTTGGGCAAGGTTTATCTTGTTTACATTTAGAGAGTCTAATAATCTTATAAAATAACTGTCTTCTTCATTATATAGTATATGGTCATATTTTGTAACGATTCATGGATGTTTGGTAAATATTTATGTCTATTAGGGCTTTACTTGTGGCTCAGTTGGTAAAGAATCTGCCTGCAATGTGGGAGACCTGAGTTCGATCCCTGGGTTGGGAAGATCCCCTGGAGAAGGGAAAGGCTACCCACTCCAGTATTCTGGCCTGGAGAATTCCATGAACTGTATAGTCCATGCGGTTGCAAAGAGTTGGATACTACTGAGTGACTTTCACTTTCACATGTCTTTATCTGGTGCAGAATTTGCTCTGATTCTCATAAATTGAAGCTTCTCAATGGTGTATGACTTCCCTGGTGGCTCAGATGGTAAGGTGTCTTCCTACAATGTAGGAGACCCGGGTTTGATCCCTGGGTCAGGAAGATCCTCTGGAGAAAGAGATGGCAACCCACTCCAGTACTCTTGCCTGGAAAATCCCATGGACGGAGGAGCGTGGCAGGCTACAGTCCACAGGGTGGCAAAGAGTTGGACACGACTGAGCAACTTCAATATTTATATTGCTTTGAACATTGTCTTTTTTCCTTTTTTTCTAAAAGGACTTTTCTAACAGTATCTTCCAAAATTTATGTTGGATAAAATTTGGATCTTCTTGATGGATTGCTTGAGGTTCTGTCTTTCTCTTCTTACTTTACATCTTTTTATTGTGTGTGTGTTCTCTCTTCTGGAAAAGATATTTGGGTTTTACCTCCAGCTCACTAATTTGCTCTTTTGTGTTTCCCATCTGCTATTCTATTCATCTGTTGAATGATTCATTTCAAAGATGAAGCCTTTAGTTTGCATGATTGCTGGCTGATGCTTTTTAAGGTATTGCTGGTTGAAATACTCTCGGAACGTGCTGTATCAATTAAGCTTAGAAAATCACAAGTCCTTAAGATCGTCTAGAATGTCCTAGATGATCAGGCTCCTATGGATTCTCTGAACTTTTCCCCCTGGCCCATTCTGCTCCAGACATTTTGGTTTCCCTGCTGTTGTCAACATTTCAAACCCTCCACACACATACAACTGTTTCTTCTGCTGCTTGCCTCATTTCCCCTCTGAATGTTGTAAAACTTGCTTCCACCCATTATTTAAATCTCTTCCTCAGAGAGATAATCCCTGACTCCTTTATCTAAAGCAGCACTTAATGTCCTCGCATACACATTCTCTCTCTCTCCCCACACACCTTTCTTACTTTGCTTTGTTTTTGTCCAAAACATGTTTTGCACTCTGATATTTTCCTTTGCTTATTCTTTGTTGCCTGTCTCAACCAGTAAAAATTGAAATGTCCATGATGGTAGCAACTTTGCCTGTTGTGTTTACCGTAGTATCTACAGAAGTTAAAGAAGTGCCTGGTACATACCAGAGAAGCTCAGGGAAGCTGTATTAAATAAAGGAGTGATGGTGTCTAAAGTCCAGTGCTGCCAGTTCTATTCACTGTTTGCTCATGTGTGCATTCTCCCATGCATGGTACCTCTCTCTCATGATGCTGGCTAATCTCAACTGATGAGTGGTTCTGTGTGTATCTTTGTATTTGTGTTGCCCTGTTTGGCCATCCTGGGAAAGTTCTATCAATTTACTCCAGCCCGTATGTGAAGGAGATTCATGAAGTGATGCTGGGAGTGGACTGGCAAACTGCCTGAAGTCACTCGGGGGAGAGGCAGGATAAACTACTGATTGGGGTGTCCCTGTAGCTGCAGGAGGGGTGGACCCTCCTCATTCCTCCTGTGCGTAACAGTTATTCCTGGATCCTAGTCCTTCCTCTCCAGCAGAGGCCCTTCCATGTCTTGCCGCTGCCTGAATGCAGGGCCACCTTGCTTGTTTCTTTACACAGGGAGAACCATGGAGTGGCTGGCCTGCTTGACTACTCTTGCTGTAGTAACCCTGTTAGCTTCCTCTCCATCGCCCCAGTGTTCCCTCCTACTTCAAAGGTTTTTCAGCCAAGTGCATGGAGTAGCACACTTTTCTTAAAAGATAATTTCTGCCTTTTGAAATAATTGTGACTCACAAGATGTTGCCAAATAGCACTGAGAATCCCCATGTACCCTTCACCTACTATAATACACTGTCACAGCCAGGAAACCCATGTTGGTCCAATAATGTTAACCCAGGTGCAGACCTCATTCATATTTCACCAGTTTTTACACGCAGCTTATTTTTTTTAAAAAACAGCCTTATTGAAGTTACGATTCATGTACCATTTGCCATGCAGTTCATATATCACAAAATTCACCCTTAAAGTGTACAGTTCACTGATTTGTCGTAAATTCAGAGCTCCTCAACCATCACATCCTAAAAGAGAACCCGTACCTGTTAGCTGTCACTCCTGGTGCTCTATCCTCCAGTCGTAGCAATCACCAGTTTACCTTCTGTCTCTGTAGATTTGCCTAATGTTTTCATCCATTTTGAATCATGTATCAGTATTTTATTCTTTTCTTATTGTCCCAAACGATTTCATTATATTGATATACCACATTTTGTGTGTCCATTCATCTGTTGTTGGACATTTGGGTTGTTTCCACTTTTTAGCTATTATGAATGGTGCTTTTATATACTGTGGGTTTTTGTGTGTGTGGGGGGTAATTCTATAAAGTTTTCTTTCATAGATTCAAATGACTATCATCACAACCAGGATACAGAAATGGTCCATCACTGTAGATAAATTTCTTCATGTTCTTCCTTAATAGTCACACAATTTCCCCAACCAGAACCCTTGGCTACCACTGACCTGTTCCTCTATCACTGTCATTTGTCAGTTTGAAAATATTATGCAAATGGAATCACACAGTATTCAACTCCTCACACTTGACTTTTTTTTTTTCACTAAGATAATGTTCTTGAGATCCATCCAAGTTGTTTCATGTGTCCATAGTTTGTTTCTATTTATTGCTGAGAATTATTTCATAGTGTGGATAGACAATCTTTTGTTTATTCCTCTGTTGAAGGACATTTGGGTTTTCTCTTCTGAGTTATTGCAAGTAAAGCTTCTATGGGCATTACTTCACAGGTTTTTGTGTAAACATTAGTTTTTGTTTCTCTAGGATAAATGTCCAGGAGTACAATTGATGGCTTATATGATAGTTGCATGTTTAGGTTTTTAGAAAAATCCCAAACTGCTTCTCAGGGTAACTGTCTTGTTTTACATTCCCACTAGCAATTTATGAGAGATTCAGTTTTTCCACATCCTCTCTAGTGTTTGCTAATGTCAGTAATTTTTATTCTAGCTGTTTTAATGGGCATGTAGTGGTATCTTCTAAAGGTTTTCTTTTGTATTTCTATATGTAATCCCAGGTGGCACTAGTGGTAAAGAACCTGCCTACTGGGAGACATAAGAGACGTGGGTTTGATCGATCCCTGGGTGGAGACGATCCCCTGGAGGAGGGCATGGCAACCCACTCAAGTATTCTTGCCTGGAGAATCACATAAACAGAGGAGCCTGGTGGGCTACAGTCCATGGGGTCACAAAGAGTCAGACATGACTAAAGTGACTTAGCACAGCACAGTGACTGTACTAGCCTTTATTGCTGCTGTAACAAATTTCCACCACTTTAGTGGCTTAAAATAGCACAAGTTGTTTCATAGTTCTGTAGGTCAGAGGTCTGAAACAGGTCTCATGAGGCTAAAATGGTATAAGCATGCCTTCCTTCCTCTTTAGAAGATTTATTTCTTTGACTTTTCCAGCTTTTCCAGAGGCTACCAGAGTCTCCAGGCCTTCATCTGTCTTCAAAGCCAGCAACATCACATTTCTTTGACCCTTCATCTCTTGTTATGTATCTCTAACCGTACCGGAAAAGATTCTTACCTTTAAGTACTCATATAAGACTGGGCCTGCCTGGATAACCCAGAATAATCCCCCTATCTCAAGGTTCTTAACTTTAATCACATCTGCAGAGTTCCTTCTGCCAAGTAAGATCATATGTTCACAGGTTCCAGAGATTAGGAGGCGGCCACCTTTTGGAGGCCATTATTCTGCCTACGATATTATGGTATTGAATACTTTTAATTGTGAGTCTCTTGGGCAGCAAGGAGATCCAACCAGTCCATCCTAAAGGAAATCAGTCCTGATTCATTGGAAGGACTGATGCTGAAGCTGAAACTCTAGTACTTTGGCCACCTGATACAAAGAACTGACTAATTTGAAAAGACCCTGATGCTGGGAAAGATTGAAGGTGGGAGAAGGGAACAACAGAGGATGTGATGGTTGGATGGCATCACTGACTCAATGGACATGAGTCTGAGTAAACTCCGGGAGTTCGTGATGGACAGGGAGGCCTGGCATGCTGCACAAAGTCCATGCGGTCACAAAGAGTCGGACACGACTGAGCGACTGAACTGAACTGAATTGTATATAGTTTCTATTTGTATACATTATTTGGTAAAGTGTTCAGATCTTTTACTCATTTTTAATTGAATTGTTTGTTTTACTGTTAAAGTTAAAATGCTCCTTACATGTTCTAGATTGTTGTTGTTTAGTCACTAAGTCATGTTGGACTCCTTGTGACCCCACAGGCTATAGCCTGCCAGGTTGCTCTGTCCATGGGATTTCCCAGTCAAGAATACTGGAGTGAGTTGCTATTTCCTTCCTTTATCCAGGCCCATGGATAGAACTCGAGTCTCCTTAATCAGCAGGTGAATTCTTTACCCCTGAGCCACTAAGGAATTCATTCTGGATATAAATGTCTTGTTGAATATACAAGTATTTTCTCGCAGTCTTTGTTTTGTCCCTTTTATCTTAATAGGGTATTTTACAGAGTAAGGATTTCAAATTTTGATGTGCTCCAATTCAGTGATTATTTCTTTTAAAATCATGCCTTTGGAGTCACATCTAAGAACTCTTTACCCAATTCTAGGTCACAAAGATTTTCTTCATGTTTTCTTCTGAAAGTTTTATAATATTACATCTTATGTTTAATTCTGTGTTATATTAGTCCAGAACCAACTATTATTTTAATCTTTCTGCATAATCAGGACTTTCTGAGCAAAAATTACTAGCAATATGGACTAAAAGGCAAGCATTTAATTCCCATAAATTTCCCTACATACTACAGATATTTTTAACTGAAACTTTTATTGAGATAATTGTCACATGAGATAAATAATCACATGCAGTGGTAAGAGATAATAGAGAGATCCTTCATACACTTTCCCCAGCTTCCCTCAACGGTAATATTTTGAAAAATTATAGTATAATATCACAACTAGGATATTGACATTGACGAATCCCATTGTTTTTTCAGGTTTCCCAAATTTGATTTGCACTCATTTGTATGAGTGTGTGTATTAAGTTCTATACAACTTTATCACCTTTGTAGGTTCACGTATCCTCTACCACAGTCAAGACACCGAGCAGCTCCATCACCACGGCCACAAGGGCCCCTTTGCTGCCCTTTTATATCCATGCTTCCTTCTCATCCTTCCTTTCTCTGTTGGCTTAGAACCTCTAGTCTGTCTTTTTTCCCCCAAATTTTGCAACTTCAAAAATGTTGTATGAGTGAAATCAGGTGGTTTGCAATTTTGGAGAATTGGCTTTTTTTTTTAGCATAATTCCCTGGAAATTCATTCAAGTTCCAAGCTGTTGTATGTATCAATGCTGCTGCTGCTAAGTCGCTTCAATCTTGTCCGACTCTTTGCTACCTCATGGACTGTAGCCCAGCAGGCACCTTTGTCCAGGCAAGAATACTCAAGTGGGTTGCCATGCTGGTCTCCAAGGGATCTTCCTGACTCAGGGATCGAACCCATGTCTCCAGCATGGGCAGGCAGTTTCTTTGCCACTAGTGCCACCTGGGGAGCCCACAGATCAGGAGTTCATTTTAAATTAATTGTTGAGTAGTTTTCTATGATCAATGTAACTATAGCAATCTACCATTCATCTGTTGAAGAGCATCTGGATTGATTCCCATTTTTGACCATAACAAAAAAAGCTTCTATTAAAAATCATCTATATAGTTCTTTGTGTGAGCATATGTTTTCATTTCTCTAAGATAAATGCCTAAGAATGCAATTGCTGGGTCATGTGATAGTTTCATGTTTGGTTTATTAAGAAACTGCCAAACTGCTTCTTGGAGTAGCTATACTATTTTACATTTCTACCAGAAATTTATGAAAACATCCAGTTTCTCCAGATCCTCACCAGAATTTGGTGTTGTCATTACTATTATTTATTTTAGCTGTTCTGGTACATATGTAGTAATATTTCATTGTGGTTTTCTACATTTCTGATATGTTGTATTTTCATTTTAGCTCAGTTAATTTAAAAAAGTTTTCCTTAAGACTGGTTATCTGATATATAGATTATTTAGAAGTAGATTGTTTGATTTCCAAGTGTTTGGTGATTTTTTTTCATTTTCTTTTCATTATTGATTCCTAGTTTGATTTCATTATGATCAGAGAACATATTTTATATGATCTCAGTAATTCTTTTATAATTTGTTAAAATTCATTTTAGGGCTTCCTCAGTGGCTCAGTGGGTAAAGGATCTGCCTGCAGTGCAGGAGACACAGAAGACATGAGTTTGATTCCTGGGCTGGGAAGATCTCCTGGGGGAGCTTCTCAAGAATACCAACTCCAGTTTTCTTGCCTAGAAAATTCTATGGACAGAGGAGTCTGGCAGGCTACCGTCCACAGGGTCGCAAAAGAGTCAGACATGACTCAGTGATCAAGAACAAAGTTCATTTTGTGATCTAAGAAATAGTCTTTTGGCAATGTCCCAAGCACACTTAAAAAGAATGCGTGTTCTCCTGCTGTTCATGAAATGTTCTTATAAATATGAATTAGATTTCTTTGCTGATAATATTGTTTAATTCTTTTAAATCCTTCCTAACATCTTTTTCTGCTATTTCTACTAGCTAATTCCAAACGGGGTATTGAAGTCCCCAGCTGTAATTGTGGATTTCCCTGTTTCTCCTTTCATTTCTCCTTTGTATCTCCCTTTTTGACATATTTCTGACCATTTGTACTTATAGTAATTGTTAATATTTCAGAATTCATGTCTGCTATGTTAAGGTGTGCTTTGTTTATTCCATTTTCATTCTTCTATCTCTTCTTTCCTGTCTTTCTCTGCATTCTTCAGCATTTCATTTCATTTTATATTCCATTTTGATTTATCAATTGTATTATCTCTTGAGTCTGTCTCTTCATTTAGTTTTTGTACATGTTTGTGCTGAGGATTACAGTAAGTACATGTAGCTTGCTCTAGTCAATTATTATCAATATTTTACCACTTCACGTGTGATGCAGATGCATCATCGTCATTTAGGTCACTTTATTCTCCCTCTTTGGGGCTTCCCCAGTGGCTCAGTGAGCAAGGATCTGCCTGCAATGCAGGAGCCACAGAAGAGGCAGGTTCATTCCCGGGGTTAGAAAGATCCCCCCAAGGAGGACAGGGCAACCCACTCAGTATTCTTGCCTGGAGAATCCCATGGACAGAGGAGCCCGGCAGGCTATAGTCCATACAGTCTTGAAGAGTTGGACATGACCGAGCATGCACACACCTTCTCCCTCTTTATGATATAATTGTCTTAAAATATTACTTCTACACACACTGAGAACCATATTAGACATTGTTACAACTGTTAAACATGATTTTTTTAATTGCACGGAAACATTATCTATTGGACTTGCTTATATATTTTGCCCTTCAAGTTACTCTTTCTTCATTTCTGATGTTCTTAGTTTCCTTCTGTTATCATATTTTTTCAGTGTGAAGAATTTCCTTTAGCTATTCTTTCATTCTGCTGGTGATAATTTCTCTTAATTGTTTTTAATCTTCAAATTCTTCTTATTCCTGAAGTATATTTTTAATGGAATATAATTCTCAGTTGACAATTCTTTTCTTTCACACTTGAAAAATTTCGTATCACTTCTTCTGACCTTCATTATTTTTAATAGTAATCAGCTGTTGTTTGAATCATTTTTCCTCTGAGGGTTATATGTTGATTTTTTTCCCCTGTTTTCAAAGTTTTTCTCTTGTCTTTTCACAATTTTGACTGTGATGTATTTAAATATGAATTTTGGAGGGTTTGTTCTGTTTGTGGTTTGCTCAGCTTCTTAAATCTGTAGGTTTATATCTTTCATCAAATTTGTGATTTTTTTTTTAGCCATTATTTCTTCAAATTATTTTCAATATTGCATTCTTTTTTTCTTTCCTTCTGGGACTTTGATAATATGAATGAAAGAACTCTTGTTATTTTTATCCAATAGGTCCATAGGGCTCAATTTATTAAAATATTCTGTGTATTTTTTTTTTTAATTTTATTTTATTAGTTGGAGGCCAATTACTTCACAACATTTCAGTGGGTTTTGTCATACATTAACACGAATCAGCCATAGAGTTATACGTATTCCATTTTTTATTAAATAATTTCTGTTAACATATCTTAAAGTTTGTAGATTCTTACCTTGTATCTCCATTCTGTCATTGAGTCTGTCCAGTGAGAATTTTATTTAGGTTATTGTATTTTTCAGTTTAAGAATTTCTAATTAATTTTTCTTTACATTTTCTATTTTTTGCAGAATTTTCTATTTTTAAAAAATATGTTTCATAAGTGTTCATAATTGCTTGTTAAAACATATTAGACAGCATTTTGCAAATCCTGTTCAGACAATTCCAAAATTTGTGTTATGTAGATGTAGTCATCTGTTGATTATCTTTTCTCACTTGGTTTATACTTTCCTAGTTCTTGGCTTGACAGTTTTGTACTGTACCCTGGGCATTTTGAGTTTTTGTGTTATGAGACTCTGATTTCTATTAAGTCGTCTTTTTTCAGCACGCTATTTAGGTTCAGAATGCTAATACTGTTACTCTCTTTGTGTACAGTAGTTCAAATATCAGTTTAGTTTATCAATACTCTGCCATGCTATTCTGATCTACTCTGCTTCTGTTACCCAGAAGACTGTAGTGCATCCCACAGCCTCTCTGAACTGTCTGGGTAGATGGTGGAGTACCACCTCTTTGTTGCATAACACAGTTTGCAAGACAAGTTTTCACCCTCTGACTCGTGTGAAAGTGGGAGTGTTTGTTCCTCAGTTATGTCCAACTCTTTTGCAACCCCACGGTCTGTAGCCCACCAGGCTTCTGCCCATGGAGTTCTCCAGGCAAGAATACTACAGTGGGGTTGCCATTTCTTTCTCTAGGGGATCTTCCTGACCTAGGGATTGAACTTTGGTCTTCTGAGTTGCAGGCAGATTCTTTACCATCTGAGTCACCAGGGAAGCCATCTGACCCATGTGGTGAGGGTCATCTCCTTGTTACCACAGTGAGAAGGGTAGAGGCAGTGCCCATTGCGGTAGGGGAGAGGAGTGGTCCTCCCATCCAAGTACTAACCAGGCCCGACCCTGCTTAGCTTCCGAGATCAGACGAGATCGGGCGCGTTCAGGGTGGTATGGCCGTAGACAGGAGTGGTCCTTTTCCTAATGTTCACCCCCAAGAACAGGCAGAGTTTCTGTCTTGTGGATCACGTTTTCCTGGTTCTCTGGCTAGAGAAAGCAGACTTTTCTTGGGGCTGTTTTCTGTCTGTGACTGTTGATGTTTCTGGGTTCTCATTCAGGCTGAGGTATTTATGAGGTAAGAAAAACCTCAGTGTATTTACTGCCACGTTGTTCCTCAAGTTCCAAGGTCCCTAGCCTTTCCACTTTATTTTCTCCTCCCTTCAGAGTCTTCTATAAGTGTCATTTTTTTTTTTTTTTTTTTTTGGACCCAGGATTTGTTGTTGTTTTTGTTGCTGTGATTAGTGGGAGAAATAAAATAGAATGTGTTTACACCATTTTGTCTGGAACCATCAGTCTCCAGAGCAGTACCATTTTTTTCCCCTCCTATTTAATTCCATTTAAAAAATCTTTCTAGGGTTCGCTCAAAGTTACCATTCATGCTTTCCTCTGTGGTAATGGATTTGAAATCACACATCTTTTCTGTTATTTCTAAGTAGTCACTGTGGAAGGGAGAGCTTCCACATGGAATCAGTCTGCCATCTAGAACCAGAGTATAAAGAACATTTGTTTCTGTGAATTTATTTTATGTAAGTAAAAGTCACTCAGTCATGTCCAACTCTTTGAGACCCCATGGACTACAGCACTCCAGGCTCCTCTATCCATGGAATTCCTCAGGCAAGAATACTGGAGTGCGTGGCCATTCCCTTCTCCAGGGGATCTTCCTGACCCAGAGATTGAACCCAGGTCTCCCACACCGCTGGCAGATTCTTACTGCCACCAAACAGGAATATTTTATGTAAAGAGTATAAACTATGAAATTTAAATTATTTAAAACTCTCTTAACAAATCATGCTTATTGAGAATGATAAAATTACATGCAAAGAAATACTAATTTCAGCAAAGACATATGCATCAATTAATAAAGCATTTGAGTGTTTAAAACCAGGATTTTTTTCTGTTTTATATATATATATATATATATATATATAGAGAGAGAGAGAGAGAGAAAGAGAGAGAGAGAAATACCACAAAGACAAACTGAACAATTGGATTAAGCTGCTTTTAAGAAATCAGACAACTATTTATTGAGGGAGGAATCGTTGCTATGGCTGACTCCATGGAAACAGTTAAGATGAAATGTGAGTAAGTGGGGGGGAAAGAAAGAACTAAGGTGAGAATCCCAAGGGAAATCCAGAGAAAAGAGAAAAAAGGGTCTCAGGGGGAACTTCTAAAAAGATTTGTCAGAGGTTTAAGAGGAAGACTGGAGGATCAGTGAGTTCTGTATAACTATTGCAGTAGAAATAAATAGTATGATTTTGAAATTGATATTGGCATTGACATTTGTCTTCAACTTAGTCATCTATTATAATAATTACTATTACTTAGAATTTTGCCAAAGAAAATAACATGGGCAATTTGAGAAATAAAAGTAAATTATGGCAGTTGTGGGCATGTAAGGATTTCAATTAAAGTGAAAAGGTGCCCTATTGAATTGAAGAGCTTATAGAAATTATTCTGTCTGATCGATGTGAGTTGAAGACAGATGGATAAAAATTTTGTAGCTTAGTTAAAAATAAAAAACATTGACAGGTTTCAACATACTCATAAAAATATTTTATTTATTTACTTCTTCATAGCAGTTCAATCCTTCACTATACAGTTAAGAGTATGAATTTAGAGGTTGCCTGTTAAATCTTTTTTAGCAAATTGAAAGCTAACACATAACTGATACCAGAAAATGAAGTTTAATTACCTTAAAAAATTCTGTATTATATTATTGGAATATAAACACATTTATCTAATTTTTAAGTAATTATAATAACATTAGTAATGAATAGTAAAACATTACCAGAGATTGTATTGGATCTAAATTAATAAATGAATTAAAATTATAATCAGCAACTTGTGAACAAATGGTGCTTGAAAACAGTAAATGCAAATAGTGCTTGAAAACAATGCCTTAAATATCTCCCATATTTTGCAATTATTAATTAGCAAACTACTGTTTTATAGATTGAATCAAGGAAAGCTTCAATGCAGCTAATGAAATTATCATAAATTTGAAATTAGTCTGGCCTGAATTATATTCTATTCTAAAGCTAAGAGCTTGATTTACATTTTAAATTTTAAATGCTTTTCATTTTCTTTCTTTGAAACCTTACCTCAAGTTTGACTATTTTGTTAATAGTCAACCTTTCTCTCCATAACACAAATCAATAGTAAATTGAATGAAATCAGGATTCTTTTCAACTCTTTGAGAACTCATTTAAATGACTGGTATAGGAGTTCTGGCACCAACTTTGAAGACATTTTGCGTTACCAATCTTGACTTAAAATGATCTCCTTTTATACAAACTAGGGAAAGGTAAGAAGTTCTACGTTTGTTGTGAATGATGTTATTTTTCCCAATATTAAATTCTAACTTAAATCCTTTAAAGAGTATCTAACAAAATCTTTAGTTCTTGTGTTGTACCTTTAAAATATCACTGTATATATGTTTTCTATCACAGTAAAAAAAGTTAAACAGCACCTAAGAAGAAAGGTAAAAAAGAGGAACATATATGTATCAATTATATATGAACAAAGCTGGAGGAGAGTGCTGGGTGGTGAAATGTTTGAAACTATAGTACTTCATCCTTTTCTATTCACTTCAAATAGTATTTCATATCTAGTATTCCTACATACAGATCATTATTATAATATACATACCCAGGTCACAGCAAGGCACAGCTGGGGTCTGGGAGGGCATCATTTATAATGAATGCAACACGAATAGTGCCTCCTGGAGTCCCTGACCTAAGTGCTTAATCCTGTGCTAGATATTGAGATGTCAAAGATCAGTATGATGCTATCTGTCTAGTTATGGAAAACAGATATGTGAAAACATAAATGCTATGGAATCCAAAAGGCAACAATGAAATATATTCAAAATACTGTGGTAATACGAAGGAAGAAATATAAGCCTGAAGAAGTCACAGAAAAGACCTCCTTGATTCACGGCCTCGTCTGCCTTTAAAAAAGTATCAACTAAGCACAAGTCTTCACAATTAGAATGTGCGTTTAATTATAACAACGTGCTTCCATTTATTGAACTCCTCAACGTGCTTCCATTTATTGAACTCTTACATAATAGGCCCTATGCAAAGTAATTAATATGCCCTGCTTTTGATATAATTCACATGATTGTCTCATGTCATAGATATCATCCCTGTTTTATTGATAAGAAATCTGAAATTTGGAGAGGTGAAATAGCCAGTCAAGGTCACAGAGTTCTTCTAAAATGTGAGGTTGGCATGGTGTGGACCTGGGTCAAATAGGAAATGGTATACAGTAGGGGCCTCTTTTAACCTGTCAGTGTATAAATTGTGCCTGATCTCTTTATGGGGATTGGTTATGTTATAACCAGGTTCAGGGGCATGGGTTACTGAAGGGTGTTTTTAGGAAACTAAGGAAGATAAAAGAAATAACGTGTCTGGAGGATAGCGTCCTAGAGCAATGGCTTTTGTGCAACGGTATTCTGCTGGGCTTCTCTGGTGCCTTAGATAGTAAAGAACCTGTCTACAATGCAAGAGACCTGGATTCAATCCCTGGGTAGGGAGGATACCCTGGAGAAGGGAATGGCTACCCACTCCAGTATTCTTACTGGAGAATTCCATGGACAGAGGAGCCTGGTGGTTCATAGTCCATGGGGTCACGGAGTCGGACACGACTGAGCGATTAACACTTTCACATTTCATAGCTTACTACTACCCTGTGTGTGTCTGAATTCAAATCCCACATCCTTCAGTATGGCTTGTGTGACCTTGAGAAAATTATTTAAGCTCTTATTTCTTACTCCTCTTCATGAAAAATACATGAATTATTCTTTGTTAAAATTCAATAGTAACTTGCTGCTGCTAAGTTGCTTCAGTCGTGTCCGACTCTGTGCGACCCCATAGACAGCAGCCCACCAGGCTCCCCTATCCCTGGGATTCTCCAGGCAAGAACACTGGTGTTGGTTGCCATTTCCTTCTCCAAGTAACCTCTTAATAAATGTTAAAATTCTTCGATAGTGGTATAGGATGAATTGGGGGATGGAAATCACAAATTCTTAGAAATACTGTGTAAAATTATGTGTGGGTACATAGAATTATAGAGAGGATGGGAACCTATGTCTGTATGCAAATATCCCAAAACATCACATTATGCAGTAAATTTTAAATTAAGATAAATGTGACCTTAAGTCCCCATTTTGCCCTGGATGGCAGGAAATTTGAGCTTGGTCATTACTGATACTCTCCCAGCCCCATCCTTGGGCAACACAAAGCTTCCGGAACTTTCCGGGAGGCCTCCCATGAATGGATTGGCAGGCTGTGCTCTGTACAACCTCAAGGGCACAATTCACAACTCTAGAGGCTTGACCACATTCTTGAAACAGGAGGGAGGAAAAAATAGAGCATGAAACAACCCACCAATTAACATTTCAATAAATTATCCAGCCACATGCTTTTTTTTTTTTTTTTTTGAGGGAAGAAGAGAGTCCATACCTTTCATTAGATTCTCAAAGCAAAGAGGGAGGCTGATTTGATCCAGCAAAAGAGATGGGTGTCAAACCTCTGTGCTCCACAAAGCAGGAAAACATCACATTTGCATTGATTATAGACCCTTTTCATAGTGCTGACACATCTATGAGCTTTGAGTGGCCTCATTATTTTTTTATATTGGGTCAGGGTGGGGCCCCCATTCAACCTAAATGCAGATGGGGTCATTGTGACTGAACCGCAATATACACAATAGGTAATAAATTCTGGGAAATGAAATCTGTCATCAGACCACTCTTTCACACAACAAAAAACAAGATGGGGTATAACATTGAGACTTGAGGCAAAAAAGTCTCCAAGATAAAGAGCCAGAGTCGCATTCATTGGGTTATAAAGCATTTGGGGTTGGGGGTGGGGCTTTTCTTTGGATAGAACAGGAAAGGGCCAGTGTTGATTCAGTAAAAAGTATGTAAAACTACTGAACAGAAGACCATGTACACAATGGAGGGAACTTGTGGAATACACAATGATTTTGCTAATAGATGTGGACACCTGAATGGCTGTTTCATTATCAGCCTTATCTTCAAGTATAGAGAGAAAGTGCTTTCTGAGGAGTAGTGGAAAAAACACTCAGGTTAATGAAAAAAAGCCTGTACTAAGTCATATCTGTCATTTTAAGTGCTCATTACAATGGTTATTTTTACCAGCATTTAATTTTTATAAAATTCAATTGATCAGACTTACACCCATGATTAATCACCTCAGAATGACTAGACATAAATGGGTACTAATAAGCAGTAAGAGAATGTCTAAGTCCCACTTTTTTGCATTGTTCTTGCACTAAATAGTGTCCACTTTCTATATCCCATTAACCTTCAGAAAAATCTGAAATTCTGTATTTCATGACAGTTCAACTTAGTCTTCTGTCACATTGATTTCAGAGTTATTTAATAATTAAAAAAACATCAATGCTTTCAGAGTTCTGACATGTCATACAGTCATACTTTTCATTTTTTTATCATCACAAAAAATCATCAATTCATACAGTTAGCTGAAGATTCTTCACTAATGTGCGTGGTGTAATACAAAGTACATAAAATTTAAGTTGGGCAGATTAAAGTTGTATACCCTATTTCTTCATTTGTTGAGTGGGAATACAGTGCCTGGACTTCCCAAGTGGTGCAGTAGTAGTAAAGAATCCTCCTGCCAATGCAGGAGACACAGGAGACGCAGGTTCAATCCCTGGGTCAGGAAGATCCCCTGGAGTAGGAAATGGCAACCCACTCCAGTACTCTTGCCTGGAGAATCCCATGGATGGAGGAGCCTGGCAGGCTACAGTTCATGGGGTCCCAAAGAGTGGGACACAGCTGAGCAACTGAACATGCACTCACACTTACCTACCTTACAGTGTCACAGGTAACATATATAAAATGTCAGGCAGTGTCAGGATACGGTTAGTGCTGAACAAATAGTACTTTTCTTACTTCAAAATAAAGGTACCAGACAACCGATATGTAGACAATTGATACACAGAATTAAAAAAAAATTTTTTTAATCTGGAAAGGCCCTCAGTACAAATTTTGTTTTACAGATGAGGAAACTGAAGACCCAAAGGGGTGAAAAGACCTGTTTAAGGTGAAGTATCTATCTTTCTCATTAAGTAACTGCTTGCTGAATGAAGGAATAATTTACATCATCATCAGAAACCAATTTCCTATGTGTCAAGTAATGATCTGTCTTTTGGAAGAATGGCCTATGGTCACATGTGACAATGGGAAATGTAAAATGTGAAAGAAGATTGAGAAGATTTGTATGTATTCTTCTTCTTACATATGTTTTTCATTGAAATTATATGTATTAATTGCATTTTACACTTAACTGATTTAACTTGTCTATTTAGGTTAAAAATAACTTTGATTTATTGTTCTAATCAATTACCTGCTTATTCTTTTATCTTTATTATATATTACATATTAAAGAAATGGACTAAGTCACAGGTAGCACATTATAAACAGTAAGTCATTTAATTAGCGGTTCACTGTCAGAAACAATAGAATTGTTGTAAATAAATTTGCTAGTACATAATACAGTTAATTTGGCATATTTCTGATGTTCAGAATTTAGTAAATTGTATTTTCTAGTCTATCAGTCTTATCAGATTTATATACAAAAAATACAAAATGGTAGATTCCCATGTAAAAGAAGAAGGCATTATGATGTATGAATTTTAAAATAGTGGTTTCCTAGAAATTGCACCGTGGCAGTCCTGCCTTCCTGGGGTTATTCAGCAGCACTTCAGCTTATATAATTACCGCACTAGCCTCTCTTACAGAGCCCACAAGGCACCCAGGTCTGTCACCATGGCAACAGATTCTGAATCAGAGTAGCCCATCCTAATACATTGCACGAGCTTCTTGGAAAAAAGTTTTTATTTTTTAAATTTTTTAAAAATGTTAAACACATTCCCCCACATTACAGGTATACAATTTCTGACGCTTTGTTCTAGTTTTGTTATATGTGTAATCTGATCACTAAATATATGGGCATACAGTTTCTTGAATAGCGAAGAATATATAAGGCAAACATTTAAATACAGATTGCTTTTTCATCCTGGGCACCATTTTGAAAAGAAGAAGAAAATAACACTGCAGAGTGAAAAACACCTAAAGAAATAGCTATGGAAGGAAATCAACTCTCTTTGATCTTTATGCTTCAGTAAAAACTCTTTTTGCTTATCTTTAAAGCTCTTAAAATGCATAGATCTGAGCAAATAAAATACTTTTTTTCCATTACACTTAAAAAAAGAAAAATGAACACATGTGGCAAGGGCTACACTTGTAAACCTTATGCAGTAAAATTCTCTTTTTGTTTATCAAGCAGAGATTACACAGATTTGCTCAAGATTCTGTCTACCCCTGCACCTCCAGGAGGCCAGTAAAGTCTTGTAGAGGCTGCAGTCGAAGCTACTTTCTCATTTCCTGTTGCTTTGTGGACAGACCTTGCCGCTGCAGTGACCATAACAAGAAAGACTGATCATTTCCGCCATATGTGATAGCCTGTCTCAAAGCACTTCCCCATCCATTAACTCATTGAAACTAAAGGTGGGGTTTTCTTCTCTCCGGACACTCCCTAATTAGGAAAGATACTTAAGTTTTGTTTAAAATTCCTTTCTAATCTGTCCCCAAACAAAAGAAAGAAATGCACACAGTAACTCATAATGCAGTATCCTGTTTACAAAGTAAACCCAACCTTTTACTTTTTTTCTTGCAGAGCATTACATTCACCTCCTAGTTCATGCCATATTTCCATTTTCAGCCATCCTTGATACCAGAGTGACTCAGTTCTTGATGACCTCTTTGAAATGTCTCATTTTTCCCTTTGCCCTCTGCTTCAGCTCTTACTGTGTATTCTGGGCTTCTGTTGTGGCTCAGCTGGTAAAGAATTTGCCTGCAATTCAGGAGACATGGGTTCGATCCCTGGGTTGGGAAGATCCCCTGGAGAAGAGGAAGGCTACCCACTCCAGTATTCTGGCCTGGAGAATTCCATGGACTGTATAGTTAGTTTATGGGGGTCACAAAGAGCCTGACACAACTGAGGGACTTTCACGTTCAACGTTTACTGTGTATTCTAAAGTATCTATCCTACCCAAGCACTACCAGCCCTGTGACTTAGGAAGAAAGTACATTTAATCCATTCTACAGAAAAACAGGTGCTCCCTTTAACGTCTGTGGCTGGCCTCACAGAACACAGGGCTGGAGTCTGAGTCAGTTTTCACCCCCAGGATTGCTGCCCCAGCACCCCTGTTATTTGCCCCTCTCTTTTCTGTGGGCTTCCTCATTTGCAAAACAATGTGTATTCCAGTTCCTGTCTTTCTAACTAATGGAAAGAAGAGGAAGGTGAGGAGTGGCTGTGTCAAGGACCTTTGACACTGCTAAGGAGGGCCCCTCTATTTCTACAGGCCCCAGTATACTTAAAAAATGAAGAAATGCCAAAGTAGGGTTGTATTGAACTTGAAATATTTACAGTTAGCAGTTAATTTTGCAAGAGGAACCGAGGCCCTTCAATGCTATTAGTGCATTTCTATGAATGGATGAAGACATTATTTTGCCAACAAAGGTCCATTTAGTCAAGGCTAAACGGTCACGTATGGATGTGAAAGTTGGTCTATAAAGAAACCTGAGCACCGAAGAATTGATGCTTCTGAACTGTGGTGTTGTAGAAGACTCTTGAGAGTCCCTTGGACAGCATGGAGATCCAACCAGTCCATCCTAAAGGAGATCAGTCCTGGGTGTTCACTGGAAGGACTGATGTTGAAGCTGAAACTCCAATACTTTGGCCACCTGATGTGATGAACTGACTCATTCGAAAAGACCCTGATGCTGGGAAAGATTGAGGGCAGGAGGAGAAGGGGACGACAGAGGATGTGATGGTTGGATGGCATCACCAACTCGATGGACATGGGTTTGGGTAAACTCCGGGAGTTGGTGATGGACAGGGAGGCCTGGCGTGCTGCGGTTCATGGGGTCACAAAGAGTCGGACACAACTGAGCAACTGAACTGATGCTGATGAATGGATATATCTAACCTCATTTGGAAATATAAACAAATGTCTAAATTTTTGGCCTGTAATGAATATGAAGTCCTGGCCCAGTGCTCTCTTGTCTCAGTAGAGGAATGCTTCAACATGAACTTCAGGAGGACAGAGGACAGTGATGGTAACAATTGAAGAACTGCAATTGGGACAAAGGTGGCAGGTTAGTAACAGTTAATACCTGTAGAGTGTTTACGGTGTGCCCAGGGCAGTTCTACATTTTTATGTGTGCTAACATATTGTGCTTGCTTTGATAGCTACTCCTGTTACCCACATTTTTATACATGAAGAAACCGAGGCACAGAAAGATTAAATAACTTGCCCAGGGTTACACAACTAGCGCTGAGTGTGTACTTTTAAGCATTGTGCTATTCGATCTCCTACTGAATACAAAGCAGAAACCACAAGGACCAAATTGGGAGTGCAGGTGTTCTCAGATTCACAGCAGAGGATGGTGTCAAGTTGGTGTGTGGTAGTGGGGGTACGTCATGGGATCAGTAGTAAAACTAGGCGGGAGAACAGCAGTGTCTGCCATTTTGATGCTACCCTCATAGGATGGGATGGTTGTCCCAGGGCTGCAGGAGTTGGGAAAACAAGGTTGATATCTGCACTCATATTCTCTCCCCATAGGCCATATGATGTGTCTCAACAACAATGGAAAGTGTCATGCTTCAGTGACACCCAGAATCCAATCTACCTTCATGGGCATGTGGCTTGGGTGGCTGCCCAGGGCCCTGTGCTCTGAAAGATCCAGCACTTGGATTAATCCTCTATTGTTGAAAGCTCATCTTGAAAGCTTTACTAATTTTTAAACAAGAGAGCCCATGTTTTCACTTTGCACTTGCAAATTATGTAGCCATTCCCGTGTGTAGTCCTGAGCCATCTGGAGAAGCTTGTAGCTCTGATTTACCCAGAGAGACAAGATTTCCCTGGAACTTCAACATCATAAATCTGCAGTGGCCTGTTAGTGGATTTGCATTTTACTGCAGTGAAATACTTGTCTTCACAGGGGAAAGCAGTCAGCCCTCACTAATAGGGGCTTTAAGGATGTTCTGCCAAGGTCCACGTGCATAGCCTTGAGCAAAAAGACTCAGGAGAGGCTCCAAATTCAACAGCAGGGCCAACTACAAGAGAGTCTCTTTGCAGAATGATAAAACACGGTTAACCTCAGCTACATTTGCAGCTGGCTCCAAGCAGTTCTCCTGCAGAGTCAAACAGGTCCAAGTATGAAAATTCCAGCTCAGGTCCTCATAGACATTTCTCATTTCCCATCTCACAGTGTTTGCAGAATTTAGCCATGCTATAGTTAAGTCAAGATTTGCCAAAACTTACAGAGAAAAATCTGACTGCCTCAGTATGGGGAAGCCAATCTGATAAGTCCTCTGTTTCCTCTCTCCATGATCTTCCAGCAGTCTGGCACTAGAATAAATGATTGCTCACCAGTGGTGAGTTTCCATGGAATCAGTGGCTCTCGAGGCCTTTTCTGAAGTGAAGGGTAGCCAGTTGATTTGCCCTACCAGGGCAGTAATGATACCAGTGAGCAGAAACCATGAGGGGTAAAAAAGTCAACTTCTCAGAGCAGACAGAAAGGGAATTTCATGCCTGTATCGTTCAGAGGAGCCAGAACCCTCATATTCAAGGAGATACAGTGGGCGGGGTGGGGAGGGGTTAGTTGGGGGGTGGTGGTGGTGGTGAATTCATAATGATGGGCAACATGGTCTAGTAGTTGCTATGTCCCAGATACCCTTGTAAGAGCTGTATACATATCAACTTAGTTAATCCTCACAGCAAGCCAATGAGGTAGGTATTATGATGATCTCCATTTTAAAGGTGAAGGACCCGAGGTACGGAGAGGGTGGGCAGTCAGGAGAGCAGCTGCTAGGGCCTGTAGGAGCTACCGGTTCATCTAAGACAATAACAGGCAGTGAGGAGCTCCCGGTGGTGCCGGCTGTGTGTGCAGCTGCTGAGTCTGCATCCTGTTTGTCCTCACAATAAACCCCCATTAATGAGGCAAGCACGATGGGTCTCCACTGCTCTTGCAACCTGAAAGAGCCTATAGAATACAGATCTTATTGTGAACCCTTTTGTAATTTGGAGGTTTCTTTCTTTCTCTTTTTAGTAAATGGAATAATCAGCCTGTTAATGTATCCCTAGGGAATTCAGGAGAGGGATGAAGAAGCGGCTCCTGTTTTTGAGGCATTTGCGACCTTTGTTGGAGAGACAGAGCCAACAGATGGGGAACAATGAATGAGAGACTCAAGGGCTAGTGTAAGCAAATGCTGCACTGTGGTCTCTGCCTGTGAATGGTGTGGGAAATCGGGGAAGGGAAGGGTGTTTCCTGTTGAGTTAGATGGGATGGGGGATGGAAAGAAGAAACTGGGTGGGGTTGGGCACATTTCCTCTTTGGACTCCACCTACAGCAACTGTAAAATAAAGCCATCAATTATCTCAAAGACTTCTTCCAGCTTTAACACTTAGTGAATCCTGACCTTTTCTGTAAGGCTGGATTTTTATGTGTGGTGTTTGCTAAAAGCAGATGCACACCAAGAACTGACAGGATCTTGACTGCACATCACGTGGTCAGGTTGATACAGTCTCCTGATCTCACGTCAGCTCCCAAGAGCGTACAAGTCCTAAACTTTTAGCCCACTAGCTTCCCTTGGCCATTCAATCGCATGCTTACCCCAGCAGCACACACGTACACTCAGACATCTTGGCCATTTCTTATCTCTCTTTTTTACCAAAGTATAGAAGTAGCCTATAGATAGACTCTAGCACTTGTATGTTTGAAGAAATAAAATTTATCAAATGGGATAATCAGTCATCTCATGCATTATCATTTAAATTTTTTTTCTTGGGTCTTTGCTTTTGTATATTACCTTTCAATGACCTATGTTATTCTAGCCCCCTAGATCTGGTTATGATTGCTTAACATATAATTTCAAATCAATGATATCTGTGATGGAGATTAAACAGATTTTAAAAACTCATTTTTATATCATATGCGCACCATGTTTTCAACAGCAAAATGTTTTTAAACCCAGAACAGGAAAAAAATGAAAATTACCTGATGTTCCCAATCATTGAAATATAGAAACCATAATCAGGGAAGGACTTAGAAGGTATTTGTGGTATGATCTTAGGAGCTATTTGTGGTATGATCCTTAGAATGAAGTAGCTTTCTCTAAACTGGCAGATACTCTAGAGAGCCCCTAAATTAATTGTTCTTTTAATGTGGTCCCCAGACCAGCAGCATTGGCGTTGAACAAATTCTTAAGTCTCACTCAGTGAGAATTTTGAGAGTTGGGTCCCAGTAGTCTGAAATATAACAAGCTTTTCAGATGATTCTGAAGTTCCTTAAAATTTGACAAACATAATCATAATTCAAATTGCTGATAGAATATATCCTTATAATGAATGACTATCTTCTCTTACACAGTCCTTCCCTAAGCCCAGCTGGATATAGAATTCGGATATAAAATTATAATCCAGAGTATTGGCATTCTTCAGTGATTCCCATTACTGGTGTGGCTTAACATGAACCATTTGCATTTAAGGCCTCCTTTAGTTATAGACCCAAGTCAGGTTTCCAAGTTATCTTCTACTTCTCCCTTCTTTTTATTTTAGTTAAATTGAATTAGCCATTCTCTCCCCATGCCCTTACTCCCTGCTGTGAGAGATGGTTGACAAACCTTAGGTATGGGAAGACTGACATATTAGTAATCTCTGGTGAGTTGGAGATTTTGGGAAGAGTGCATTCTAGGTGGTGTCACAGTCTAACCAAACACCTGGTGTGTTTTGGTTTCTATCAGAATTCTATGTCAAATATCCTCTATGAGATATTTCTTGACCCTTCAGCCAGAAGGTAGAAGTCTTCCTTCTCTAATACTCTCACAGTATAATCGATTCTGACCTGTTGTGTAGTCTGTATTTCTCATTTCTCTGATTCAGTTATAAATTCTTGAGATTGGGGGCTTCATCCTCCTACTTGTGGCTTCCCTGGTGGCTCAGAGGTTAAAGAATCTGCCAGCAATGCGAGAGACCTGGATTCGATCCCTGGGTTGGGAAGATCCCCAGGAGGAAGGCATGGCAACCCACTCCAGTTTTCTTGCCTGGAAAATCCCCATGGAAAAGAGGAAGTTGGCAGGCTACAGTCCATGGGGTCCCAAAGAGTCAGATACAACTGAGCAGCTAAGTGCAGAGACCCTAGCTCTTTACCGGTTACTGCGCATTCATTGTCATCATTGTCCTCCTACTCATCTTGTGGCCACGCCGCCAGAGTGTCAGACACATAAATAATAACTCTGCGGATAGCTGTTGAATTGTGGTATGTGGTGGCAGAACTGCCAGGCAAGCCTGGAGAGTCATCTGACAGCTTCCGGCTCAGTCTGTTAGCTGAATGAGTTAGGTGTACATTGCATGCCTGTCCCAAAATATTCCTTTGTAGGTGGCTGACATTTGTTCTTATAAGATTTATAGAAACTTCACAGCCTGTGTTTAAAATACAAAGTCCACCTAGAAGGATCAAGAAATAGAAGAAAGATCTAGAGAATAAGCCTTGCTCTTTTTCCCCCTGGCGCTATCAAGGGGCAGCCTAAGAGACATGAGAAAGGGCCGGACTGGGAAACGGGAACAAATCTTTGATTTCACAGTCTTGCCTGGGGCCTTGACTGACAGTAGCTGCTGCTTTAACGTCCATCTGTGGCTTCACGCCTTTTTAGAAGAGACTCAGGAAATCTCGCTCTCGTCTTATATGGAATATTTTCTGCCTAAGAGGAAAATTGTGAGCATGAGAATCAAGCTTGCTTTGCTTTCCCACACCCTAAGACAGACTTGTATGACAATAATGATTTACAAAGAATCTAATGACACAAGGTATAAAGCATATTTAGTTTGTTATTCTAAGTGCTCTTAATATCACTACAATGAAAACAAACAGTAAACGGACAACTGCCCTTCCCTTCCAAACAACGTTTCAGTTCAATTCAGTCGCTCAGTCGTGTCTGACTCTTTGAGACCCCATAGACTGCAGCACACCAGGCATCCCTGTCTATCACCAACTCCCGGAGCTTGCTCAAACTCATGTTCATCGGGTCGGTGATGCCATCCAACTGTCTCATCCTCTGTCATCCCCTTCTCCTCCTGACTAGATATTTATATTTATTTGTTAGCTACTCGCATTTTGAAATTTATTCTATAACATCCTAGACCCATGGCAAATTCTGAACAGAGAAATTCATTGTAGGAAAATATGATCATAAAAGATATGGTTTAAGTGGATAACTCCCCCACCCCAATTTTTAATCTATAGTTGTGATTTATCACATTTTATCTGCATTGGCTCAGATTTTTTCCCCCCTGGGAGACTGCAGTTGTTTTTCCAAGACCATTTACCGGGAAACACTGCCATCATGCGGCCTGGTGTGTTAAAGACAGCTCGTAAAAGATAACTCGCAGCATGGCTTTAATTTTCTCTCCAGAAAAACGCTTGCAGCTTTTACATGTGCTCTGCTCTTTGAAGCTGTATTTGTGGATTCCTTTCTCAAAGAGCGTTCTTAAAATATTTGCCAAAGGATAAACTCTGTGTCAGCTTTTGAATCCCCAGAGACTATAGTGACCACAACAGAATAGCACATATATAAAATAATAATTGAACACTGCTTGTTTTGCAAGTTTGTTAAGTTTTCATAAATATGTCAACCTTAAAGAGATAGGATAACTTTCTCGTGTGCACTAAAGTGGCTGCCTTGTTTTTTCCCTCACACTGAAAGGAGGTATATAACGAGATATGTGGGGAGGGAGTATCATGTAGTTTAAAAACTAAAGGATGAAGCTTGACACTAAGTCTGAGGCTCCAGTTTGCCACTGATTAACTATGGCATCTTGGGCAAGTCACACAAGCTCTCCAGTCTCAGTACTTGCACTTAAGTCAAAACCATTTTCTAGTTCAAAATTCTGTGATTCAACTCGACAAGTAAATAAGTTTTTTAAGAAGCACGAGTGCCATTTTTCTTTAGGTAGATTATTTTTCCTATGGTTATGCTGTAACTGAAGCTTTGTTTGCATGACTCATCATGCATAATTTTCTCTGTAGGAAGCCAGAGATTATGTGTTATGCTCAGTAGCACTCCGGCACAAACAGCTTTCAGGCATTTTGTAGGCATTCACAGCTTAGTGTCCCCACAAACATCAAGTAAAGTTGAAGAATCTTTTCAATTGGTAAACAGCTTACTGGCTTTCCAAGAGCTGTAGATCTCAAAGGACATTCCAGAACATTAGAAAAGACAGCTTAGAACAGTCTTTATCACCTGAAAGGGACGGGCAGTTTTCTTCCATAATTATACCTCCTGCTTTGTAAATTTGTCAGAAGTGAAAAGAGGATGCAAATGCTACTTGGAGTACAATCGTGAGGTTAATATTCTGATGAAACAAAATTGTGGTGAACGGTTCCCTCGAGTTGATTTTATGAAGTGTGTAACAGGAAGAAGGATGGAAATACAAGCTGGGGTTGGCATTTGAACCATGTTGGAAGGGCTTGTAAATGCAGGCCAGTTGCTAGGAGACCCGGAGCACAGATTTATTGGCACCTTGTGTCTCAGGGATGTTTCATCTCAAGAAACCTTTTATTTCACAGTCACCGATGACATTAAATGTATAGTCTGTCAAAACTCAGGTGGAACAGAGCTAGGTTATTGCTTGCGTCAATACGGTCGTTCGGTCATCCACCACCCACTAAGAGAGCAAACAGAAGAGAACAGTGTAACATGGAGCGAGCAACCAAGAAGCTCTAGATGCGCTCCGAGTGATGCACTATAAATTCAATCTAAATACTTTCACATGAAAGACAGCTGGTTTCTTCACTGGTTATCAATTCCGAGTGTGCAGTAGTGCCTAAGGAATGGCCCCAGCATTCAGAAGAGAGGGATCAGTTCAGTTCAGTCATCAGTCCTGTCCGACTCTTTGTGACCCCATGGACTGCAGCACTCCAGGCTTCCCTGTCCATTACCATCTCCCAGAGCTTGCTCAAACTCATGTCCATCGAGTCGGTGATGCCATCCAACCATCTCATTCTCTGTCGTCCCCTTCTCCTCCTGCCCTCAACCTTTCCCAGCATCAGGGTCTTTTCCAATGAGTCATTCTTCATCAGGTGGCCGAAGTATTGGAGCTTCAACATCAGTCCTTCCAATGAACACCCAGGACTGATCTTTAGGATGGACTGGTTGGATCTCCTTGCCATCCAAGGGACTCTCAAGAGTCTTCTCCAACACCACAGTTCAAAAACATCAATTCTTTGATGCTCAGCCTTCCTTATGGTCCAACTCTCACATCCATACATGACTGCTGGAAAAACCATAGCTTTAAGTATACGGACTTTTGCTGGCTAAGTAGTGTCTCCGCTTTTTAATACACTGTATAGGTTAGTCAGAGGGATGCCCAGCCACAAATAGTCCGAAGAAAGGATGTGCTTGAGAAGGATTTGGGCCCCTATTGTTTACAGAGAAGTCACTTCAGCCATTTGTGGGATTTTTAAAAACAGATTTTATGCTAAGCACATGCTTCCAGTTTCTAATTCCACCAAGTATAGATGTGCAGAACTTTAGACCTGAAAGGATTTTATGCGTTCTTCTAGCGCCCCCAACTGGTTAAAGATGGAAGCTGACCCTCTGTGGGAATGGGCAAAGGGGACCCCATTCAGAAAATGTGGCAAGGACTTCTGCCCTTGTGAAACACAGTCAAGCTTTGCCAATATCCAGAAGACACCATGTTCAATGAGAGAGAAAGAAAGAAAAACCAAAGGCTGAGGAGTGGGTCTAGTAGATCTCATTTTGATTTAGAGGAAACCGAGTCATTGAGTGGCGTTTTGAATTATCCAAAACGCACGGCTAATGATCCCCAGAGCTAAGAACACAACTAGGTTCCCCAGGTCAGTGCTCTTTTGCAGTAACACACCAGGGGTTACTCAGGAGAGTTTGCTTTCTCAGGAGAGTTGTGATGTTCTGTTAGCTCACACTGACATGAACAGCAGTAGCAATAGTAATCCTGTGATGCTTCTGGAATGCTTTCCAGTGTACAGAGCACGTTTATATGTTTGCTTTGAGTATTACCACCATGGGAATTGTCCTTATGAAATAATATGCTTAGTACACAGACTTGATCTGCATCATGATAAAAGGAGAGCCGTAATGGCACTAGTTTGCTAGATCTGTTGTAAACTCACTGCCGTGTTCCAACATCAGGGCCCGTACAGGGACCTTGGAGAATAGAGACTTGAAACCCCAGTCTGGTTTGAAAAGCTTTCGTGTTTGCTCCACTTCAGTACTGAATGCTTGTTTGCTTAGTCACTCAGTCGTGTCCCACTATTTATGACCCCGTGGACTGTAGCCTGCCAGGCTTCTCTGTCCATGGGATTCTCTAGGCATGAATCCTGGAGTGGGTTGCCATTTCCTCCTCTAGGGGATCGTCCCAACCCAGGGATTGGACCTGTGTCTCCTGTGTCTCTTGCACTGGCAGGCAGATTCTTTACCACTAGCACTACCTTCAGTATTGAATATCCACAAATAAAATGGGTGCTTTTCTGCTTACTTATGGAAAATATAAAACTTATGGAAAATATAAAATCAATGATAAGCCATTTTTGAGAACTTGCTATCAGACCAGACACTCAGAAATACAAAAATACTATTCTAGGCTTAACTTGGAATTGGACTTTGGTTCAAGAAGTATAAGAAATGAAATAAATAGATAACCATCAGTTCCACTGTTAAGTTTTATTGAGCTTCTATTAATAGTTCTTTAGTTCAGTTACATTTGGGCTTTTGAGGAATGCGATCTCCCTACTATTATACTTTATTCCAATAGGGAAATATTTTATGACTTCCAACCAGTTTAAAAACAAACATTTAGAGTAGAATATATATCATGAGTTGAATGACCTATACTTGGGTTTCACTTGTCTGTACTTTGATAACATGCTAACACTCATCCAAACCCACTTTCCAAACTGAAAAGTCAGGAGGAGAAGCTATAGACATAGGTTCATAGACTGGTTAATTATTCCCTCTATAGTAAAAAGTCAGGTATATAGAAAATTTGAAAAAAGAAATCTGAAAATAGGTAGAGGAATCTGAGCAAACTCTGGGAGGTAGTGAAGGACAAGGAAGCCTGGCTGTACTCCATGGGGTCACAGAGAGTCAGACATGACTTAGCGATTGAGCAACAACAGAGGCATCTGAATGGGGAAGGCCTTTTCGGGTCACCTCCTTTTCCTTATCTCGGGGCATTAGCATCTCCTGCTCCCATGACATAGGAGGCTCTTCCCCTAGATATCAACATGCTTTGCTCTCATACTTCCTTCAAGTTTTTGCTCAGGGGAAGTGAGGGCTTCTCTGATTGTGTCTTTGAAACCGCAGTGCTTTCCAGGGCCCTAACACCTTCTCAGGACTAGCGTGGAAGTGGAGGATGCCTTTTTTTCACTTACTCATTCTAGGGAACATAACTTTTTTCTGGTCTGTATGTGGGTGACTTCACAGGGCTGCTTGGGTTCATAGACTTTACCTCATCTATTAATTTCTATTATGGGCTTCCCAGGTGACTCAGTGGTAAAGAATCTGCCTGCCAATGTGAGAAATGCAGGTTTGATCCCTGGGTCAGAAAGATCCTCTGGAGAAGGAAGGGGCAACCCACTCCAGTTTCTTGTCTGGGAAATCCCATGGACAGAGGAGCCTGGCGGGCTACAGGCCATGGGGTTGCAAGGAGTCAGACATGGCTGAGCGGCTGAGCACACAATCATGTGGCCTGTATCACCACCTGACCAACTGTGTTTACTTCTGCCTGTTTTTCAAATTCTCTGGTCACTCCATGATCCCTTCACTCGTATAGAAGCTCCATAAAGGTAGGGATTTTCTTCATGTATTTACAAGTGCTCAAGAAGAGCACCAGCAATAGCTAAGGTGAACCACAATGACTCTCTTTTTCTGATATTCATGTCTTTTTTTCTTTCTTTTAACATTTTTTGGTGCACCATGCAGCTTGTGAGATCTTCCCTGACCAGGGATTGAACCTGGGCCACCTCAGTGATAGCTGGAATTCTGACCACTAGCTTACCAGATAAGTACCCTGTGTCTTCCTTTACCCCCATTTCACATTGAATCAGGGAAGCTCACTGTAGCCAAGCGAATATGGTGGAAGTAGTGGTATGTGAGTTCCTAAGTCAGGTAATGAAAAGCATTGCAGCTGCCAGCTTTTTCTCATGTATTTTTAATTCTGGGGAAGCCGGCTGCCATGTCCTGAGGATGTCCAAGCAGCCCAGAAACCAAGTTGCCAGCACCAAGTGACCGAATCATTTTAAAAGGGAATGTTTTAACATTTAGCCTTTGAGTCTCTCGGCAGAGGCCTCAAATATCATGTCGTGGAGACAACCTTTCCCTTCCCTGTAGTGTCTTGTCTGAATTCCTGACCCACAGAAACCATGAGAGATAATACGTGATTTTTATTGCTTTAAGGTAATGCATTTTTGGACTATTTGTTAGCAGCAGAAGACGACTCATGTGGTTCCTGGCCTGTGTGTGTGTGCACATGTGTGTGTGTTAGTTGCTCAGTCGTAGGTGACTCAATGCGACCCCATGGACTGTAGCCCGCCAGGCTCCTCTGTCCATGGAATTCTCCAGGCAAGAATGCTGGAGTGGGGTGCCGTTCCCTTCTCCAGTCTGGCCCATAGTCAGTTCCTAATAAATACTTATCTGAATGAAGGGATAAATTAAGAAGGTTATTATCCAATAGGTTACTTGACGACCATAATACAATGCCTTTGATCAGCCTAAACACAGCAGTATAAAAAGCCTTAGCTCTCATAGCAACGTCGGTTTAGAGTTTCAAACCTCAAGATACAGGTTTGAAACTTGAAATTCGTCACTTACTTGTCATTTGGCCTTGTATAATTCACTCACAGTCCTTGAATTCTTAGTCTTCCTAATCTTTCAATAAGAAATAATAATGCTGATTATAATTACACTACCAACAGTACCAGAAAGTGCCCTGTTGAGTTTATGAATCCCTGGATCAGAGCTCTCCTGAAACCTGTGCTGCAACTGGAATTGTCCATTCCGTAAACCAGTCCATCTTTTTTATTATCTGTCAGTTGCAGTTGTTGGCATTACCTGTAGCCAAAAGAATCTTTATACAAAACATTAACACTGACATATATGACACAATAGCAAACAAAACACTTGGTAACCCCATGGGCCATATAGCCTATCAGGCTCCTCTGTCCATGGGATTCTCCAGACAAGAATACTGGAGTGGGTAGCCATTCCCTTCTCCAGGGGAATCTTCCTGATCCAGGGATCGAACCTGGGTCTTCTGCATTGCAGGTGGAGTCTTTATCATCCGAGCCACCACAGAAAATGGTGCAAACAAAACAAGATGACACATAACCAGTAAGATACTACATGGTAGTCTTAAGGACAGCAGCTAAGAAGAAAAGTATGTCAATCCACCTTATCAACAGTTTCTGTGAGCTGATGGCAAGGACATCCTAATTTATCTGCCTAGGAAAGTCAGGGAGACCCAAGGGGTTCTATTTTCACAGAAATTTTGGCTTCTGTAGGTGTATTTTAGAAGTCCCAGCTTCTGATTTCCTCTCTATGGTTGCTTTTCACTGCCTTAGTAGCTTCAAATTCATGTTTTAACGCCTTCGGGGACCAAGGAGCTATTTGTGCTTCAGAGAAAGTACTCCAAGTGATCAGGCTGTGTCGCACACAGACATTTAGAAAACAAGCAGCTGGGCTTCTGTGCCTGCTGCCTCACCCTAGGTCCCCAGAGAGTACAAGAGCATCTTCCAAGTCAGTTGCCACGATGTCATCACCTTGTTAGAAAGCTCTTCATTTTGCTCCAGGAACAGAGGACACCATCCTGAGCATGTTGTTGTGAAACACTAATGAAAAACTCTTCTTATGGGATGGAGACTTCTTATTTTTAAGAGCTGAGGATAAAGGCATTTCCAACAGGCCTGAATAGAAAGGGTGAAATATGGTGTCTATGTAATTTGGCCTCCTGAGGCCTAGAAAGATGGTGGTTTGAAGCAGTGGTCTGGACTATGTGGAAATTTCACAAATGTGTTTTATTAGCATTGGTCACATAATTTCTTGTATATTAGAATGACCTTGATGGGCATTTTAATTAAGCTGCTATTTATTTTGTGAGTGCAAATAATAATTGCTTAGTTTTATCCTCTGTTGCTCAGATAACTTGGTCAATAATTGATTTTCTTAGCACAATAATCCAGATGACTTTCTCAATTTTGTACACTTCTTCATGAAAATTTGCTTTGTTTTCTCAATATTCTGCAGAGTTTACATTTATTTATTTTTATAGCTACAAGATGGGACTGAAATAGTTTCTGTGGGAAAAAGTAAAGTCCTTTCTTTAGGTCAGAATTGCATGTTTGTTTCCAAATATTAAATCACTGCTTTTAATTTTTATTCTTAAGTGGTGTACTTTGTAGCCTTCAGGGCCAAGTCTTGATGTCTGTCAACCCAAGGAAAGAAAGTGTGAGAATACCCTAGGACATATTAGATCAGGAGATCTGCCTGAAGAGGTCTGAGGACCTGAGATCAGTGGCCCAGCCTCGGGGAGAGCATAGACTCCTTGGAGAGCCCCAGCTCTCATGGACTTAGGTCCATGTCCATTCTGGCCCCAAAAAGATGGCAAGAAGGTGGCTATAGAAAGCTGCCGGTTCTTCATGGTCTCTGTTTGAAGTGCGAGAGGGTGGCAGTGTGCTTGGAGAGAGGACACAGAATTTCAGAGCATACATTGGACAAACATGGCCAGAGTTTGTGGCGTTTGAAGACGTCAAGACTGGAGGCAAATGGAGGATGGCAGAGTAGAAGGATGTGTGCTCGTGTCTTCCAGAATCTCAAAATCTCAAATATAGACAGGAGGATGCTAGAACCCACAAAAAAAAGAGACCGCATATACAAAGACAAAGAAAAAGCTGCAACAAGACACAGTGTTGATAGGAGGGGCGCAATCACAATAAAATCAAATCCCCATATCTGCTGGGTGGGTGACCCACAAACTGGAGAATAATAATACCAAAGTTCTCCCACTGTTGTAACAGTTCTAAACCCCATGTCAGGCTTCCCGACCTAGGGATCTGGCAAAGGAACTGGGAATCCCCAGGGAATCTGACCTTGAAAGCCAGCGGGATTTAATTACAGGACTGGTGGAAACAGAGACTCCACTCTTGGAGAGCACAAACAAAATCTAGCATGCACCAAGACCCAGAGGAAAGAAGCAGTGACCTCACAGAAGAACCAGACCTGCCCGCTCATGTTGGAGGGTCTCCTGTGGAGGCCTGGGTCAGCAGGGGCTCACCCCTTGGATGGGGGTCGCTGGCAGCAGCATCTGGAAGATGCCCCTTGGTATAAGTCCTCTTGGAGTTGCCATTAACCCTACTGTAGAGCCCATAGGCCCCAGGGCTGGGTTGAAAGTGAAAGTAAAAGTGAAGTTGCTTAGTCATGTCTGACTCTTTGCGACCCCGTGGACTGTAGCCTACCAGGGTCCTCCATCCATGGGACTTTCCAGGCAAGAATACTGGAGTGGATTGCCATTTCCTTCTCCAGGGGATATTCCTGACCAAGGGATTGAACCTGGGTCTCCCAGGTTGCAGGGAGATGCTTTACCCTCTGGGAAGCCCAGGGCTGGGTTGCCTCAGGTCAAAGATTGAAAGATCATGTGCTCCAGTGGTAGAAGCCAGAAACCTGATACACCCAGACAAGACCAATTTAGAGCAGTCACTCTGCTGTGGAGATGGAGATGGGGGGGTCTCTAGAGGATAATGAGTTCATCTGAGGATCCCCTCTCCTCTTATGAGGTCATATAATCTCTTTTCCTACCTCTAACTGATATTCACCTGATATACACAGGTCTAATCATACTTGTTGTTTATGGCCAAAGACTCTTCTAATTGATATTGGGCGTTAAATATTAGTATTTTGAATTAGTATTGCTCCTATAATATCTCATATTTTCAGAGGGAAAATCATATTAAAAATAACCATTTTAGAGGGAAATTCAGAATTCTCAAAGATAGAGAACTTTATCCAAAGAGACTGATGATTTACCTAAAGAAACTGCTAAATATTTGGATCACACCAAGCATATCAGTTTGGACTAAAATTAAGTTGTCCTTCCCTTTGCCACTAAGTTAACTGAAAACCTATAAGGATCAATTAATTGGGTGTAAACAAACTATACTATTTCTGTATGAAATTCAGTGAATTACAGCTTTGTGACATTTTCTAGTATACAGGTGATTGGAAAGATCTGGGGACTTCCACTACTAGTTGAATCCATCAACTTAATTCCACATGGTTGTGGATTTTATTTTGTTCACTGCAGTGCTCAAAGTAAGTGTCTGGCTTATGGTAGGTTCTGAGTGAAGGAATTACAACTGTAACACAAACCAGGCTTGCCAAGTGCCCTCTAAGAATCCAAGTAAAATTTCCACAAAAGCAGAGTGTCCCTGGTGTCATCCATCAGAATCCCTTGTTTTCAACTCCCTCTAGGCACATTTGGTGCCATGTTAGGCCCGAAAATTGAAGAGGGACATTTATTAATCAACTAGAGAGGATCCAGAAGTAACAGGCAGGGCCAGAGAATTCTGAAAATCATCCCCAAATAAGGAACAGTTGACACTTCTTGAGGAAAAAGTGATTAATGAGAGAAAATGCTATTTTCAAATATTAGAAAGAGTAAGGAGCAAATGTATGGTTGCATGTTTGTAGTTAGACCTAATGGAAAGAAATTATGTATAGGCAGGTTTTGACTCAAGATAACAAAGAAGCCTCTGACTTTAACTTCTTTTTTTTCCCAGCAAAGTTTAAAAAATATGTATTTATTTACTTTGGCCTTGCTGGGTCTTTGCCACTGTGCAGACTTTTCTCTGGTTGCGGCGAGCAGGGGTGTGCAGGGGCTCCTCTCCAGTTGCAGGGCATGGGCTGCTTGTTGCAGCGGCTGCTCTTGTGGTGCGTGGGCTCTAGGGTGTGCGGGCTTTGGTAGTTGTGGCCCATGGGCTCAGTAGTTTTGGTTCACCAGCTTAGCGCAGAGGTTCAGTAGTTGTGGTGCTTGGGCTTAGTCGCTGCATGGCATTGGAATCTTCCCAGACCAACGGCCGAACCCATGTCTCCTGTTATTAGCAGGCAGTTTCTTTGCCACTGAGCAGCCAAGGAAACCCTTGACTATCCAATAATGGATGAATTGCTTTGTGAAGCATGATGAGAGATTTAATTGTGCGTTATCTAGCAATTTCTTCTCAGTATTCATTGACACTTACCTCCCTCCCTCTCAATTTACTTTTACATCCGTGAAAGCAAAAAATAGTAAGAGTTGTAACCCTAAGGTTATATTTAAATCTTTATTAAGAATCATGGAGCTTATTAACTGATCATCTATTATCTTAGTCCCTTGGGTCACAAGGAAGCAAACTCAAGTATGAGAACATATCCTTGACTGTTGAGACTTGATCTCACTTGGATTATCTGATGTCTGTCACAAAGTGAAACTGCAAATTTTGTGTATCAGCCAAGATTTCATGAGGTTGGTAAAAGCATTGGAAAACTGTCCACATCATGAACAAAACCATCTATTATTTCTGTTGACAATTGAATAAGAAAAGTTTGAAAGCATGAGGATTTGATAGGTGTTTTAGAGGGAACTCCAGGCATTGACTTTAAATGTCATTGGAATATCAAAGGATGAAGAAAAGTACTTGGAAAAACTTCTAGAGGCTCTTTAATATGTTTATAAATATGATTCTTTTTATATTAGTTTGACAGAAGTCTCTCAAAAGGTGAAAGATATTGCTTCTTGTGTTTATGAAATTGAATTAGAAAAATTATCTTAGAAATAGTGAACATCTAATTTTCTGGTTCTATGAATTACACAGGTTGCTGTCAATATAAATGTTGTTAAGTATTAGAAGAAAAAGGGTTTCCTATTATTTTTGCTTTTGTTTTTCAAGGTGAATTAAAAAAAAGAATCTCCCACCTCTTCTGATTGTGAAATTCAGTCTTAATTTTAGGTAGTGTGAATTTTTATTATCTTTTTAAAAAAATCTTCTTATTTTACAGGGAGTATAGCCAGCTAACCACTCTGTGGTGGGCTCAGATGGGCAGCAAAGGGACTCAGCCATACATGTACATGCGCGGTGCTGCACTTCGTCGCTCAGCACGTCGGACTCTTTGTGACCACGTGGTCTGTAGCCCGCCAGGCTCCTCTGTCCATGGGGATTCTTCAGGCACGAATACTGGAGTGGGTTGCCATGCCCTCCTCCAGGGGATCTTGCCAACCCAGGGATTGAACCCAGGCCCCCAAAATTGCAGACGGATTCTTTCCTGTCTGAGCCACCAGGGTATATCCAGCACTAATTATCCTCCTTACTGGAGGATATGTAAAACTCTATGTCTCTGTTTTGTCTACTGGGCATGCTTTTTTTTCTTTCCTCTTAGTTTGTCAAAAAGGGATACAGCATATCAATCAGATGACCATTATATCTACTACTATAGGCAAGAATCCCTTAGAAGAAATGGAGTAGCCATCATAGTCAACAAAAGAGTCCAAAATGCAGTACTTGGGTGCAATCTCAAAAATGACAGAATGATCTCTGTTTGTTTCCAAGGCAAACCATTCAATATCACAGTAATCCGAGTCGATGCCCCAACCAGTAATGCTGAAGAAGCTGAAGTTGAACAGTTCTATGAAGACCTATATGACCTTCTAGAAGTAACACCCAAAAAAGATGTCCTTTTCATCATTGGGGACTGAAATGCAAAAGTATGAAATCAAGAAACACCTGGAGTAACAGGCAAATTTGGCCTTGGTGTACAGAATGAAGCAGGCCAAAGGCTAACAGAGTTTTGCCAAGAGAAGGCACTGGTCATAGCAAACACCCTCTTCCAACAACACAAGAGAAGACTCTACATATGGACGTCACCAGATGGTCAACACTGAAATCAGATTGATTATATTCTTTGCAGCCAAAGATGAAGAAGCTCTTCGGCTGCAAAAACAAGACCGGGAGCTGACTGTGGCTCAGATCATGACTTCCTTATTGCAAAATTTAGACTTAAATTGAAGAAAGTAGGGAAAACCACTAGACCATTCAGGTATGACCTAAATCAAATCCTTTATACAATGAAAGTAAAAAATAGATTCAAGGGATTAGATCTGATCGAGTGCCTGAAGAACTATGGATGGAGGTCCATAACATTGTGCAGGAGACAGTGATCAAAACCATCCCCAAGAAAAAGAAATGCAAAAAAGCAAAATGGCTGTCTGAACAGGCCTTACAAATAACTGAAGGGAAAAAAAAAATCTGTGAAATGCAAAGGAGAAAAGGAAAGATATACCCATTTGAATGTAGAGTTCCAAATAACAGCAAGGAGAGATAAGAAAGCCTTCCTCAGTGGTCAATGCAAAGAAATAGAAGGAAACAATAGAATGGGAAAGACTAGAGATCTCTTCAAGAAAATTAGAGATACCAAGGGAACATTTCATGCAAAGATGGGCACAATAAAGGACAGAAATGGTATGGACCTAACAGAAGCAGAAGATATTAAGAAGAGGTTGAAAGAGTACACAGAACTACACAAAAGAGATCTTAAATGAGCCACATAACCACGATGGTGAGATCACTCACCTAGAGCCAGGCATCCTGGAATGCGAAGTCAAGTGGGGCTTAGGAAGCATCACTACAAACAAAGCTAGTGGAGGTGATGGAATTCCAGTTGAGCTATTTCAAATCCTAAAAGTTGATGCTGTTGAGGTGCTGCACTCAATATGCCCGCAAATTTGGAAAACTCAGCACAGGACTAGAAAAGGTCAGTTTCATTCCTATCCCAAAGAAAGGCAATGCCAAAGAATGCTCAAACTACCACACAATTGCACTCATCTCACACACTAGCAAAGTACTGCTCAAATTCTCCAAGCCAGGCTTCAGCAATACATGAACCATGAACTTCCAGATGTTCAAGCTGGTTTTAGAAAAGGCAGAGGAACCAGAGATCAAATTGCCAGCATCTACTGGATCTAGAAAAAGCAAGAGAATTCCAGAAAAACACCTGCTTCATTGACTATGCCAAAGCCTTTGACTCTGTGGATCACTACAAACTATGGAAAATTCTTCAAGAGATGGGAATACCAGACCACCTTATCTGCCTCTTGAGAAACCTATGTACAAGTTAAGAAACAATAGTTAGAACCAGACATGGAACAACAGACTGGTTCGAGATTGGGAACGGAGTACATCAAGGCTCTGTGTTATCACTCTGCTTATTGAACTGATAGGCAGAGTACATCATCTAAATTGCTGGGCTAGATGAAGCACAAGCTGGAATCCAGATTGCCAGGAGAAATATCAATAACCTCAGATATGGAGATAACACCACACTTACGGCAGGAAGTAAAGAGGAACTAAAGAGCTTTTTGATGAAGCTAAAAGAGGAGAGTGAAAAAAACTGGCTTAAAACTTAACATTCAAAAACAAAGGTCCAGTCCCATCACTTCATGGCAAATAGATGGGGAAACAATGGAAACAGTCAGAGACTTTATTTTCTTGGGCTCTAAAATCATTGCAGATGCTGATTGCAGCCATGAAATTAAAAGATGCTTGTTCCTTGAAAAAAAAGCTATGACAAACCTAGATGGCATATTAAAAAGCAGACACATTACTTTGCTGCCATATGTCCATATAGTCAGATCTATGATTTTTCAAATAGTCATGTATGGATGTGAGAGTTGGACTATAAAGAAAGCTGAGTGCCAAAGAATTGATACTTTTGAGCTGTGGTGTTGTAGAAGACTCTTGAGAGTTCCTTAGACAGCAAGGAGATCCAATCAGTCCATCCTAAAGGAAATTAGTCCTAAATATTCATTGAAAGGACTGATGCTAAAGCTGCAACTCCAGTACCTTGAACCCCTGATGTGAAGAACTGACTCATTGGAAAAGACCCTGATGCTGGGAAAGACTGAAGGTAGAAGAGGATGACAGAAGACAAGATGGTTGGATGGCATCACAGACGCAATGCACATGCGTTTGAACAAGCCCCAGGAGACAGTTAAGGACAGAGAACCCTGGCATTCTGCGGCCCGTGGGGTTGCAAAGAGTTGAACATGGCTGAGCGACTAAACGACAGCAACAAATATTAATCAAGAATTACTGTAATTCTACTTGAGTCACCTCTGTGGACGTAAAAGTTATAGATTCTTGTTCGCAACCAAGCATAGTGCTAAGGACATTGTAAATAATTAGTGAATAACTTTTTATTCATTTGTTCATTCATGCTGGGCACTCAGGGCGGAAGAATGATTTTGTTCCCTACTTTATGGAATCTATAATTCTGTGGTTATTCTGAATTAGCAAGTTATTGTTATTAATATGCTCAGTACAGAAATACATTTTATCACAAGTTCAAGTTATACTCATTGTAGGTGACTTCAAAAAATGAGATAAAGAAGAAACAGGTGTAATTTTAGCACTAGGAGATAAAAGCCAATGATATTTGGAAAATGATGCATGCATACAGATTTTTCTTCCCATGTGTGCATTTAGTACACATTTTTATACATAATATAAATATATACAAATTATGTAAATATATACAAATATATGTTAATACATTATATAAATATAGATATTTTAAAGATGTCTATACTACATTTATTTTATAAATTATGTCATAGATGTTTTAAAATAAATATCTAATCTATCTAGTCATAATGGCCTAAAAATATTCCATTATATGGATATGCCATAATTTATTTATCAAAGTTTTTGCTGTTGGTCATTTATGTTGCTTCTGTATTTTTTACTATTATTAACAATATAATCATCCATATATACATTTTTATTATTTTATCCATCTGCTTTTTCAGGACAAATACTTTGCACTATGTAAAGCTTGAAATTTTATCTCCTTGAAGATTTAAAATTAAGAATATTAACAGAAATTTTAAATGTTAAAAAACAAAGCTGATCTACAGTACTAGAAGTGAAGGTAATGGTTGTTGTTGGGGGTCAGGTGAGTGGAAGGTGACATAAAGGGGTGTCAGGTGCACCTGAACTATTTTGTGGTTGAACCTGAGGGTTGGTTACAAAGGTATGTTCACTTTGAAAATTCAACACTTTTGACTTGTCCCTTTCTACTTTCTTACATTTATGTTGTACATTAATGAAATAAGTAAAAATATGTTATGATTTGCATACATATTTACATACTTACATAAATTCTAAGAAGTGAATACTATTATCTTTTTAATTTTTAAAAATTTATGTTACTAATTATACTATAGAAAGTTTACACCATTTCTGACTCCCACAGACAGTATGGAAAATGTGATTTATTTGTGTTCAGATTAACACTATCCTAATTTTTCTGATTTGTAGTGACATATACATTTAAAAAATGAGTGTTTTTCTCTCTTACTTTCTGTTTGGAATATTTTCAAACTCATAGAAAAGTTGAAATAATACAACAATATCTGAAATATATAATTGTATTATACAATAGTAAAAAAATATTATGGTCATCTTAAATCCCTCATTAGATTTTCCAACTCTTAATTTTTTGCCACTTTTGCTTTCTCTGTCTCTATTTACACACTCATTCACTCTCTCACTCATGAATCTATACACGCATATGTGTGTGTGTGTATATGCATTTAATTTTATACTTCTGAATTATTTGAAATGAATGTTTAGACACCATGACAGTTTACCCCTTAAGAATAAGAATATTCTTCTACGTAACCACAATACTTTTCTACCACACCTTAAAAAATTAACAAGAACGCTATTAACAAGTAACATCTAGTCCATATAGTCCCACAACCGTACCAAGATAATCTTTTCTAACTGATTTTTTAAAATACAAGATTAAATAAAGTTTACTCACTCATTGCATTTAGCGGTTTTTATCTCTTTAGCCTCTTTTTACCTAAAATGGTCCCCTACCACCATTGCTCTACCCAGCTTTCTTGTAGGATGTTGGAAGTCTATGGCACTTGATAACCTCCTGTTTGTTTTCAGATGTGTTTGACCGTGTTTGATTTTGCAGGCTCATACTGCAAAATTATTATAGGTTTTCAGAAGCACATGTATCAGCAACTGTAATAAATTTTCATTTGTGGCTATTGGTTAATCAGAGCAAGACATTGACTCTCCAGTTGGGCACCAGATGTTTATACAAAGGGGGAAAAAAGCAGTAAGAGCTTTTAAATCTTACACTCCTCTGATTGTACAAGAAATAATGATGACACTTCAGTCTCTGAAATATATTGTGAGGATTTTCCTTCATATTGACACGACATGTTCTTCAATGAATTAGTGTAGAACCAGTTTAAAAGCCCTGCGAGTGCAGTGACAGCCAAGAAGGATATTTTGAAGTTTGAAATGGTCCCTATATAAATAGAACGGATCAGCATAACTTTGGGATAAAATTAGCGACAGTTTGTGGGCTCTCTAGCATGTGCCTGTTTGCTCGCTGCTCTTCGCCTGATAAAGCACGACAGAGCTTCCAGAGGGACAGGAAGGATGGACGGCACGGCTGCCCCTATCACCAAATCTGCAGCTGCCAAGTTAGTTAAGAGAAACTTCCTTGAGGCTCTAAAGTCAAATGACTTCGGAAAATTGAAGGCCATTTTAATCCAAAGACAGATAGATGTGGACACAGTTTTTGAAGTTGAAGATGAGAATATGGTTTTGGCATCTTATAAACAAGGTAAAAAATTAGAGATGTAATTGTAAAATCGATAGAAAATGGATTTTTTTTTTAAATGCGCACCGTTAGTCACCCAAAGTAAACTGGTAGCTCTTATTGTTTCTTTAAATATAGGTTTAAAAAATATTTCTAATGTAATCATTTCTTTCTCTTTAAACTAGACCAAATCATGAGCTGATATATGTATATATGAATATATTGTTTTCTCTACTTTCCTTCTCTTTTCTTTCTATATCCCTGTGCTTGGAATTTGAAATCTTGGATAAAAATATTTAGTAATGCAGTTTTCTCCTATTTCTAGCTTTTCTTCTTCCTATAAATGCATAAAGCTTCTCTAGATTATGACTAAATAGATTGCTGAAATCTAATCCAGCCACTATGACTGGCTTGGGAACAGGCTACTAACTTTGTATTAACAGGGCCCTTAAAGATATATCATCTCTATGTACACTTGAAGAAAAAAGGATTTTTGCCCCTATTTGGAGGGTTAATAAATGGGTAAGGCTGCGCCTTGATGCACCTTTATGATCCTTGTCATTTAAATGAGTTTTCAGTTCAGATAGAAACGCTAAAACCAGAAAAGTCAAAAAGTTAACTTTTTTTTCCGTGACTGTAGCGAAAGCTTAAAATTGTAGATCTGCTTATTACAGAGTACCTACTTTATGAAGAACTAAGGATAACAAAAATTAGAACCAAATTTCCTTTATCAAGGGATTTTCTGGAACCCATGCTTAATAACTCAGAAATAAATTAGAAGTGAGCAGACTCTGATTTCCCAAATCAGCTAGTTAATGGGGGAATTTGAGTAGCGAGGCCATCTGGTGAGCAGACTGCAAACAAACACCATGTTCAACATCACTTCTGTTTAAACAAAATAAAGGATAAGTTCTTGTGCACAGCATTGAGAGAGAGAGCAATTCATTCTTTATGTTTAAAATACTTTCCATTTGTATACAAATCATCAGCATGATCAGTTTTCAGAAGTGAATACTAATGGTATATATTTCTACATAATACACTGTCAGTTTGAAGGAAGCATGGAATAGCTGAAGCAAGTTAGTGTTTATATTTTTTACTTGAGGATTTTATTATAAATTGGCATTGCTATTTTGACTGGAAAATAAGGAAGGGGTCTGTGTTTTCAAAAGTGGTTGATAGAAGCTCTGTTAAGAAGAAAAAGTGTATACTATATGATTAGATTACTTTCATCTTATGTATTTGTTTAGTGAAAGGCTTTCTGAATGCCAAATACATTTTAAGGTATTTTTAAAAACATATACTTAAGCCGAGAGTAAAATAACTTACATCCAAGTCAGCAGGTAATTTGTGTGACCCTGAGTTGTGAAGACTGCCTTTCCTCATCTCCTGAGCATGCCAAATTGCGTAGATCATGGAAAAGTTCTGAGGTGGTGAGAAAGGGGGTTTTAGTGGCAGTTTACAGAGGAGGATGCTGTTTCTCTTGCTTCCAATGGTGTCATCATCCTTGAACAAGAAAAAACATGCACTTTAAAATCTTTCTGTCAATATGAGCCAACTCTATGGTTTTCATAGAGCTAAATTTTCATTCATGCTAATGGGTGTTTTCATAGGACTGTGGGGATGGGGCTTTCAATTAGAGAGAAAGCAAATCACACTCTCTGGTTTTGGGGAAAAAAACAGAACCATCCCATTCCTATGCATGCCAGGTGAATGCAGGAAATGATAGAATTTGTGATCATATCCTCAGAGTTTATGCAGGAAATCATGAGTGTGCACACGTGTGCATGTCCACATGTACCTATAGAAAGAAATACACTTACTCCGTGTTTAATATGAATACGGGTATAAGACTCTGTCTCTTCAATCTTAATCCCATTTTCTTCAAAGTTTCTTCATATATTTTTCACTTGGCTTCCAGCCTAATTATTAAACCTTTGCTTTTAGTCATGAATGGAAGTGAAGCATAGAATCCTAGTTGCTAGCCAAGCAAAGTAGACCTAAGTGGCTATGTCAATTTCTAAGCCACAGAGGAATTCCCAAGGACTAGTGTAGTGCTGAGCAGGCTACACTGGTCGTTTGTTCTTTAGTTAGTTAGAATTAGTTCCTTTCTGAATAATTCTAATGAATGAGACCCTTTTCTGTGTGGCCTTGAATGGTATGTGACTGGATTAAACTTTGTGAGATTTTATTAAATCACAGCAGACTTCTGGGATGTTGAATGCTGTTGAATTGTTATGCATTAGTTTTTTATTTTTTAAAGCACTTTTGAAAAGCTCTACAACAGAAAAGGGCGCAAATCATAAGTGTGCAGCTTGATTAATTTTCACAAAATGAACAGACGACTACAGCCAGCATCCAGATGAAGAAATAGAATGTTACTGGTTTATTTTGAAAGTGTGGCAGTCTTCAGCTTTTAGTTGCTCAGTCGCTCAGTCGTGTCCAATTCTTTGTGACCCCATGGACTGTAGTCTGCCAGGCTCCCCTGTCCATGGGATTCTCCAGGCAAGAATACTGGAGTGGGTTACCATTTCCATCTCCACAGCTTTTAGTTATTTTTGGCTTAATTGGCATGAGAGTGTATAAAATCTAGAACATAATATGCCTCCTTTAAATTTGGTTTGTGTAATTAGTAATGGAATTTATACTCAACATTTGATTGTCCTGTGGAAGATCAACAGTGGAACAATTAATCCCAAATAATTTTTGTTTCTTTTAGGATATATCGTAGCACTTTACATAAGATGTTTAAAAGTGACCACATTTTCACCTAAATTATGGTATGTTTAAGCCAATATGAAAGTCAGTTTACATTTTTTGTAAAGGCAACTCAAAAATCTGTTGATGAAGAAATCAACTTGGAATCTTAACAATGCAACTCGAAATCCACAATCTAAATGGTATGCCAGTAATCAAAAGTTGACCTCGTAAGCAAATGTAAAATATGGACTTGGTGAGGAAAGTAGAACAAAGTGTCTGGAAATTCACTTCTGCTGCCCTGTCCCATTGAGCAGCTTCTCTTGCCTGTGAGACTGAGAACAGATTTAGAAGCTAGCCTCTAGGTCCAGATGGCGGGTCCTGCCTAGCCCCAGCCCCTAATAACGATTCTTTTAAAGAAGATTGTATTTGTTTAGTTATGGGTGTGCTAGGTGTTCACTGCTGCACAGGCCTTTGTCTCGTTGCAGCGAGCAGGGGTACCCTGAAGTTGCAGTGTGTGGGCTTCTCGTTGCAGTGGCTTCTCTTGTTTTGGAGCATGGGCTCTAGGCTTGTGGCTTCAGTATTGTGGCTCAGGGGCTCTAGAGCACAGACTGAGGAGCTGTGGTGCATGGGCTTAGCTGTCCTGCAGCATGTGGGATCTTCCCAGACCGGGGATGGAACCTATGTCTCCTGCGTTAGCAAGCAAATTCTTCAGCACTGAGCCACCTTGAAGCCCAATAACGATTCTTGGAGACATCTCATTTTGTTTTTTTCAAACATTTTGAACTTCATAATCAAGTCTTCAGATAAAATTATGTTTATCAATTAAAGATATGTGTCTAACACTTTGTAAAGCAACCATCAGCAACATTCTGATTGGCATTTGCATTATCTCCTGGAGAATGACTGATATATCGGTCTTAAAATGAAAACAAGTAAGCGAAATGCCATCTACCAGCTGACCACTTTAAAGTGGGAATGATGTGAAGTAAAGGTAAATAATGAACAACTCTTAGCTCCCAAATACAATAAACAGTTGAATAGTTAGGAGATGTCAATGATATACTTTATTATGAGCGAAGCACACAACATTCATAACGAAAACAGGCCTCTAAGAAAACGTAGAGTTATTCTCAGTAGGTGATCTCCATACTGGAAACATGAATATCCATAAAGCTGTTTCCAGAGATTTTTCTCACCGCATGTTTTGATTCTCCTTCAGGTGTATGAGCCTTGGCTCATTAATGTTACAAGAGGAATATCATACTTATCTCTTTGGTATGAAATTCCCTAGTCAGCAAGGTTAATCAGAATCCTTTTATTAATCAGTGTAATGCACTTTAAGTACTTCATTTATGGCCCACAGCCACAGGTTCTTTGGTTGATAGTCATATTTTTAATTAAAATAGCCAATGACTGATTTCACTGAAAAACTTTCTGGCAGGTAATCTATCTACTAAGTAGCAAGAGTCTTCCAAATATCTTGAAAGCTCTTATTTTCACTCTGTTAATGAGTAATCTTCTTATCACCTAATTTTCCTGTCTGCCAGAAATTCACTCTCCTGCTTTCGTATTGCCATCCTAGGGTTCTTTTCCTTTCCTAGATGTTCAAACATTTTTCTTTTAAATTTTACATTGCAAGCTTACTTTTTTCCTTCTTCTCTCCTGGGGGAACTCTGAGATTTATCCTGAAAATATTAGCTACTAAAAAATAGCCAAGAATTGTGCTCCAGTCTATAATCCTTCAGGACTGTGTAAATACATGGACAGAGCAGAGCAAATGTCTGCTAATCCATCCATGAGCAGCGTGTGTAACCTTTGGCTGTAATAACAGAAGCTTCTCATGTGTGGGTTTCTTTCGACTCAGATAACGTTATAGCTGAAAACTGTGGCAGATCTAGGGCTTAGCTGAAGGTTTACCAGAAATGTGTACATCCTCCCAAACACTGGAGCAGAACCAACCCCCTCTTTCAAAAGATGACCCAAATATTTCACTCCTTACCCTCTTTCCTGAGCCAGCGGGTTGTCTACTGAGTGACTCTGGTTTCTGATTTAAATTAAACACACACACACCCAAACACACACATGAGAATGGGTCTGCATATTTTTGTAGGAGCATAACTCCATTCCTTTAGAATTTTTGCCTAAAAGTGATATCAGCTTGGAGGTGGACTGCATGTAGCTTTCAGACCATTGATGGCTACTTAGAGATTTGTTGTTGCTGTTCAGTCGCTAAGTCACGTCCAACTCGTTGCGACCCCATGGACTGCAGCACACCAGGCTTCCCTGTCCTTCACCATCCCCTGCAGTTTGTTCAAACTCATGTCTGTGGAGTCAGTGATAGCATCCAACCATCTTATCCTCTCTCGTCCCCTTCTCCCCCTGCCCTCAATCTTTCCCAGTACCAGGGACTTTTCCAGTGAGTCGGCTCTTCGCATCAGGTGGCCCAAGTATTGGAGCTTCAGCTTCAGCATCAGCCCTTCCAATAAATATTCAGGGTTGATTTCTTTTAGGATTGACTGGTTTGAGATTTGGGGAGATTAATTATACAAACATGGGCACTTCCTGCTACTTAAATCTCTGCAAGATATTTATCCTCATCTGTAAAGGGGAAGCTTTGTCAAGACGCCCTCTTAATCCCCTGCATGCTGATTATCTACAATGTTATGAAGGGGAAATTATATAAGCAGATTATATGTCTTGGTCTGGGAATGGTAAAAAAGTGACTATAGATGCTGTTAATCCAACTGGGCATGGCCTGTATTTGAGAGTTCTTTTGGGGATTTTTGCCTTGGAGAAAGAATCTGAATTTTCATCTCTTTTCTTCTCAGTTAAGCTCTTTGCTCAGGCAGAGCAAAGCAGAGGGCATCGCTGCACATAGACTGCAGACCTGGGGTGAGAACCGAGTGATTTACATTAAGGGGGTCAGTACCTTCCTCACCTCTGGCCCTATCAAGGGCTTTGTTCCTGGGTTTCCCTCCCCACCCACCCGAACACCTCGCCCTGTGTGCAGGCTGAGCATACAGTCAGAGGGCAGCCTGGCCTCTGCAGAGGTGAGCAGAGGGGGCCCTTTGAAAGACAAATGCTAAGAGTGAACCACATTCCAAGTTCTGAAGCCCTAGGACAATTCTGCTGTGGAAAGAAGGGAGAGTGTGAAAAGGACTCTGCCCAGTTAGTTAACTGTATTTCTGTCATGCTGTGACCATTGGGAGTTACATTTTGGAGGAGAGAGTCTGATCTCTTGACATACCAGCATTGACAGAAGTGTGTTAATAAGTGCTGCATCACTGCGGTTTTTGGTGATGGCATCGCCTCATGTTTGGTCCTCAGTGAGGGTGGGTGGGGGGAAAGGACACTCCTGCTTGTTGCTGCACTTGGTACACAGTGACCCGTGGCCACAGCCTCACTGAAAGTGGTGATTGGATGTGGGTGGCCTCTTTGCTGTGGGCTGCTGCTTTCTCTCTAGTGGTCTTTCCTGCTTTGCAAGGGCTTGAATCATCCAGAAGCTCCCCCCCACCAAAGTTCTGCAATGCAGCATCAAGATACACTGCGAGGGAGGCTGGTCTGTATCCGACAATCTGTCTTCTTCCTAATCTCTCCACTCAGCTCCCTTGGGGCACCAGCTCAGTCATCTTGCTGTCACCCACCTACAGGAACATTCTTAACGCCCAGGTTCCTTTCTAAGAGAGGTGAGTTGTAGGTACAGTTCGATTCAGGGAGGTGGCTGAATTCCAAGACCTGGTCCTCCCTGAGCCCAGTTTACTGGTTAGTGAGTATGATTATGAGAGACACAGATGTAACTGACGGAGAGGCCGAGGATGACTGATTCAGGTAATAAACAGGCAGGAGAAAGTCTCGGTGCTATATTGGGAATTTACGGGGAAGAAAAAAACCAACCAGCAAATGTATTTCCATATCAAAGTGTGACATTCTACAGATGAATTCAGCATCTTCTTTCTTTCCTCATGATTTGTGAAGCTGGGTTGGCACTGCACCTAGTCTGATTCCACAAAGACACAGACAGATGGAAACCAGCACTGCAGATACCCTGAGTCCATTAGCTTGGACTGAGGCAGACGTCTTACGGCTCTAGCAGGCTGAAAAAGTGGCAGTTTTCTCATCTGGAAAATGAAAGGCTTGGACTGGATAACCTTCCCTCCAGCGCTAACATTCTGTGTTTCTTTGATTTTACATCAAAATGGTGTTTTCTTAATCAGCTCTCTGCTGCTTCCTTTCTGGGATCATTTTTCTTCCCATTGCAGAAGCAGACATGAGTTTCCAATCAGTTGCTGCATAGAGCTGCCTGATCTTTGCTGCTAATCGGCAGGCAAAACACACTCTGATTTTCAGATCTGGAACCAGCTTCTTTGCAAGAGAGTTAGAAGGGGCTGTCCTTCGCAAATTGCTTGTAGAGGAAATTTGAGTATTAAGATGACTAGACGAATTGAGAGAGTAACGTTGAAACATATACATTACCATATGTAAAACAGACTTCTTGCTGTTCAGTCGCTCATTGTGTCTGACTCTTTGTGACCCTGTGGACTGCATGCAGCACGCCAGGCTTCACTGTCCTTCACCATCTCCAAAGGGAATTTGCTGTGTGACGCAGGCAACCCAAAGCCAGTGCTCTATGACAAGCCAGACGGGTGGGATGGCGGTGGGAGGTGGGAGGGGTGTTCACGAGGGAGGGGACCGATGTATACTTACGGCTGATTCATGTTGATGTATGGCAGAAATCAACACTATTTACAACAGTATTTACAGCAATATTGTAAAGCAATTATCCTCCAATTAAAAATAAATAACTTTTAAAAAATGGGAAAAATTAAATCATGTCATGGGTGAAAAAAAATCATAAAAAAAGATGACTAGATATTGATGTTAAGTGATTCATTCCTTATGAAAAGCAGGTTGCATACCATATAGCTTAATAGCTATGCTTGGAGCATGGATTCAGCATACACAATTAAATGGAATGTATATATGGACACATGCAAATGTATATACATATTTGCATATCTATATGTGCATGTGTATTTACACACACACACACACAAACATAGGCACAGGGTTGATCCTTCCCAGCCCAGACTGTCTGTGATACTATTTGCCTCTTCCAGGGAAATTCCATATCACCAAATACCTTCCATTTTCAGTGTCTGAAATCTGGAATTAGTATCTTAGACCTTAATTCTTTTGTATGAAAACAGATTCCTACATAAATTCAGATAATCCTAAGAAGGTCATACTTAAAACCCTCCTCAGTTTGTGAGACCTTAGTGTAAATTAACTTTGGATTTCTTTTTAAAGAACAACTTTGGATAAGGGAAGAGTTGGAGAAAGAGAAAGTGAAATGATCCTAGAATTTTGAAAGAGATGAAGAGATTAAAATGTGTGTGAGAGGGAGTGTGTGTGAGTGTGTGTATGTGTGTGTGTGTGTATGTGTCTGTCTAGGTTGGAGGGAAGGCTGTAGAAAAACAAACTTTGAGCTGAGAGTATTCATTCCCTCAGGATTAATCAGCATTGTGCATGACCTCTTTAAATTATTTCCCCCCCTGGACAGGGGCACCTAGTTTATTTTAATTTTATTTTTATAAATAGTAATACACACACAAGGGACTAAATTTAAAAGCTCAAAGGGAGCACTCAAGGACAAGTAAATCTATGTTATTGTCTCCCAACCCCCAGTTCTTGGAGGCTACCAGTGCAACCAGTTCCTTGTGTTGCTGCTGCTAAGTCACGTCAGTCCTGTCCAACTCTGTGTGACCCCATAGGCGGCAGCCCACCAGGCTCCCGTCCCTGGGATTCTCCAGACAAGAATACTGGAGTGGGCTGCCATTTCCTTCTCCAGTGCATGAAAGTGAAAAGTGAAAATGTAGTCGCTCCATCGTGTCCGACTCTTCACGACCCCATGGACTGTAGCCTATCAGGCTCCTCCGTCCATGGATTTTCCAGGCGAGAGTACTGGAGTGGGGTGCCATTGCCTTCTCCGGTTCCTTGTGTTAGGTGTTTATAAATATTTTCTTACATATTAGCATTTACGCACACTTTTCAGCTCCCTGCTTATCTCACTTGATACTGTATCTTGAGATTGTTCTGTATCAGTATCCACAGGACTGCCCCCTTCTCTATGATGGCTGTATGGTGCTCCACTGTATGGATGTACATGCTTTGTTTAAACAATCTCCTATTGAAGATTGAGGTGTTTCCTACCACTAACCATTAAGAACAATGCCGCAGTGCACTGCATGTTGTTGTCCTGGGTCAGGTTGCCACGATTCATGACTCCCAGGAACCTCGTACTCTTCATAAAGAGCTCAGTGCAAGTACTTTTGCTGGGGATTGTGTAATACAGTGGCCCTTATATGGCATTTCACACATGAATGAATGTACTTGCAGGATAAATACCCAGGAGTGGCGCATAGGTAGCACTTTCCACTTAAATGAGAGAATTTTCATACCTGATCACCAGGCTCACCTTTAATGTGGTCATCATCTTCTGAGTGCCTTGCAAATGCTCATTTTTGTTGCCCAGAAGTACTCACAATATTTTAGATTTATTCTGACCTCATCTATCAGTGAAAAATACAACTTTTTACTTCTTTTGTTCTGGGTGCTACACTTTTATTAATGTAGTTAAAGATTGTGTCCGCTTTGGGGCAGCTTCATCTCACTGTCGGCTCATTTCGAGATTATTGTCAACTCCAATCCCTAGTTTTTTCCTCAAATAAATTTCCATTAAATCATAATCTTCCTATCTTGTACTTGTATAGTGGAATATTTTTACAACCTAAAAGCAAACTTCTGATTTACCCAAGTTAAAATGTATTTTGTTGTTTCAGTCGTAGAGTTTCTTCTGAGCTGTCAGATTATATCTACATCTTCAACTGGCCATGAAATATTTCATCTTTCTGTACCTGTTTTTCATTCCCCACTCATAGTGAGCATGATGCCATGGCTCTGGGTATTGACATTGAAAAAAAAATGTTTATAAAGTTATCTCTGATGAGCCTAGAGCCTGTTACACAGAATGAAGTAGGTCAGAAGGAGAAAGACAAATATTGTACATTAACTCACATATATGAAATCTAGAAAGCTGGTACCAATGACCCTATGTACAGGGCAGCCAAGGAGACACAAACATAAAGAACAGACTTTTGGCCTCAGTGGGAGAAGGAGAAGGTTGGATGGTTTAAGAGAACAGGACTGAAACATGTACATTACCATGTGTAAAATAGATGGCCAGAGGGATTGCGATGTGTGATGCGGGAAGCCAGTGCTCTGTGACAAGCTGCAGGGATGGGTGGGGAGCGAGGTGGGGGTGGTTAGGGGGAGAGAACACAGTGTCTGCCTATGGCCAGTGCGTGTTGATCTATGGCAAAAACCATCACAATATTGTGAAGTATTATCCTCCGATTGACATAAATAAATTCAGAAAAACATAGACACACAAAGTTAGTTTTGTGCTAGTTTGTCAAGAGGGCAACTGTTGGAGACTTGGAATAAAGGACTAGCTCGGTGTTTAGAAGTCAGAGGTAAGAGGGAAAACGCAAAGGAGAGAGAGAGAAGAGGAGATGGGGTGGGGCAGGGTGGGAGAGTTCCAATAACTGATGGGAAAAATTTAAGATCTCAGTTCTAGAAACAACTATGGTTCTCCTGACCAATTGATTTGTATATATAGCTTGTGCTTGCAGGCATAGTTAATTGTGTAACACATCATGTTTTCCTGTTTATTTTGGCTGCTGGGAAGTTCAGAGGAAAATTTAGATTGTGGTTCTAGCATATGGAACACAGTTAACACAGTTTATATTTATTTTGGTCACCTATCTGACCCAGGACCTCTTTTTACTTTCCTACCTTATTTTTCCCGTTGCTCTTATTTTGTAGACCACTTTTTAAAAATCTTGTATTGTGTAAAATTTGTAAGCTGCTGTAAATTCTTTAATTCTTCTTTGGAAAGAGGTGTTGTATAAACTGATAGGCAAGTAAAATCTTGGTGTGACAAATATTCTAAAGACATCAAATACATTCACACCTTAGCTTGACAGCAGCAACAACTAGAGGGAAAAAGCACTGTGATGGAATGAAAATTACAATCGTAACAACTTTGAAATCACTCAAGATAATGATTGGGAGTTTAAAAAAATTCTTTAATAAGCATCTCATGTAAGATAAAATGCAATCACATAAATGAAGTCTCAAACAGAAATACTGTGGACAGGCAGGAAGGTAAAGTAAACAAAGGAACAAGATAATAGGGAATAGTAAAGACAGTGAGAACTCGAGAGCCCCAGTCCTGTTTGAATAACCCAAAGAGGCTGCTAAGCTAAACATTAGCAGATCCAACAGCTGCTACTTACAACTTCCAAATCATCCCCCCAGTTTTGTAAATGTGTGAAAGTCCCCACTAAGCAGGGAGATATCCTAGGCTAATCCGAGGCTAAACTTTCTTCCCCTTTCTTTTTCAGGTTATTGGTTGCCTAGTTACAAATTAAAGTCTTCCTGGGCCACGGGCCTGCATCTCTCTGTCTTGTTTGGTCACGTGGAATGTCTTCTGGTGCTCCTGGACCACAATGCTACAATCAACTGTAGACCCAATGGGAAAACCCCTCTTCATGTGGCTTGTGAAATGGCCAACTTGGATTGTGTTAAGATCCTCTGTGATCGTGGAGCAAAGCTCAACTGCTACTCCTTAAGTGGACACACAGCTTTACACTTTTGTACAACTCCAAGCTCCATCCTCTGTGCCAAGCAGCTGGTTTGGAGAGGTAAGCCTGTCTGGGTGGCTGACCTTGTCATCTACTTGCGTGGTTATGGTTTTGGAAATTGGTGATCCTTACTTACATCAGGCAATGTAATTAATAGTACATATCTCTATGCATAAAACCTAATTTGAGGGCCCTAAAAATACATAGAGAGATGGATGGTTGTGTTTGCCCGGGTCCTTCAGGGATAATCATATTGAAATCTTACTACTGTTTTAACTGTAGGTGTCTTGTTAATCTACACACTTATTTAACAGTTATTTATTAGCTCCTGTGATGTCAGGTAATGTGTTAGTAAGTAAGTAAAAAGAGAAAACAGTTTCTGCTCTCTTGGAGCTTATGTTCTAGTATGGGAGATGACTATTGAGAAAATAAATTCATAAGTACATAATTATAAATTGGGAAAGGGCAAAACAAGGTGGTGTGAAAGAGAATGTCAGGAATAAGCTAGTATAAAATGTATAAAGACTTCTCTAAAGGTACAATATGTAAGCTGAAACTTTATAATGAGAAGGAATTGACCTTTAAAAACAAGAACAAAGAAGAAAAGTCTAGGTATAGGAAATAGCAAGTGCAGAGTTGTTAGGGGAGCAAAAACCTTGGAATACTCCAGAAATGAAAGAAGGCCAGTGTGGCCAGAGTATCATGAGTGTGTGGTGGGACGGGAGAGGCATGAGGGTAGAGGGGAGTGCTACAACATGATATCAGATATATTAGATTATATATGGCCTGCTGGGGGCCATGTATGGGGTTCAGAAATGGAGCTACTGAAAAGTTTAAAGCAAGGCAATGGCATAGATTAACTGACATTTAAAGTCATCTGGACTTATTCAGAAGTCGGGTTGGAGAAGGCCAAGAATGGAAGCAAGAAGACTAGCAAGGAAGCTCTTGCAATACTGTAGGTGAGGGGGATGATGATTTGCAATTACGGACATGGAGCGATCAGAAAATGGATCTGCAATATGTTTTAGAAGCAGAATTGATGGGATTTGGACATGGACTAGATTTATGTTGCTGGTTGGGCGGTGGTGACAGAAAAGGAAATTTCAAGAACCATTGCCAGGTTTCTGGCTTTAGAAAATGGGTGGATAGTGATGCCATTTTTAAGATGGGGAAACTTGAGGAAGAAAGGTATCATATGGGAAGATCGTTATATCTTTTTTTTTTTAAAAAAACAAAACAGATTTTATAGGATTTGTTTCTTTATGTCTGGCGGCTCTGGGTCTCCATTGCTGCCCGCAGGCTCTTGTCTGGCTGTGGTGCATGAGCCTCGCATTAACTTCTCTTGGTGTGGAGCGCGGGCTCTCAGGCCGCAGGCTTCACTAGCTGCAGCCCTCGGGATCAGTAGTTGCGATGTGTGGCTTAGCTGCCCAGAGGCATGTGGCATCTTCTTAGACCAGTGATTGAACCCGTGTCCCCTGCTTTGGCAGGCAAATTCCTAACCACTAAACCACCAGGGAAGTCCCGTTATATCATTTTTTAAAAGTCAAGTTTACAGAGGTCATTATGTATAAGCTGTAAATTCACTGTTTTTGAGAAGTAGATAGTCGTGAAGCCATTCACCACAGTTATCTCAGAAAATTCCCTGATGCCCTTGGTATTTAATTTCCTCACTCTATCCCCACTCCTGGCAACTATTGATCTGTTTTCTGTTCCTTTAACTTCATCCTTTCAGGAGGTCATATTAATTAAATTATACAATGTGTAACCTTTTGAGTCTGATTTTTCCAGTTTAGCATATGCATTTGAGGTTCATCAATGTGATTGCACTCACCGGCAAATCAGACGTTCTTATTGCTAAATAGTATTCCTTGTGTAGATGTAACACAGTTTATTCACTCCTCAGAAGAGGGGCATTTGGATTGCTTCAAGTTTTTTGTAATTTAGGAAAAAAAACTGCTATAAACATTTGCATCCACATTCTTGTGTGGGCATGTTTCATTTCACTTGGGTAAACAGCTAGGAGTGGGATGATGGGTTGTTATGGTAAGTTTGTAAGGAACTACTAAACTGTTTTCCAAGGCGCTTGTGCCATTTTACATTCCTCCCAGCAGTGATAAGAGTTCCTGTTACTCTCCATCCTTGTCAGAACTTCATAATGCCAGATTTTTAAAAACTGTTTTAGCCATTCTATTAGGTATATATTAGCATCTCATGATGTTATTTTGAATTCCCTTAATGACCAAAGGGGCTTCCCAGGTGGCGCAGTGGTAAAGAATCTTCCTGCCAGTGCAGGAGACACAAGAGACATGTGTTTGATCCCGGGGTCAGGAAGATCCCCTCGATGAGGAAATGGCAACTCACTCTAGTATTCTTGCTTGGGAAATCCCATGGACAGAGGAGCCTGGCAGGCTACAGTCTATGGGGTTACAAAAACTCAGACACAACACACATACACACACACAATGACCAAACACATTGCATATGTTTTTGTATATTTATCTGCTAGCTAAGTATTCAGTTTGGTGAAATATCTGCTCAATTATTTTGCTTTTTTTTTTTTTTTAATGGGCTGTCTTCTTCTTATTGATCTGTGGGAGTTCTTTTTGTTGTTGTTAGCTTTTTAAAAATTAGTTTATTTTTTTAATTGAAGGATAATTGCTTTATAGAATTTTGTTATTTGCTGTCAAACCTCAATATGAATCAGCCACAGGTATACATATATTCCCTCCCTTTTGAACCTCTCTCCCATCTCCATCCTCATCCCACCCCTCTAGGTTAATACAGAGTCCCTGTTTGAGTTTCCTGAGTCATATAGCAAATTCCCGCTGACTATCTATTTCACATATGGTAATGTAAGTTTCCATGGTACTCTTCCCATACATCTCACCCTCTACTCCCCTCTCCCCATGTCCATAAGTCTATTCTCTATGTCTGTTCCTCCACTGCTACCCTGTAAATACATTCTTCAGTACTATTTTTCTAGATTCTGTATGTATGTGTTAGAATACGGCATTATTCTTTCTCTTCCTGGCTTACTTCACTCTGTATAATAGGCTCTGGGTTCATCCACCTCATCAGAACTGACTCAAGTGCTCAAATGCTTTCCTTTTTATGGCTGAGAAATAGTCCATTGTGTATATGTACCAGGGCTTCTTTATCCATTCATCTGTTGAAAGGATATCTAGGTTTGCTTCCATGATCTAGCTATTGTAAATAGTACCGCAGTGAACAATGGAATCCATGTGTCTTTTTCAACCCTGGTTTCCTCAGGGTATATGCCTAGGAGTGGGATTGCTGGTTCATATGGTGGTTTTATTCCTAGTTTTTTTTTTTTTTATATATACCTAATTTTTTAAGGAATCTCCATACCGTCTTCCATAACGTGTTGGAGTTCTTTATATATTTTGGATACTAGCCCTTTATAAATACATGTTTTGCAAATATTTTAATTCACTCTTTGGCTTTTCATTTTCTAATGGTGTTTTTAAAGAGGCAGAACTTTTAAAATTTTGATAAATTCAGTGTTTGCATCTTATGGTTTGTGCTTTCTGTGTTCTAAGAAATGTTTGATTAACCCAAGTAACAGATTTTCTGCTATGTTTTCTTCTAGAAGTTTTATAATTTTAGGTTTTGCTTTTAATGTCTTTGATTAATTTTGAGTTATTTTTTCGTATATGGTGGGAAGTATGAGTTAAAGCTCATTGTGTGTGTGTGTGTGTGTATGGATGGCCAGTTATTTCAACATCATTTGTGGAAAAGACTATTCTTTCACCACTGAATTGTTTTGATATTTTTCTCAGAAGTCAATTGGCCAAATATGTATGATCCATTGATCTATATATCTTTTTTTTTGCTAATCCTCCTCTGACTTGGTTGCTTTATAACTAGCTAAAAAGCACATAGACTGAGTCCTTCTAGGTTAGTTTTAAACATGAAAGGTTTCAGACCTCTTTGAGACAACAAAGCAAATAAGTCAAGGATGTACTTGATATAAAAGTATAGATTTCAGAAAAGAACTCTGGACTAAAGCATTAGGTTTAGGAACCGTTGGCCAATAGATTGTATTTGAAACCAAGAAAATCAATGAACTCACCTGGAAAAATGGGGTAGAAAGATGAAAGAGAACTTAGGACTTAGCTCTGACAAATTCTTATGTTTAGATGTTAGCAGGATGAAGAGGAGGCAATAAAAGAGAGTGAAATGATTCTACTTTTGATTTCTTTTCCTTGCAATAACCACTTTCCTCTGTCTATATTTTTTATTTCTAAGGGTGTATTAAAACATTTTCCACACTGGAAAATAAAGAGTGAAATGGATTTGCAAATGAAATTGGAGAAAACCCAAGAGCATCTTTGGCATCAAAGAAACTAAGAAAAAGGCAGGTTCAGGAATGGAAGAATGGTCTGTACTGATAGCTACTGAAAGATTTAATTAGGTGTTCATTGGATTAAGAGAGTTATTACTGACAAAGATAGTTTTGGTGAAACAGTAGGTGCAGAAGCCAGATCAGAAGGTATGGATGGGAGGTTAGAAACTAGAGATGGCATATGCTGACAGCTCTTAATTTTGGCCGCAAATGTGAGCATAGGAGTAGCATGATTGCTGAAGGAGATTAAGGCGTATCATACTAGACTATTACCTACAGTTGAAGATAAAAGGAAATGTTTATATGCCGGGAATGATTTCTAGAAAGCAACAGTTGAAGATGCATGAGACAGGATAACTGAAAAGTCTAAATCTTAGAGAAACTGAGATGGGGTGAAATCCAGAGACCGTAGGATACATTCTCATTTTCAGCGGGCAAGCCAAAGTAAAATATGGCTTTAATGCCAGGGCACTTGCAGATTTGGTTGTTGTAAGATGAGGGGGTCCCTTTCTGATGCAGTCATCAGCCAAAGTGAGAGTAGAAAGATTGGAAATGTATTGAGAGAGGGGAAGATGTGGAAAGATCATGGGGAAAGAATGGGAGAACATGCTTGAAGATGTTATGATCTTCTCAACCTGTGAGGATTAAAAGGAAAAAAAATCAACCTGGATTCTTTTTCTTTTTGCCTGCCCTGGGATGAAGGGCCTAGTGCAGAGATGCTCAGAGAAGGACAGGCATCCGTCGGAGCATGGGGCCATCACCAGTTTTCATAGTTACTAATACATGTATTTTTAAATTTAGTTTTTATTTTTGTTTATATTTTAATTAAACTTTTAAGCTATTTTCACAAATTTTGGAAGTTAAGAAATATGTTATATATATTTATGTATATTATATATATAAATATATTTGTTTAGTTATTGACCTTTTATATTGCTGTGTTCATCAACTACAGACTAATAGCAAGCTGTCAACGTTGTCTCTCCTCTGAGATATTGACACAGTTATCCCACATGTCCTTTGTCCTTGTGGACAGAAGGAGACCTAACTAGAGAGGTAGGAGGAGACCGAGCCTGGTTTCCTCTAGGCTGAGACAAAGAATTAGACTGATGACAATCTTGGAGAAAGAGCAGAAGGAAGTCCATCAAAGATAGCTCACTCTTTCCTACCACTGCAGCAAAGGCTGAGCCACAACAAGAAAGATAAATTAGTAAAAACAAAAATGTTCAACATCTGTGTGGCAAATAGATTATAAAATTAAAAGGCAGTCCTAAAACTCAGGAAAATATTTGGGACTATGTGACAAAGGACTCACACCCTTAATATATAAAGAAACTTTAAAAATTAAAATTAGGAGGATAGCAGCCAAGAGAAAAAAGAAACCAAAGGGACCAAGAACAGGAGTAGGCATTTCAGAAAAAGATAAGCATGTGAACAACAAATAAAGGTGAGACAATGATCATCTGTATTGGTAATCAGTAAAATGTCAATTAAAATAAGAATTAGGTGCTTTTGTTTTATTTATTATGTTAACAAAGATACCAAAGATGGTAATACATGTTCTGGCAAGCACATGGGGCAGTGTTCTTACACAGGCTGCTGCTGCTAAGTCGCTTCAGTCGTGTCCGACTCTGTGCGACCCCATAGACGGCAGCCCACCAGGCTCCCCCATCCCCGGGATTCTCCAGGCAAGAACACTGGAGTGGGTTGCCATTTCCTTCTCCAATGCATCAAAGTGAAAAGTGAAAGTGACGTTGCTCAGTCGTGTCCGACTCATTGTGACCCCATGGACTGCAGCCCACCAGGCTCCTCTGTCCATGGGATTTTCCAGGCAAGAGAACTGGAGTGGGGTGCCATCGCCTTCTCCACTGACACAGGCTAAGTGAATGAAAACGTGTATGATTGAGGGGAATATCAAAAACTCACAGCTTTTTCTAACTGAGAAATCCAGCCTCTAGGATTAGGGACTAATTCAGCACCTTTTGACTTATTGTTCTCATTGATGTAGGGCCTCAAATTCAGACTCTGGATATATCTCCAAACAAAATTACACATTGAGTCAAAGAGATAACTGATGAGAAAAAAGACAGTTATCATGTAACAGAATTGTGCTTGGTCACATGATCTGTAGTACACTAGAAATTGAGCTTTTCTCCTAATTCTATAAGAGTCTTCAAAGTAGTGTAGTTACAGTGTATATTATTGTATATTTTTTCAGTGAAAGCCATGATTGGTTATGGAATATGTTTAAAATATGCCACAATTTTAAAAGACATATACTGGCATTTTTTAAGATACTTAGTGTCTCAAAAAATTATTTTTTTGCCCTCAGGTAGTCGTTTATAGTACTGAAAAACTTAAAAATACTTGCACATGTAATAGAAAAAATTCAGTTCATTTCACTTTAGTTGCTCAGTCATGTCCAACTCTTTGTGACCCCATGGACTACAGCATGCCAGACTTCCCTGTCCATCACCAACTCCTGGAGCTTGCTCAAACTCATGTCCATGGAGTCAGTGATGCCATCCAGTCATTTCATCCTCTGTCATCCCCTTCTCCTGCCTCAATCTTTCCCACCATCAGGTTCTTTTCCAATGAGTCAGTTCTTAGCAGCAGGTGGCCAAAGTATTGGAGTTTCAGCTTCAGCATCAGTCCTTCCAATGAATATTCAGGACTGATTTCGTTCAGGATTGACTGGTTTGATCTCCTTGTTAAGCTGTGTTACTTCCATATCATAAAGACATTTTAAAATGATGTTGTAAAAGGATGTTTATTAACGTAGAAAGATTTTTAAAAATAAGTTCATAAGACAATATGAACTGCATAAACTTATTTTTCTAAAAATTAGATATGATTATGCATATCAGAAAATAATATCCAAATTATGAGTCAAACTTGGTAGCATGACTAATGTTTAGCTGTAGCTAAGCTACTTCAAAAAAAATTGTTTTGTCTGTCAAATTCCCATGATAAATATGTTTTAAAGTTGGTACCTGGAAAATATATCAGAACAAAATAAAACTGCAAGTCAGGTAACTGAGGAACATTTCACCCATTTTATGAATGGAGAAAGAAAAGGAGAAGAAAAGTGCTTGGAGGTAGATCGTCTGGTCTGGAAATTCTAGAAAACCGTCAGCATCCCGCAGCCTTTCTTCTGCCTTTTAATGTCTCAGTCTCTTGGACAGTGCTTGGCACCTGGGAAGTACTCAATAAATGGTCCCTGACTCCCAGGAATGACTCCAGGAGCCCTGAGTGCACGGAGGGAAATCACGCCCATCTAGTAAATATAAACTGCTATGTTCACGGCTAATGAAATGCTGCTGTTGGTCAGTTTCAGCCTTTCCGTCTCTAGAGACGTAGACGAGGGATGAATTCTCTCTCCCCCAGACTATGTGGTGTAGGCACTTTGAAAAGTCACATACATCACTTTGTAGCCAGACAGAGGGGATTGAGACAGCACACAGGCAGGAAAAGAAGTCAGGCTAGCATTAAACTTGGGACCAGAGAAGTCCATTAGAGGAAAACCAATGCCATGGCAACTGAAAACCCATGTAATTTCATTTGCTGTTTAATGGGCTCTTTGTGGAAAAGTGCTCTTTGTGGAAAAGGCTAATTGAGGCCAAAAAATTGCATGCAATTTTCTCTTAAAGGACTTTCCCCGATTTTTTCAACGTTGCAGAGCTGGCTTTGTTCTCAAGCTGGATTTTGTCTGCTATTTTTCTGTTTGCCTTCCTACTTAATGCCCCCCGTCTTCTGGCCTTTGTTGCCTTTGGTATTAGTATAATAGTGTTCATCAGTTGAGAGGGCTTATTTACCTCAGTGAAAATGTCCTTTCTGTGTATCCTGCCTTTCCCTATGAATAAAGAGAGTCAGGTCAGGCTTAGCTGGCTGAAAAGAAGCATATTATTTCTACCTACTCCCTTTCATAAGAGGAAAATGAAAGCTACTTGCTTTTCTCTGCATGAAGCAAATCCTGACAGTTGGAGGAAAATTTGTTACTACAGGAAAGCCATAAAAATTCAAATGTTTCCTAGCAGAATGTAACATGAGGGCAATGCAAAGGAGACCATGCCTTTTAAAAGACTGTCCCCTGCTAGTTGGTGTGACAGTCACACAAGTTACCCGCACATTAGGAAATTCCCTATTCAGTGATGTGAACACAGGAAGACAAGATGTCATTGGACTTCACTTCAGTCAAGAAATAGATACGCCTGCTTGACACATACCTTGTTCATTAGTCCATCACCTCTGTCTTTCCATCTCTCAGTTTATACATTGTAGTAGCAGAAATCTGACCCTCCTAGTCACTTGCAAACAACCTTGGGGATTTTTGTCCCATCTGCTGGATGGTTAGTACCACCTGCACAACATGAATTTAATATTGTCTTTAAATTGACATTATTATTAAGTTTAATTTTAAAGGAACCTTTATATCACTATAAAAATTGATTTGTCATTGTAAAAAATATGCCAAAACCCCTTGCCAAATATAGAAGGTAGTAGTAACAGGGCTTCCCTGGTGGCTTAGATGGTAAAGAATCTGCCGGCAATGTAGGAGTCCTGGGTTTGATCCTTGGGTCTGGAAGATTTCCTGTGGAAGGGAATGGCAACCCATTCCAGTATTCTTGCCTGGAGAATCCCATGGCCAGAGGAGCCTGGCGGGCTACAGTCCATGGAGTCTCAAAGAGTTGGACATGACTGAGCGACTAACACTTTTCCCTTTCACTTTCAATAGTGACAGTAAATAGTGGGCAATCAAATTCTTAACTTCTGTCTACCCAGAGACTTTTTTCCTCAGCTAGCAGAGAATGGCTTTAAAGAGTCACCTCTTCTGGTTGCTGTCTTTCTGGAAGCATTGTCTTCAGTCCTTTTGCTCTGAATGAGAGAACTTGAAATTTGTTTGCAATTGTCTCTCACACCCAGTCAAGCAGCAGGCATTGCAACCCAGTAAAGAATGTCCCGTGTAAAATCATGGCACACTTGGGAAGGCATTGACTTAAGCAGGGCTTTGTAAAGTCTGTGGTCTATTTAGAAGCAAATTTTAGAAGCCTCCTCTTTAGAATCAGGAGTGAAATAAATTTACTGCTCTCACATCTCACACCTCTGTCTTGGAGGTCCTAGCTGACACAAAGAGAAAAGAAAATGAGATGTAAGAAGGCTGGAAAGCAAGGAAGTAAAACAGCCATGATTTCATACAATATGTTTGTCTAGACTTTAAAAAAAACAAAAAAAGTTAAGATCAAATGGTTAGAATTCATAATTGAGTTCAGAAGGGGTACTGCATTTGAGATCAATTAACAAAAATCAATCACATTTCTGTACACCAGAATCAAGCAGTGAGAAATTATAAGAAAAGATGTGCTTGTAAAATCACAAGAAATTTAAGGGATCTAGGAAATATATTCAACAAAAGGTGGAACAAACATAAAAATTGATTAAAAGACATTAAGAGAATACTACATTTATTATGAAAAATATATTTCTTGATTACTCCCTCCTCAGAGGCAACCACTTTCACTACTTTTAGCTGATTAGTTTGATGTTTATCTCCATATTGCTAAATAAATATCATTTATTTATGCATAAAATTGAAAAGAGTAAGTAGCAATGTAAGCAGTTTTCTGATTTATCATGATGCAAGTGGAGGATCTGGCTTCTTTTCCTCACTACCCTCCTCCCCATACACATACATTTCTTGGTCTCCATCCTCATAATATAATTGCATTAAAACTATGAGGCTTGTAGTAAACTAGGATAGTCATTTCTTCTTTTGACAGCATTTCCCCCTGGATTTGTGTATTATTTTCTGCATTTGCTCCTTTTTTTTCTGTGACTCATCACTATTTTAACCCCAAAACCTTTTGCCAATAGCTTTAATCTTTTCTGAAAATATTTCAGTTCAACGAGTATTTCATCAGTTTTATTTTGTTGAGAAAAAAGTCCCTTCTGGAGACAACAGATCTACTCCAATGATGGCCATCCTGGAATCTCCATTTTTCAATGTCCTGGAGGGTCCCTTTGCCCGTTGCTGTGTTGGATTTCCTGCTTCCTGGATTTTGGGTTTTTCTAGGTCTTGGTTTTTTGCTTGTTTGGGTTGAGTACCTCTGTTAGTAGGTTTCTGAGAAAAGGTGCAAGAAACTGCTCATGCATTTATTCCACCCTGACTTGGCACAGAATTCTAAACTGATAATCATTATCCTTTAGAATGATGAAGGCATTTCTGCAGTGCCATTTTATTTCCTCATAGTTTCTTTGCAAAATTCAGAATTAAATTGAAGAATGTAGGGAAAACCACTAGACCATTCAGGTATGAGCTAAATCAAAGTCCTTATGATTAAACAGTGAAAGTGACAAATAGACTCAAGGGATTAGATCTGATAGACAGAGTCCCTGAAGAACTATGGACAGAGGCTTGTGACATTGTACAGGAGGCAGTGATCAAGACCATCCCCAAGAAGAAGAAATGCAAAATGGCAAAATGGTTGTCTGAGGAGACCTTACAAATAGTTGTGTAAAGAAGAGAAGCTAAAGGCAAAGGAGAAAAGGAAAGATAAACATCTGAATGTAGAGTTCCAAAGAATAGGAAGGAGAGATAAGAAAGCCTTCCTCAGTGATCAATGCAAAGAAATGGAGGAAAACAATAGAATGGGAAAGACTAGAGATCTCTTCAGGAAAACTAGAGATACCAAGGGAACATTTCATGAAAAGATGGGCACAATAAGGACAGAAACAGTATGGACTTAACAGAAGCAGAAGATATTAAGAAGAGGTGGCAAGAACACACATATACAGAGATCTATACAAAAAAGATCTTCATGATGCAGATAACCATTATGGTGTGATCACTGGACTAGAGCCAGACATCCTAGAATGTGAAGTCAAGTGGGCCTTCAGTTCAATTCAGTCGCTCAGTCGTGTCTGATTCTTTGCCACCCTATGGACTGCAGCACGCCAGGCCACCCTGTCTATCACCAACTCCCGGAGTTTACCCAAACTCATGCCCACTGAGTCGGTGATGCCATCCAACCATCTCATCTTCATCCCATTCTCTTCCTACTTTCAATCTTTCCCAGCATCAGGGTCTTTTCCAGTGAGTCAACTCTTCGCATCAGGTGTCCAAGGTACTGGAGATTCAGCTTCAACATCAGTCCTACCAAGGAACACCCAGGACTGATCTCTTTGAGGATGGACTGCTTGAATCTCCTTGCAGTCCAAGGGACTCTCAAGAGTCTTCTCCAACATCACACTTCAAAAGCATCCATTTTTCTGTGCTCAGCTTTTTTATAGTCCAACTCTCACATCCATACATGACCACTGGAAAAACCACAGCTTTGACTAGATGTACCTTTGTTGGCAAAGTAATGTCTCTGCTTTTTAATATACTGTCTAAGTTGGTCATAATTTTTCTTCCAAGGAGTAAGCGTCTTTTAATTTCATGGCAGCAGTCACCATCTGCAGTGATTTTGAAGCCCCCAAAAATAAAACCAGCCACTGTTTCCACTGTTTCCCCATCTATTTGCCATGAAGTGATGGGACCAGATGCCATGATCTTAGTTTTCTGAATGTTGAGCTTTAAGCCAACTTTTTCACTCTCCTCTTTCACTTTCATCAAGAGGCTCTTTGGTTCTTCTTCACTTTCTGCCATAAGGGTGGTGTCATCTGCATATCTGAGGTTATTGATATTTCTCCCGGCAATCTTGATTCTAGCTTGTGCTTCTTCCAGCCCAGCGTTTCTCATGATGTACTCTGCATATAAGTAAAATAAGCAGGGTGACAACATATAGCCTTGACGTACTCCTTTTCCTATTTGGAACCAGTCTGTTGTTCCATGTCCAGTTCTAAGTGTTGCTTCCTGACCTGCATATAGGTTTCTGAAGAGGCAGATCAGGTGGTCTGGTATGCCCATCTCTTTCAGAATTTTCCACAGTTTATTGTGATCCACACAGTCAAAGGCTTCATAGTCAGTAAAGCAGAAATAGATGTTTTTCTGAAACTCTTTTGCTTTTTCAATGATCCAGTGCATGTTGGCAATTTGATCTCTGGTTCTTCTGACTTTTCTAAATCCAGCTTGAACATCTGGAGGTTCATGTATTGCTGAAGCCTGGCTTAGAGAATTTTGAGCATTACTTTGCTAGCATGTGAGATGAGTGTAATTGTGCAATGCTTTGAGCATTCTTTGGCATTGCCTTTCTTGGGATTGGAATGAAAACTGACCTTTTCCAGTCCTGTGGCCACTGCTGAGTTTTCCAAAGTTGCTGGCATATTGAGTGCAGCACTTTCACAGCATCATCATTTAGGATTTGAAATAGCTCAACTGGAATTCCATCAGCTCCATTAGCTCGGTGCGTAGTGATACTTCCTAAGGTCTGCTGGACTTCGAATTCCAGGATATCTGGCTCTAGGTGAGTGATCACACCATTGTTATTATCTGGGTCATGAAGATCTTTTTTGTATAGTTCTTCTGTGTGTTCTTGCCACCTCTTCTTAATATCTTCTGCTTCTGTTAGATCCATACCATTTCTGTCCTTTATTGAGCACATCTTTGCATGAAATGTTCCCTTGGTATCTCTAATTTTCTTGAAGAGATCTCTAGTCTTTCCCATTCTGTTGTTTTCCTCTATTTCTTTGCATTAATCAACTGAGGAAGGCTTTCTTATCTCTCCTTGATTTTCTTTGGAACTCTGCATTCAAATGGGTATATCTTTCCTTTTCTCCTTTGCTTTTCACTTCTCTTCTTTTCACAGCTATTTGTAAGGCGTCCTCAGACAGCCATTTTGCTTTTTTGCATTTCTTTTTCTTAGGGATGGTCTTGATCCCTGTCTCCTGTTCAATGTCACGAGCATCTGTCCATAGTTTTTCAGGCACCCTGTCTACCAGATCTAGTCCCTTAAGCCTATTTCTCACTTCCACTGTATAACCGTAAGGGATTTGATTTAGCTCACACCTGAATGGTATAGTGGTTTTCCCTACTTTCTTCAGTTTAACTCTGAATTTGGCAATAAAGGCCTTAGGAACCATCATTCTGAATAAAGATAGTGGAGGTGATGGAATTCCAGTTGAGCTATTTCAAATCCTAAATGATGATGCTGTGAAAGTGCTGCACTCAATATGCCAGCAACTTTGGAAAACTCAGCAGTGGCCACAGGACTGGAAAAGGTCAGTTTTCATTCCAATCCCAAAGAAAGGCAATGCCAAAGAATGTTCAAACTACCACACAATTGCACTCATCTCACATGCTAGCAAAGTAATGCTCAAAATTCTCCAAGCCAGGCTTCAGCAATACATGAACCTCCAGATGTTCAAGCTGGATTTAGAAAAGGCAGAAGAACCAGAGATCAAATTGCCAACATGCACTGGATCATCGAAAAAGCAAAAGAGTTTCAGAAAAACATCTATTTCTGCTTTATTGACTATGCCAAAGCCTTTGACTGTGTGGATCACAATAAACTGTGGAAAATTCTGAAAGAGATGGGCATACCAGATCACCTGTCCTGCCTCTTGAGAAACCTGTATGCAGGTCAGGAAGCAACACTTAGAACTGGACATGGAACAACAGACTGGTTCCAAATAGGAAAAGGAGTACGTCAAGGCTGTATATTGTCACACTGCTTATTTTACTTATATGCAGAGTACATCATGAGAAACGTTGGGCTGGAGGAAGCACAAGCTGGAATCAAGATTGCCGGGAGAAATATCAATAACCTCAGATATGCAGATGACACCACCCTTATGGCAGAAAGTGAAGAAGAACCAAAGAGCCTCTTGATGAAAGTGAAAGAGGAGAGTAAAAAAGTTGGCTTAAAGCTCAATATTCAGAAAACTAAGATCATGGCATCTGGTCCCATCACTTCATGGCAAATAGATGGGGAAACAGTGGAAACAGTGGCTGGTTTTATTTTTTGGGGCTTCAAAATCACTGCAGATGGTGACTGCTGCCATGAAATTAAAAGACGCTTACTCCTTGGAAGAAAAATTATGACCAACTTAGACAGTATATTAAAAAGCAGAGACATTACTTTGCCAACAAAGGTACATTTAGTCAAAGCTGTGGTTTTTCCAGTGGTCATGTATGGATGTGAGAGTTGGACTATAAAGAAAGCTGAGTGCCGAAGAATTGATGCTTTTGAAGTGTGGTGTTGGAGGAGACTCTTGAGAGTCCCTTGGACTGCAAGGAGATCCAGCCAGTCCATCCTCAAAGAGATCAGTCCTGTGTGTTCATTGGAAGGATTGATGCTGAAGCTGAAACTCCAATACTTTGGCCACCTCATGCGAAGAGCTGCCTCATTTGAAAAGACCCTGATGCTGGGAAAGATTGAGGGCAGGAGGAGAAGGGGACGACAGAGGATGAGATGGTTGGATGGCATCACCGACTCAGTGGGCATGAGTTTGGGTAAACTCCGGGAGTTGGTGAGGGACAGGGAGGCCTGGCATGCTGCGTTTCATGGGGTCGCAAAGAGTCGGACATGACTGAGCGACTGAGCTGAACTGAACTGTGAGGAGGAGGCCAGAAGGCAGATAAAGAAGAAGATGGTGCTGAGAAATTTTTTCTTCTAGATGATAGAAAACTGAGCATTTAAGAAACTGATGACAGAATTCACTAGTGAATCAGACCCTGAGGACAAAGGAAAGAGGAGGGATATTTTATGGTGTGAGAGTCCAATAAGTATGGGAAATGAGATTGAGAACCAGGCAGAGGCATATGACTCTAAAGAGAAGAACACCTCTTCGGTTGTAGTTGGAGGCAAGAAAAGAGAGAGAATGGAAGTGACATGGGGATAGTCAGACTTCTTGGAAGTTTTCTCTGAAAGGTATCTTTATGTTAAAAAGAGGTGAGGACATATAAGAGTGAAGAGAGAGGGGAAAGGGTTAAAAGATTGAGGAACTTAAAAAGAGTTTGAAGTATTATTATGAAGAGTGGGGGAATAAACTGAGTAGAGAAATACTGACTTGGTGGGCAGTCTCAAGGACCCAGTTGAGTGTTTATGTTTGACCTGAAGGTGATACCAGTCTTGTACGGCGGCACTGCATCTGCACGGTGTGATTTTTGCCACATAGCTCTCAGCTGCTTTGGTGCACGTGCTGAAAGTATAGATAACTGGGTTCACTCAGGATTAAGTTCATTCATAGCACCAAGCAGACACTATGAAGAGTAGGAGGTAGTTTAAGGTTTTGGCAAAAGAGTGATTAAAATGATGGAGAATGGAACTCAGCTGGATAGGAAGGGGAGGGGAGGCATGTAAGGAATGTCTAATGGACAAAGAGACTGCGGAGAGGGGTTCCAGTGAAACTAAGATGCGAAGATAGGCAGTTATGATCAGAGAATTGGGTTGGGGAATTTGTGATTTTTTTGTGTGTGCATGCTCAGTCATGTCTGACTCTTTGCAACCCCATGCACTAACCCACCAGGTTCCTCTGTCCATGGAATTTTTCAGACAAGAATACCGTAATGGGTTGCCATTTCCTATTCCATGGGATCTTCCCGACCCAGAGATCGAACACATATCTTCTGAGTCTCCTGTATCTCCTGCATTGGCAGGCAGATTCTATACCATTGAGTCAAGTGGGAAGCCCTGGAGACTGAAAAATTTCAGGTAATGACTCAGTCGCCAGGTGACTATAGGTAGGAGTCACCACATCAAAAAGGAGGAGAAATGAGATCCAGAAGTTGAGAGGCAGGGTTTTAAACGGGCATCTGAGTGATAGTTAAGGCAACCCAGAATCTGTGTGGCGGGGTCACGTGAGCCAGGCACTGCAATCTTCAGAGATCGATGGGGAGATAAATGCATTCAGAAAGGAAGGTAGGTGGTATTGATGAAAAAGCAGAGCCCCGAAGAAGCAGTGGTGTTCCTTTTTATTTTTGTTGTTTTCTTTTTTTTTTTTCAAAAGTGTTAGGGAATAATTGGAGGCAGCAATGGGGAGTCAGATATATGAAAAAAAACACCCAGCTATATACTGCAGGCCAGAGTTAAGCATCCTGCATGCCTTCTTTCAGCTTGGAACCAGGCAAAGCTCCTTTGGTTGCCATGGTGACCAACACCCTGTCTCCGGGCTCATTAATCCTGTGTTCCAAACTAAGCACTAAGCGATAGGTTCTGAATAAATGCAACAAAGCTCTGCATACTGAAAAGGGCACATTCATGTTAAGCAGGGGAAAAGGTTTTCAATTTCATTCATTAAACTGGAGTAAATAATTTAATATCTTTGTGCGTCAGTCCTCCTAGCTAATGAATAAGGATAAATGCTTAATGGAAAATCTAGCCTAATAAAGTTAACAGCATCGGCTTTACGTATAAAGGAAATTGATGTTGCTGGTATATATGCATATGAAGGGGGAAATGGAAAGAAAAAACATATGTAAGTGTCTCTGATGTGGAATGTCAGGTACTTTAAAATAAAATGTCTCATTTAATCCTCTCAACCACCATGTGAGATTGTTCTTATTATTCATATTATTTTCTTCATTTTATAGATGAGGAACTGGAAACTCAGAGCAGTTAATAAGGCCCCAGTTAACACAATTGGTAGAATATAACCAGGCCTAACTCAGTCTGATTTGGCTCCACAGTGGTCCTGCAGTGCCTTGCTGAAAATTGTATACTGCTGATTCTTCTGGGACTTTTGGCTATTTAAAAAGTCAGGAGAAAAGTTTGTGCTAAGGTGACACTGCCTATATAAAAGAGAAGTTTAAATGCTGTATTAGAATTCCATTAGCTGAAAAAACCCTTCACCATCGTAAGATGATTTTAAAGGCTCTTGTTGGGAAAAAAAAAATGAGAAGGTAGTTGGGTATATTAAACATATTTAATTAAAAGTGGTGAAGAACGTTTATTCCAAAATGCACCCCTCCCCGCCCCGCCTCCTCAAAGTAATCATTTATCCCACTTTGCCATTTGCAAGTACATGGAAGGTACATGTACATATATATGTTTATATATATGCTAAAAAGTAAATTTAAAAAAGAAGGTTTGGAATTGCAAAGCAGATCCTCAGCACAGAAGCTAATTTTTTTCTTTTGAGTGTCATTCCTTCATGTGGGTTTTCTGGCTTGGCTCCAGCAAAGGTATAGATAAAGTGATGGACAAAGATATATTAAAAATCCATTAATTCGTTTTCCTTAAAATTAAGTCTTTTAATTAAAACAACGCTTTAATCAATTTCTAATTTCTGCTTCTAATACAGCAAGGTTTAAAATAAATGGAAACAACTGGGTCCAAGTTAGATATCTCTGTCACTAAACTTAGCAGTTAGCACTTTCTTTTAGTTCAAATACTGATGGTTTTGGTCTCAACTATATGACTATCCTGTGTCTGTTTTCTCACATTTGGGTAATTGCCCCAGACTATTCCCAAATGTTTCTTCAGAGAGAAAGTGTTAATTTTGGCCCTCTCTTCCATTAGTGTTCCTTCTTCAACTGGCTCTCTCTACTTTAAATTCTCGTATCAAAGGCCGTATGTGGGGGGAAAAAAAAGCCATATGTGACCTGAGTTGTAAGTTTTCAGTCTGGATATTTTGTCTTTGTTTTATAACTAGAAGCATCAGAAACCAGAAATTGAAGAATGGCATTTCCTTGGGCCTCTTCTGCTTTATATATTTATTTTTTCCTATCAGGACTTGTCTAATTTGTTTCTTACTTAGAGGAGGCTGGATCTTATTATCTTCTGAACAGTTTAAACACCATTTAGCAAAAGATATCAGCTTTATAAACAGGAATGTAAGTCTTTTCTTTGTAATCTCCATAAGTAATTATTTATGGAGGATAATCTAAACAGTTTTAATAGGAGACTCCTGGGGCCAGATCTGGAGGTGAAATGGTTAAGTCAAACAAGATCCTGGTGCTTCCATCTCAATTTTCCATTAAAGCTGACCAAGAAAACCTCCAAACAGAGAAAATAACAAAAGCGGCAGAATTGGAGGCTAAGAAAAGCATAAGCTAGCTTCCTGAAGACGTTCCTACTAATTAGAAAGCTAATGGGAAGGGAGCAAGAGTGGAGCCCCTCTTTTCTGAGATAAAACATCTACTGCAATCACAAGAGGTATTAGCCGACCCCCATTGAGAGCCACCGATGGCTGAATACTTGTGGGGAGGCCCTTAGAGCATCCTTCTCCTTCGTTTCCCTTTGTTAGAAGTACCAGCAGCCCTCTGAAACTCTCTTCAATTAAGAGGGCCATGCCAAGCAAAGAACCAAGTGGGAAAGGCAGAAAGTAAATGCACTTCTTGCAAACAGAGTTGAATTAACCTGGGTTGGGGCAGGAGAAATAGATTGAAGAAGAGCCCTAGGGAACGGTCAGCGTGGCCTTAATAATAACTGGATATGGTGTTTCTCTTGCATGCCTGGCATTTTATCCATATTCTCAATTAACCCTCACAACTACCTTGTGAGAGTAATACTATTCTTTTCATTTACAGATTAAAAAACACTGTGCTTTAGATGAGTTGCTTAATGGTAAGCCCCGGTTTTGAATGCAGGATGACCTCAATGCAGACCACTTGCTTCTTCCATTAGGTGGGGCTGCCTCTCCTTTGCTACTCAGAATCCTGCCAAGAAGAGAACCTAATCTGGGGACAGCCCTGCTGCCCTGTTGGGAATCTGTCTCCACCGTAGGCTGGACGTGTCAGTCAATAAACCAGCTGCTTCCTCAGCTCCTCCTGGAACGGCCTTGTTCACAGCCCCTGGTGAAGGGAAGGCTTGAGTTGTTAAGCTCAGTAACGCTGGATCCTTCCTCACCACAGCCCATTAGACCAGGGGTGGTATGCAAGCCAGGGAATTCAAATACAACTTGATATATAAAGATGAAGTCAAATATAGTGCATAAAAATGCAGGCTCTGGAGTGAGGTTTGTTGTTTTTCGGTCGCTAAGTTGGGTCTGACTCTTTGCGACCCCCTAGACTGCAGCCCACCAGGCGTCCCTGTCCTTCATCATCTCCCAGAGTAAGATTACCTGCATTCAAATTCTGCCCTCCTTCCCGTTCACTTCCTGCCTGAGACAGCGCCAGATTTAACCTCTTCGAATCTCAGCCCTCGTTTACTAAATGGGGAGATTGATACTAATCCAAGGTGATTCTAGGGCCAATAAGTTTGGGAAGATTTATGTTAAATTAGACAGTTTTCCTTACCATAGGACTTTTCAGAATCCTTCATATGCTAATATAAATTGGGACTATACCCAGGGGCACAAAATTACTAATTTATTGAACTAAGAACTTTCAGTTTTTAATAAAAATGCCCCAGAATAAGTTTTGGGAAATACTGGTTTTGAAGAGGGAGATTAGGGTTTGTAGCTAGAAGGGGAACTCATATTTGGTACGTCAGGCACTGACTTAGCCCTGTGTATATCAATCTCCCCTGAGGGCAAATCCTATCTCACTATAGAAGGCAGATAATGACCCTCCACAGTTATCCACAGGCTAATCCCTGGAATATATGAATATGTAAACTTACGCGGCAAGAGGGATTTTGCAGATGTGACTAAACTAAAAACCTTGCAATAGGGAGATGATATTGGGCTGTCTGAGTTGGCTCATCTCCTTAGAACTGGAATTTCTTTTCTGGCTGTGGTCAGAGAAAACCTAACTATGGTAGGAAGTTTAGAAAGATTTTATGTGAAAAGATTACATACATCATTGCTGGCTTTAAAGATGGAGGGAGAAGTTATGACTCAAGGAATGTGGATATTCTCTAAAAGTTAGAAAATTCAAGAAGACAGATTTTCCTAAAGACCATCACACTGACTCCTGATCTTGGCAGATTTATATTAGAGTTTTCCAAAGAAACAACCAAGGTTGGGAATGGGGGGTGTGGGAGAGATTTGTTTTAAGGAATTGACTGATGAGATTGCAGAAGTACAAGGAAAATTGAAGTTTGAGATCAAGGCAGTCTGGAGCAGAATTCCTCCTTCCTCAAGGACCCGTAGTCCTTTCTTGTAAACCTTTCAACTGACTGGACGAGGCCCACCCACATTGTGGAGAGTAACCTGCTTTCCTCGGAGTCTACTCCGTGTGTGTGCTTACCACCCAATCATGTCCACCTCTTTGCGACCCCATGGACTGTAGCCCTCCAGGCTCCTCTGTCCCTGGAATTTTCCAGGCAAGAATACTGGAGTGGGTTGCCATTTCTTCCTCCCGGGATCTTCCCCATCCAGGGATCAAATCCACATCTCCTGTGTCTACTGACTTAAATGTTGATCTCATCTGAAAAAACACGTTCACAGAAACATCCAGAATAATCTTTGATCAAATGTCTGAGCACTGTGGCCCAATTAAGCTGTCACGTAAAATTAACTGTCATACCCACTAAGACCTGTGCTAGACTTCTGACCTACAGAGCCATGAGCAAATACATTTGTGTTGTCCTGGGCTAGTAAGTTTGTGGTAATTTGTTACTGCAGCAATACGGAACTGATACATTCACCTACTACCCATTAAGCATTGCCATCAACTGTAATGCTAGTCATTTCCTACTGAGGACCTGATCATTTGTCTCAGTTTTTGTCCATTTCCCGAGTTCTATCAGCAGGGATGGATTTCAATTCTGACATAGATTGCCAATCCAAACTCAGCCTTGGCTCCTGGACCTCCTCAATGCTAAAGACCTTCATCTCACTGCAGTTCAAGCACCCATTCCTATTGTGGCATCCTGGCTCTTTACGTTGCTCCATTCTTTTCACTTCCTATCTTTTCAACCATCACTCCCTCAGTCACACCTTCCCAGTTCTTCAGTGATGTAGTTACTCCAGTTCCTTGCACCTCTCTTTAATCCAGGTCTCCCAACCCTCCTAGCTTTGGTTCTGTTTCCTCACCGTGTGTCCTGATTGATTAGTGGAACTACTGTCTCACCAATATTATGCCTTCTTTGGCACAGCAGGGTTCTTTTGAGCAAATATACCTAATCTCTGCTTACTGTTAACTGTCTACAACAATATGTTTAAAGGTAAAACAACAACAACAACAAACTTTTAGCTGCAGCTATATAAACTAAATATGTCAGCAAACTATAAACTAAAAAATGAATGAAATTTTGTCTATGTCAAAGGAAATGGATTGGAATATACATTTTTGATGAAGCTGTCACATACTATCTCTTAAACAGAATAGGATAGGTACCACCCCCCTTAAAGGTTAGGGAGAGAAGTTGACTCTAATGTTCAGTATTTGGCTTCATGGATTCCTTCTCCCCTTAATTTCTTCATCAGTCTATATCCACTGAGAATACAAGCTCACAGCATGCAATGTATCAGGAATTAGAGAATATCTTGTATTCTCAGTTGATTAGTCACTACCTGTCTGACAGAGCTCTCAAGTGTGAAGACAGTAACAAGAAGTCCAGCTGGGAGGCTATGAAAAATACACTAGCCCACAGGGAAGCAACGTTACCCTGACAACTCAGGAAAAGATCATTCTGCAACTGCTTTCCCACAAGAAATAGAAAGATTGAAGCCCTCTGCTTTAGCTCCATTTAAAGTTTGAAGGGAAAGTGGCCTCTAAGAAGCCTAAGCAGAGATAAAGGATAAACGCAAAGGGATACGGGGGTACTAAATCCCTCACCCATCATCCCCAGTTCAGTTCAGTCACTCAGTTGTGTCTGACTCTTTGTGACCCCATGGACTGCAGCACGCCAGGCCTCCCTGTCCATCACCAACTCCCAGAGTTTACTCAAACTCATGTCCATAGAGTCGGTGGTGCCATCCAACCATTTCACCCTCTGTCCTCCCCTTCTCCTCCTGGCTTCAATCTTTCCCAGCATCAGTATCTTTTCCAATGAGTCAGTTTGTCACATCAGGCGGTCAAGGTATGAGAGTTCCAGCTTTAGTATCAGTCCTTCCGATGAATATTCATGGCTGATTTCTTTTAGGATGGACTGGTTGGATCTCCTTGCAGTCCAAGGGACTCTCAGGAGTCTTTTCCAACACCACAGTTCAAAAGGATCAATTCTTCTGCACTCAGCTTTCTTTATAGTCCAACTCTCACATCCATACATGTCTAATGGAAAAACCATAGCTTTCACTAGATAGACTTTTGTTGGCCAAGTACCATCTCTGCTTTTTAATATGCTGTCTAGGTTGGACATAACTTTCCTTCCAAGGAGTAAGTGTCTTTTAATTTCATGGCTGCAGTCACCATATGCAGTGATTTTGGAGCCCCCCAAAATAAAGTCTGCTACTGTTTCCACTGTTTCGCCATCATTTCCCATGAAGTGATGGGACCAGATGCTGTAATCTTAGTTTTATGAATGTTGAGTTTTAAGCGAACTTTTTCACTCTTCCTCTTTCACTTTCATCAAGAAGTTCTTTAGTGATTCTTTGCTTTCTGCCGTAAGGGTAGTGTCATCTGCATATCTGAGGCTATTGATATTTCTCCCGGCAATCTTGATTCCAGCTTGTGCTTCCTCCAGCCCAGCGTTTCTCATGATGTACTCTGCATATAAATTAAGTAAGCAGGGTGACAGTATGCAGCCTTAACCTACTCCTTTTCCTATTTGGAACCAGTCTGTTGTTCCATGTCCAGTTCTAAGTGTTGCTTCCTGACCTGCATACAGGTTTCTCAGGAGGCAGGTCAGGTGGTCTGGTATGCCCATCTCTTTCAGAATTTTCCACAGTTTGTTGTGATCCACGCAGTCAAAGGCATTGGCATAGTCAATAAAGCAGAAATAGATGTTTTTCTGGAACTCTCTTGCTTTTTCAGTGATCCAGCGGATGTTGGCAATTTGATCTCTGGTTTCTCTGACTTTTGTAAATCCACTTTGAACATCTGGACATTCATGGTTCACGTACTGTTGAAGCCTGGCTTAGAGAATTTTGAGCATTACTTTACTAGTGTGTGAGATAAGTGCAATTGTGCAGTAGTTTGAACATTCTTTGCCATTGCCTTTCTTGGGACTAACGAATTCCAGTCCTGTGGCCACTGCTGAGTTTTCCAAATTTGCTGGCATATTGAGTGCAGCACTTTCACAGCATCATCTTTTAGGATTTGAAATAGCTCAACTGAAATTCTATCACCTCCACTAGCTTTGTTCATAGTGATGCTTTCTAAGGCCCACTTGACTTCACATTCCAGTATGTCTGGCTCTAGGTGAGTGATCACACCATCATGATAATCTGGGTCATGAAGATCTTTTTTGTATAGTTCTTCTATATATTCTTGCTACTTCTTCTTAATAACTTCTGTTTCTTTTAGGTCCATACCATTTTTGTCATTTATTATGCCCATCTTGCATGAAATGCACACTATCGAAGTAATGCACAAAATTCTCCAAGCCAGGCTTTAGCAGTATGTGAACTGTGAACTTTCAGATGTTCAAGCTGGCTTTAGAAAAGGCAGAAGAACCAGAGATCAAATTGCCAACATCCACTGGATCATTGAAAAAGCAAGAGAGTTTCAGAAAAACATCTATTTCTGCTTTACTGACTATGCCAAAGCCTTTGACTGTGTGGATCACAATAAACTGTGGAAAATTCTGAAAGAGATGGGTATACCAGACCACCTGACCTACCTCTGGAGAAATCTTTACGCAGGTCAGGATCAACACTTAGAACTGGACATGGAACAACAGACTGGTTCCAAATAGGAAAAGGAGTACGTCAAGGCTGTATATTGTCACCCTGCTTATTTAACTTATATGCAGAGCACATCATGAGAAACGCTGGGCTGGATGACGCGCAAGCTGGAATCAAGATTGTTGGGAGAAATATCTAAAACCTCAGATATGCAGATGATACCACCCTTATGGCAGAAAGTGAAGAAGAACTAAAGAGAACTCTAGATGAAAGTGAAAGAGGAGAGTGAAAAAGCTGGCTTAAAGCTCAACATTCAGAAGATAAAGATCATGGCGTCTGGTCCCATCACTTCATGGCAAATAGATGGAGAAACATTGGAAACAGTGGCTGGATTTATTTTGGGGGGCTCCAAAATCACTGCAGATGGTGACTGCATCCATGAAATTAAAAGACACTTACTCCTTGGAAGGAAAGTTATGACCAACCTAGACAGCATATTAAAAAGAATAGAGATTACTTTGCCAACAAAGGTCTGTCTAGTCAAGGCTATGGTTTTTCCATTAGACATGTATGGATATGAGAGTTGGACCATAAAGAAAGCTGAGCGCTGAAGAATTGATGCCTTTGAACTGTGGTGTTGGAGAAGACTCTTGAGAGTCCCCTGGCCAGCAAGGAGATCCAACCAGTCCATCCTAAAGGAGATCAGTCCTGGGTGTTCATTGGAAGGACTGATGTTGAAGCTGAAACTCCAATACTTTAGCCACCTGATGTGAAGAGCTGACTCATTTGAAAAGACCCTGATGCTGGAAAGATTAAGGGCATTAGGAGAATGGAACAACAGAGGATGAGATGGTTGAAAGGCATCACCGACTCAATGGACATGAGTTTGAGTGAACTCCGTGAGTTGGTGATGGACAGGAAGGCCTGGTGTGCTGCAGTCCATGGGGTCGCAGAGACTCATACACGACTGAGCGACTGAACTGAACTGTACTGAACAGTTGAATGACCATAGCAGCATGCAGGTTTTTCAGTGAAAATACAATCTAGTCATAAGACATGGTCTGATATCATGAGCACAAGATTAGAGCAAAGTAGTATGATAATAGTACATTTTCCAAAGTCTGAGTTATTCATGATTACTTTGCTAAATTTTAATCTACGTTTTCTCTCTTTTTTTTTTTTTGGAATAAAAAGGATGTAAAAATAAAATATGTTTAGGTTGACTGTGCTCAGTGCCTACATGTGGATTGCTCACATCTAGAAAGATATTTTTTCCTTAAGGCTGAGTAAATTAAAAATAAACAGAAGAATAAATAAACATAGGCTCTATGAGAAGTCTACATCCCAAGGGATGAGAAGCAATAATTAGATGCGTCAGCAGATAAGCTTTGATATGAAGAAGATTTGCTTCAGGAGAAAGAAGGAAATAGTTCATGATATTTGCTTCCTGTTTTCAGTTTGTTTTTTAAAAAAATACAGGTAGCTGTTAAAAAAGAAGAAACTTCTTATGAGAACAGATTGTGTCTTAAATGACTTGGTTGTTTATAAAGCCAGGCTGTTTTTCTGCTCTCTCACTGGCCTTTCTTCAGTCCTGTTTTCCTGGATTTCTCTTTTTCATGTTTAAAAGTTGGGGGAGCCCCAGGGCTCAGTCAAACACACATTTCTCATCTAAACTCACCCTGGTGATCTTATCTAGTGTCATGACTTCAAATATCATCCAGTGGTGCTCCCTCCCAGGCTTATATCTCCCAGCCTGATTCTCTCCTCTGAAAAGCAGCTCACCTATCCTGCTATGTATAACCCACCTCCACTGGATTTTGAATAAGCACCTTAGGCTGACCATGTCCAGACTGTACCTGGGTCTTAGTCCATCTTAATGCTCGCCATTTTTATAAATGGCAGTTGTGTTCTGTCAGTTGCTCAAGCCAAAAGCGTCAGGAGGGATCTGTGTTTCCTGACTTTCCCTCACACCTCATACGCCACAAGACCTGTTGATGTAGGTCTGGTCTGACCACTTCAGACCACCCACACTGGGACCACCTTAAGCAAAGCCATGTTATTTCTTGTTGGCTACAATAGCAGACTTCAAATAGTTCCCTTGCTTTCGCGCTTTCCTTTTTTACAGTCTACCCTCCACACAGGCAGTCTGAGGAATCTTTACAAAAGATGAATCGGATCTTTTCATTTTCCAGTGCTTCCTCCCACATTTAGAATATAATTTAAAGTCTTCCCTGTGGCCTTCTGTGCCTGACCTCATCTGATCCCTGCTTGCCTCACCAATGCTAGTTCCTACTGCTCCCTCTGTTACTCACCCCCTCTTTTTTTAAAATCTCTGATTCATCCACTATTTTATTTTTTAAATTAATTTTTATTGGAGTATAGTTGCTTTTCAATGTTGTTCTAGTTTCTGCTATATGGCAAAGTGAATCAGCTATACGTTGACATGCATCCCTTCTCTTTTGGATTTCTTCCCCTTTAGGTCAGCACTGAGCATTGTGTAAAGTTCGCTGTGCTATGCAGTAGGTTCTCATCAGTTATCTGTTTTGTCCATGTGTGCGTGCTAAGTCGCTTCAGTCGTGTCCGACCCTTTGCGACCCTATAGACTGAAGCCTGCCAGGCTTTTCTGTTCATGGGATTCTCCAGACAGGAATACTGGAATGGATTGCCATATCTCCTTCAGGGGATCTTCCTGACCCAGGGATCGAACCCACATCTCTTATGTCTCCTGCACCGGCAGGGGGTTCTTACCACTTGAGCCCCCTGGGAAGGACATAGTGGTGTATATATGTCAATCCCAATACACCTCTTTGGACGCTTCTCCTTGCATTTTCTGAACACGTCGCTGTTGTTCTTACCTACACAGAAGCCTTTTCCCTTGTCACCTTCCCTTTGCCAGGATGGCTTTTCTTTGTGATCTTCGGGTGGTTTACTTTCTTGCTGCACAAAAGTCAAGTACAACCAGAGTCATTAAGGGAAAACTTCATTTTCTTCCCTCATCATTCTCCATCACTTTACCCAGCTTTCTTTTTCTTCATAATATATCATTACCTGTAATTTTATCATATATATATACATATGTATACATATATGTATATGTTACTTTTTGTCTGTCTGCTTCACTTGCATGTGAAGTCCAAGAAGTTAGGGACACTACCTGTCTTATTTACTATGGTCTTCCCAGAGCGTTGGACAGAAGCTGGTACATAGTAGAGTCTCAGTGAATATTTGTTGAATTAATGAATGTATCAAGCACTAGGAACACAAAGGCAAATAAAAAGAGCATCTGCCCTCAAGGATCTTAAAGTGAGGAAGCCGAACTTGTTGTTCCTGAGCTCTCTAGATGAATTTTTTACAGAGGAGGGACAGCCAGCACAGTCAGGAGTAAGGGAAGGATTTTTTTAGAAGACATAGTGCTGAACCTTTAAGGACGAGTAAAGTTAATCAGTCAAAGAAGAAATTCAAGTCATTTCAGGTCAAGGAAACAACATAAGCAAAGGCACGTAGGTGTTTGCACAGAACTCCAGGATGCTCAGTAATTAAAGCAAAGTGTGAGACAAAAGACAGCAGGAAAGAAGCCTGGAGAGGTAGAAGCTGGACTGTGGATGGCTTTATCTCGTGTGATGAAAAGCTTAGACCGTATTGTACAGAAAATGGAAAGGCATTACAGGATTTTATGAGATAGAGCAATATGGTCAGATGTGCCTTTTAAATACATCACTCTCGGAATTATGGAGGGTGGATCTGAGCGCATGGTAGACAACGGGGCAAATGCAAATATACAAACCCGGTGGTGGCCATAGGGTTGGAATTAATAGTGCCAGCACTCGCTGACTGGTGAAAAGGGGCAGGGGGATGAGAAGGGAGGAGGGAGGAAGTGTGAATTTCTGACTTTCAGTTTGATTCACTGGGGCCAAAGCATTGCTGTTCATTGAAATACAGCTTATATGAATAACAGGATAAGAAGGAAACGAGTTTGGGACATGTTAAATTTTAGTGCTCAATGAACCTCCAACTGTTTTGTTCAGAACGCAGTTGTACATTTGGATCTGAAACTCAGAGGTTAGCTCAAGACTGGTTTTATATATATACATATGCATATACATATATACATGTATGTATGTATATACTATTTATTTATATATTTGGCTGCACTGGGTCTTAGTTTAGGCAGGCAAACTCTTAGTCACGGCATGTGGGATCCAATTTCTTGACCAGGAATCAAGCCCAGGCCACCTGCATTGGGAGCCCAGAGTCTTAGCTGCTGGACAACCAGGGAAGTTGTAAGACCAGTCATTTATTTTTTAGCAGCTTTATTGTGATATAATTTACTTATATACAGTTCATCCATTTTAAAGTGTGTAATTCAGTGACTTTTAGTATTTTCACAAAATTATGCAACCACCACCTCAATCAATTTTAGAACATTTTATCACCCAACAAGAGAACTGTATCCTTGGCAGTCATCTCCCCATTTCCTTCAACTGCCACTCCCCATCACCTCAATCCTAGGCAACCACTAATTTACTTTCCATTTCTATGAACTTGCCTATTCTAGACTTTTCATATACATGGAGTCAGACAATGTGTGGTCTTCTATATCTGCTTTCTTTCACTTGGCATAGTGTTTTCAGTTCTGAAATGATGAAATGAAACAAGGTGTCAGTGCTGTGTTCCTCCTTATTGCTGAATGATATTCCATTGCATTGATAAGACACATTTTGTTCATACATTTACCAGTTGCTGCATTTGTGGATTGTTTTATGTTTTGGCTGTTATGAATAATGCTGCTATGAATAGTTACATGTAAATGTTTGTGTAGACATAGGTTTTCATTTCTATTGAGTAAATGCCCAGGAATGGAATTGCAGGGTCATAAGGTAACTCTGTGTTTTAACTTTTTGAGGAATTGCCATACTGTGTTCCAAAGTGACTGCACCATTTTGCATTCCTACTATCAATGTATGAGAATTCTCATTTTTCTGTTTCCTAACAATTGGTACTTTTTGCTTGTTTCATTGAAATATAGTTGATATACAATATTATATGTTACAGGTGTACAATATAGTGTTTCTCATTTTATAAAGGTTATACTCCATTTATTGTTATAAAACATTATAAAATTATCAATAAGTGGTACTGAGAAAATTGGACAGCTAACTGTGAAACAATGAAATTAGCACACTCCCTTAACACCATACACAAAAATAAATTTAAAATGGTTTAAAGACCTCAGATACTACAAAACTCTTCAAGGAAAACATAGGCAGAACACTCTTTAAAATAAATCACAAGAAGATCTTTTTTGGCTCACCTCCTAGATTAATGAAAATTTAAAAAAATAAACAATTGGGATCTAAATAAACTTAAAAACTTTTGTACAGCAAAGGAAACCATAAACAAAACAAAAAGACCACCCTCAGAATGGGAGAAAATATTTGCAAATGAAGCAACTGACAAGGGAGTAATCTCCTAAATATGCAAACAGTTCATGAAGCGCAATACAAAAAAAAAAAAAAAAGAAGGGCCACAATCATAAGATGAGCAGATGAGCAGAAGACCTAAATAGATATTTCTCCAAAGAAAACATACAGGTGGCCAAGAGGCACATGAAAAGATACTTAGCATCACTAATTATTAAAGAAATGTAAATCAAAGCTACAATGAGGTACTACCGTACACCAGTCAGAATAGCCATCGTCAAAAAATCTACAAACAGTAAATACTGGAGAAAGTGTGGAGAAAAGGGAACCCTTCTACACTGTTAGTGGAAATGAAAATTGATACAGCCACTATGGATAATAGTATGAAGTTTCCTTAAACAGCTGAAAATAGAACTACGATATGACCCAGCAATCCCACTCCTCGGCATATACCTGAAGAATATTATAATTTGAAAAGATACATGTGCTCCATTGTTCATTTCAGCACTATTTACAATAGGCAGTATATAGAGGCAACCTAAATGTCCATCAACAGATGAATTGATAAAAAAAGATGTGGTGCATACATACAATGGAATATTACTCAGCCAAAAAAATAACAAAATTGTGCCATTTGCAGAATGGCAAATGGATGGTCCACCCATGTGGATGGACCTAGAGAGTTTCCATGCAGAATGAAGTAAGTCAGAAAGAGAGAAACAAATGTCGTACATTGATGCATATATGTGGAATCTAGGAAAAAACAGTACCACTGAGCCTATTTGCAAAGCTGAGATAGAGACACAGACATAGAGAACAAACACGTGGACACCAAAGAGGGGCGAGGCAGGGATAAACTGGGAGACTGGGCTTGACATATACACACCACTGATAGGTTACGGTGAAGGAAGTCAGATTCGTGATCTCCAAAGAAGAAAATTTAGCTTTGGGACCAGGGACCAGTCTTGGTCACTCAAGAGCTTTTGTGTGGCCAAGTTTTATTGAAGGGTGAAAGGGGACAGAGAAAGCTTCTGCATAGACATCAGAAGGGAGAGTGCCCCCCTCACTAGTCTTATCAAGGCCTTGTATACTTTTACCAGACCCATTCCCTCAACATACATCTTAAATGAACAAGATTAGAACTAGCAATAGAAGGGTCTCACCAGACCCACTCCCATAATATACACTTTAAGATGACAGGATTAGTCAGAAGGTTCTCAAGAAGGAGAAACATGTCCTCAAGCAGGATACCTGGTTATTATATAATCCTTAGTGCCAAGTTTAAGATGAATTGTTTTGTTGTGATACATTGTTGTTATATAATCCCTAGTACAGAGTTTAAACTGAGTGTCTTGTTTCAGCTCTGGGCTTAAAGAAAAGATGATGTTTATTTGTCCTTTTCTCCTCCTTGAGAACCCCAGACCCCTATCTCCTCCTCAAGAGCCACAGACCCCTCTCTCCTTCTTGGGGACTCCGGACTTCTTATCAACCTAACTAGGAATTGTCTCTCTCACTACTATGTGTAAAATAGATAACTAATGAGAACCTACTATATAGCACAGGAGAGAAAAAGGAAGGTACAATCTTTGTAGGGCATAAGTTAATCTTCAAAATTCATTCCAATATACAGTTGGTGCAGACAAATGCTGTTTGATTCCACTCACATGAAATTCATAGAGTCAGAAGCTACATTGGTAGATGCGCGGGGTCAGGAGCGGGTGGTGGGATGGGGAGGAAGAATGGGGACTTAGTGTTTAATGGGGACAGAGTTTTGGTTTAGGGAGGTGAAGAATTCGGGAGGCTGATGATGGTGAGAGGTGCAGAGCAATGTGAGGGTACTCAGTGCCACAGTTAAACATGGTTATAATAGTATGCTTTACATCATGTGACTTTTACCATGAAACTCAGGGACACGTGGCCGTCTGAGGACAGGGGCCCCGGGGCTTGGGGCCACCGCGCGGCCTCGGGGTCCTGTGGTCCCACCAATGGGTCAGCAACTGCAGCCTGCGGGGCAGGGACGGGCTTGGGGGGGCAGCCTGTCTTCCTGAGGTGGGAGCGGGGGCCAGGGAGAGTGAGTCAACCTTGTGCCTTATTTTATACCTGATAGTTTGTGCCTCTTGATCCCCTACTCTGATATCGCCCCTTCCCCTTATACTGTCTTTTTGATGATAGCCATGCTGGTGGGCATAAAGTGGTATCAAGCTGTCGTTTTGATTTACATTTCCCTGATGACTAATGTCACTGAGCATCTCATGTGATTATTGACCATTTAGATATCTTCTTTGTGGAGATAGCTCTTCATATACTATGCTCATTTTAAAACTGGCTTCTCTCTCTTTTTATTGTTTAGATATAATAGTTATATATTCCAGATACAAGCCCCTTATCAGACCTATTCTAGTTCATATAATTTTGAGAGTCATTTGTTCACAGGTAAAGTGAAAAGAGTGGTTATGACTATTCAAGGAAGTTACATACAATAAGAAACCAAATGATACCCAGCTGAAACAACACAATTAGGAGTTGAGAAGAAGAGAAATCATAGAAAAATAATGAGGGAATAGCCAGAAAGGGAGGAGAAAGCATCCCAGGGAAGTTGAAAAAGTAGAATTGTAGAAGTGAATCGTCAGCTCTCCTGGATGCAGCAAAGAAGTGCAGTAAGACGAAGATTCAAAATTGCATATGGGAATGATTGATTGGAAGCCACTGGCAACGTTTCTCAGAGTAGTTCCAGTGCAGTGGTGGGGACAGAAGGCAAGTTGTGATGGATCGAGAGAATCATAGGTGGTAAGGAAGCAGAGGCCACCCTTTCCAGAAGTTCGACTAAAAAAAGGTCAAAGGAAATTGGAGAAAAAGAAAGAAAAGGATTAGGACAAAAAGTTGAAGAGAGATGATGGATATAGAGTAAAGAGATATTATCTGTGGAGCAACATTTGACTTCTGGGAAGACCATCAGTTGGAAAGATGGAGGTACTTGTCTTGAAGTAGAGACGGCTCTTTCCTAACATGAAAGGGAGAGGAGATAAAGGTAGATATCAAATCAGCCAGAACCATTGTTCATCTTCCTGTAACTCACAGAAACTCAGTTCAGCAAGGGTAGCAGTAACTGCTGCTCATCTGTATCTCTTTCCCTCCAGGCTCATGGAAGACCACACTTTCTTGTACAGTTCAGCAGGATCATGTGAGCCTTTTGACTAGTGTCGTGTGACTAGAAGAAATGAGTCACTTCCAGGTTTAGGCACTGTAAAACCCACACAGGGTGTTTCAAGTCCTTTTCTCCCTATGTTGTTGTGGTATTGGAGGAAACCTCAGATAGAGATGGGGAAGCCAGAAGACCAAGGTAGCTTGGATTCCTGATATTCTGTAACTACAGTGGACAATGTGAGTGTGATAAACAAACTTTTATCATATTCAGCCACTGAAATTTGAGTGTTATTAAGAAGGTGAAATTGAAAGAAAGTGAAAGTCTCTCAGTCGTATCTGACTCTTTGCGATCCCATGGACTGTAACTGGCCAGGCTTCTCTGTCCATAGAACTCTCCAGGCCAAAATACTGGAGTAGGTAGTCATTCCCTTCTCCAAGGGATCTTCCTGACCTAGGGATCAAACCCAGGTCTTCCACACTGCAGGCGGAAGACCTGGGTTCTTTACCAGCTGAGCTTCCAGGGAAACTCTCTAGATACCAGGAGTGTTGTTACAACACTATAATTTAGTCTATCCTGATTAAATCCTAGCCTGAGGAAAATTTAGAATACATTGGCAATCAAGAAAGAGTTGAGTAACTTCACTAAGGGAAGGATAGAAATGTGACTGGGCAACAAGAACCAGTATTTCAAACTGACTTCAACAGGGTGGAGGTATATGAACCTTCAACAGGGAAGCCACAGCAGGCAGGACCAATAAGATATTTGATAATGGTGATATTAACACAATTAGATCCAGAAGATATAGGAATTGTGAGTGCCAACATGTTGGATCAGTCATCTGCAAAGATACTGCAGAATGATGTCAGGACAGATAAAGACTGAGCCTGATACCTATGTCTGGTGAAAATGGGAGAGTGGCTGGGGGCTTGTGAAATGGTAGGTGAGAGTAAAAGGCATAACCTCGTGGCATAAACCTTAACAGATGAGGGATTGTACACAAGGCTGAGAGAGTGATGGTTCAGAAGTACCATAGTTGATCTAGAAGAAGGCAGTTCTCAACTCCAGACCTGGGAGAATGTAAGTGTATAGAAATAGGGCCCTAGGGGAAATGCTGTTTCATTTAAGATTTCATTTAAGATAAGACCATGAAAGATACAGGAAAATGAATTTGCCATAGACTGTAGATTGAAAGGGCAAAGTTGAAACTAGAACAAAGCAGGCTGCTGAAAATGTGCTTTGGTGACAGTTAATAACAAACTTGACACTGCACCAAATTGCATCCTTGACAAAGAAGCAGACTTGAGAAACAATTGCAGAACTTGCAGAAAGTGAAAAGCCCTGAATATGAAAAAATCTCGTCTTTGAATAATAGGTGTTTCTAAAGAATGCTAACTATTAATCATAAGCAAGACAATATATGTAAAAATCCTAGTGAGTGCTTGAAAAATAGCAGACATTATTAATATTTTCATAAAAGAACACTGAACAAATATGCTGTCTTTTTTTCTGCATAAAAGCCTATGCAAAACCCTAGCATGGTTTTAAACTGAGGCAGGTGAATTTCAAGCTAATGAGGAAGAAGGTGTCTCAGACAGAACTATTAGCTACTTAGGATTCTAAATTTCTACCTGCAGTTAATAAACTGAAGAAAATTCCTTCTCAAATCCTTACTACTATAACCCATAAGAATGTTTTCTCCACATTTCCATCTGTTCTCATGTATACTGCAGGCCTCTATAACCAATGAGACTAATCACTGTTCACTTTGTTTTACCACACTTTTTCTAAGAAAAGTGTAATATTTAAAGGTGATATTAAGAAGAATGCCATGAGTAACTTACCACTTTTTCACTCATGCATTTAGGATTGGAGTTTAAAAAACCATGAAGGGATTTTTTTTTTTTATCATTGACTATAACTTGTTAGTGGGTAATGAACATTTTGAGCAAAAAAAAAAAAAAATTATAACTTTCAATACATATAAAAATGTTTCCTTTTTGAATATGACCAAAACTTAAAAACAGGGTAGTAGAAAAAATTTCTTGTTATAAAAACCATTATTTATGTGAAGATGAAATAGGTAAATTTGGTTCCTAGTAAAAATAAATGAAAAATAAAACCTGAGCCTAGATATATCTTTAATAAAACATCAGCTTTCAACAATGAAAATTATACAAGTACACAAACAGTGAATAAATAAAAAGTAAATTGCTTGTTTCATTGAGCATAATACCTTCCACGTTGTCACAAATGGAAATTTCATTCTTTTTTATGGCAGAGTAGTATTGCTGTGTGTGTATATGTGTGTGTGTGTGTGAGAGATGCTTAGTGAGATAAGTCAGAAAGAAAAACACAAATACTGTACTTTTCACTTACACATGGAACCTAAAAAACAAATATAACAAAGTAGAAATAGACTCACAGATACAGAGAGCAAGCTAGTGGTTGAAAAGGGAGAAGAGAGGAGAAGGGACAAAGTAAGTGAAAGGGACTGAGAGGTATTAATACAAGCCAGCAGTTACAAGATAAATGTCACCGAGATGTAATGTATAGCACAAGGAATATTGTCAATATTTTACAGTCACTTTGTATGGTGTATAATCTATGTATAATCTATGGAGTCAGCGTGTTGCCCACCTGAAACTAAATAATGTTGTAAGCCAATAAATAAATGTAGGAAAGAAGGAAGGAAGCCAGTAGCCCGTCCTCAGAGTTATATTACATGTAACCTGTATCATTACAACCTGTTTTATTTTCTTTATTGTGTTTGTCACTGTCTGAAATTGTCTTATCATTTACTTACTCCTGTGCTTCTTTTTTCTTTCTCAACTAGTATGGAAATTAGCTGGTAGTAGGGGGTCTTGATCCTTTTTCATACTAGTCTCTCTCTGTTCCTGACACAGAACAGGCTGCGTGAATGAATGGATGAATCTTGAGATGAACACTTGATCCTTGTTAACAAAGAAAGCATCTCAAAGAATATGGATGAAATGTTCACTGTTGGACCAAAGGTGTAGTAGCTTAAGGGGAAGTCAGAACCCCAGAGAATTCTGAAAGCATGGTAGGATTTCTCATTTTTGCTCTTCTGACCTAAAGGAAAAATGAAAGAGGCTGGACTGAAGATAAGGAAAAGAGAAAATTTAAATGTAGAAATGAGACAAACCACTTCCCAGTGACATTTACGCCAGAGTATTTTATCAAATAATAAGGTGCAGCCCTAAGTCGAGGGATAATTCAGAATTTGAGAGTGTTCCCTTGACAGAGGGCGGTTGGCTCTCCAATGTAGGATGCTAAAGGAAGTTATGCACAGAGAGCAGAAACAAAAAATAGAACTAGCAGTGTTCACCTTGTCTCTACCTCTTGCAGCCGGCTGAAAGTCTGAACAAAGTGAAGACAGTCAACACTGTACAAATTCAGGTTTCTAGGGGAGAAAACAAGATAAACTGGTGGAGGGAAAGTCAGAGAAGAGTAAGATTCAAGAAGATTGCACCCTATTGTTTCAACTGTAATAAAAGGTTGGCATCTAATAGAAGACTTGGATAAAACTGCCTCCATCAAGAGTTTAATAAGCTAAGAGAGTATTCTGTAGAGACAATGACTGAATGTGGATGACTGTCCATTCCCCTCCAATACCAGCTTCTGCGCTTTTGCTTTAAAAGTTTACTGTTTAGCTTTTTGCTTGAGTTTTATTTACCTGAAATTTAACACGCACATACACAAATATATACACACACAGACACAAGGTCTAATCTGTGCTTCCACAGCGTTGTTAGTCTTTGGTCCCTACACTTTTATTAGATATTCCATTATTTCTCCATTGACTGCACTGCCTCATCCATCATTCCAGATGCTTTCTGTAAGTAGGTTTGTTTCTAGGCTGTACGTTCTTTCTCATCCTCTATTTCAAAAATTGAAGTTTAGTTGATTTTCAATATTGTATAAATTTCAGGTGTACAACATAGTGATCCACAATTTAAAGGTTACACTCTAGAGTTGTTAAAAATATTGTCCATAATCCCTATGCTGTACAGTATATCTTTGTAGCTTATTTATTTTTTATGTCATAGCTTGTACCTCTTAATTTCCTACCCTCTACTCCCTTGCCTCTACCCTCTTCCCTCTTCCCACTGGTAACCACTAGTTTTTCTCTGTATCTGTGAGTCTGTTTTTGTCTTATTTTATCTACTGATTTGTTTATTAGATTCCACACATAAGTGATAACATATACATATACACACACACACACACACACTCACTACATGTCCTTTATTCATTCTTTTGTTGTTGGACACTTAGGTTGCTTCCATAAATTGGCTATTGTAAACAGTGCTGCTATGAACATTGGAATGCATGTATCTCTTCAAATTAGTGTTTTCATTTTTCTTTGGACTGGATCATGTGGTAGTTCTTTTGCTTTTTGGAGGAACCTCCATACTGTTTCCCATAGTGTCTGTACCAATTACATTCCCACAAGTGGTGTTAATTATAGTTTGCTTGAATACCTGGTTGGATAAGAATACCCCTTTCATCATCTCTTCTTTCCTTCTTCTTTTTTTTCCAAAATTGATTTGTTCATTGCTTTTTGAAAAATTATGTAAAACATGTTTGCATTACATTGAAATTATAGGTTAATTCAGGGAGAATTACCATCTTTTACACTATTGAATCTATTAGTGAACATAGCAGTACTTTACATTTAAGTCTTTTGCCTTCAGTAAAGTTTTTATCATATTCTCCACAGTGATCTTGTTTATATCCTAAAAAATAAACAAGAAAAACATAAGCAACTCAATGAAAAATGGGCAGAGGCTATGAATAGGCAATTTATATAAGTGAAAATCTTGTTGCCTGTAGACATATGAGAAAACACTACTGCTAATAAAGGGAATGCAAATTAAACCAAAATACCATTTCATACTGTCTAATTGTCAAACATTAAACAGTGTGATGGTATCAAGTGTTGGAAATGATGTTGCACTTTTAAACTCTACTGATGGACATATAAATTAATATAACACTGATGAGTATAATATGGTTGAAAATGTTCGTATGCTACTACCATTAATTCAGTTTCTCTCTGTAAAGAAACTGCTGCATGATTTAAAAGATATTTGTTATTATAAAAAGCTAAAACAGCTTAACTGTCTTTCGTAGAGAAATGGCTAAACTGTAGTTTAATTATGCAATATAAATCTGTTCAGTTGAAATGAAAAAAAAAAAAAATCAACTCTCTGCTCAAAAACATAACATGGCTGACAAAAGCTGTTGCAAAAGTGAGTACCACTTATATGGTTTTTAGGAAAACAAAATAAAAGTGTATATGTTGTTTATGGATACCTATGTGAGTAATGGGCTTTCCAGGGCGGCTCAGTGGTAAAGAATTCGCCTGCCGATGCAGGAGACAAGGGTTCGATCCCTGATCCAGGAAGATTCCCTAGAGAAGAAAATGGCAACCCACTCCAGTATTCTTGTCTGGGAAATCCCGTGGACAGAGGAGCCTGGCAGGCTGCAGTCCATGACGTTGCAGTCAGACATGACGGAGCGCGTGCGAGCATGCACACACACACACACACGAATAATAAAAGAACAAAAATTTACAAAGGAATGATAAAAGTCAACTTTAGAATGGTAGTTACTTCCGAGGTAAAAGAAAGGGAGGGAAGAAAGGAGAAAAGGCTGTTTTTTCTTTTTTCTCTGTAAAATTTTTTCTTAGAAAAAAGAAAACCGAAGCAAATATGGCAAAGATTAGTATCTGTCAAATATGGATAGAGGTATATCGATGTCTATTATATTTTCTGAGGTTTTCTGTATTTTTAAGTTCTTTCATAATTAAAAAAAAAATCTTAGATTTATCACTGATGTAAAAATAGGTATTTGGATGTAGTATCACAGTAGATTTCTAGTCTAACTCCATTTTACATATATAAACATAAAAAGCTTTTGAATTGTAAATAAACATGGAAATTTCCAGGAATAGAGCTATGCTGCAAATCAAGGCAAAACTAAACCAAGATTGATTTTCTTATTTGGAACACCATTCGTTATGGCAATGACATGTGTGGTATTTGAGTTATGGTACAAACCCCTGTGTCAATTGAACAATATAGTTGCTGGGAGTCTACATATGGATTCAAACAAATAAACATTTCATGAGGTCATCTGGGATAGCCAATAACTTATTAAAATTTATACTACATCATTGTAATTTATATTATTTTTAACAATCATAACTATATGGTTATGATTATCAGAAACTACTTTTATTTTGCCTTTACATGTTAGCTAGGTACTAGATTTATTTTTAAAAGATTATGAAAGTGGATGATGTATATTATTTATGAATTTCATTGTGGAATAGAAAAGGCATGTCTCAGAGGGTTGTGAAGCACTGGTCTGGCCTCATCTTCCATCTCCCCACTTAAACACAAAAGTGTGTAAAAAAAAAAAAACAAAAAAAAAACTTGGCAAGAAATTAAGTCCATCAGGTCAAGGAGGGAGGCAAGTGCTGGCTTAGGGATGGAGTGAAGATGTGGCTTCGTTGAGCCGGGGAAGATGGAGCAGTGACAGTTTCTGCAGTAACCCAGACCTGCCCCCACTCCCACGTAGTTTGGGAGGCGGTGGAATTGGGCGGGGAATGTGGCTTCTTTGAAAGAAAGGGTGCTGCTGAGGGCCACCTCAGGGCCTGTAGAAAGTAGCAGGGCCCAGCAGAGGGAGCCAGACGACGATGGATCACGGATGATCGGCCGAGTCAACAAATGGGTCCTGGGGGGTAGTTTAATTTTATTTAGAAAAAAGGAAATGCGAGGTCTCATAACTAGGGCTCATGTGATTGATTCTGTTGAAGGGTCATGAAGGGAGACTGTCATACAGCATGGGAGAACGGGAAAAAATGTCATTTTGACTGACACCGTTCCTCCCCTGGGCCTGTGTCCCTGTTTTCCTGGCTTCGGGGGTATCAGAGCACCGTTCCTGGGGCCAGTGTCGTCTCTGCGCCACTCTTACCCTCTGTCCCCTCTTCATTCTATTCTCAGTGCACACAGATCTGTTCTTCTTTGCCTACTGATGAAGTCTAATAAATCCTGGTTCTTTATAAAGCAATGCAAATTAAAAATTTTCTCTGTCTCATTTGCTATCATTTCAGACTAGTTCTGAAGTCTATCTTGCATAAATTAGAAAGTTCATGAAGGTCTTTCTTTCATTAGAAGTTACTTTACCCCAGAAATAACTTACTGTTCTTCCCTAATGAAAATTGCTACAAATTTTGTGGGCTATAGTTTACAGAAATATGAAGAAAACTTTTCACGAAACAGACTGTGTTCCTACATGAAAAGACTCTATATTGTAAGACTATCAATTCTTCCTAAGTTGGTAAGCACGCCACAATAATTTCCATGTGAATTAGATGTTAAATGTTTTAAAATATATACAAATTAAATTGTAATTAGTCTGGTTAATGTTGAAACCTCTGAAAGGAGTAGGGCGTTCTAATACTGAAAACAAAAACAAACACACACAAAAAATACAACGGGATTTTTTGATACCATATTTTACTTCCAAAATTGCAAAAAAGTTTTTAATTATGTAACTACATACTGGGTAAGTAAAATAGCACTTATACATCAATGAGAGATAGTTCAGTTCAATTCAGTTCAGTTCACTCAGTCGTGTGACCCCATGGACTGCAGCACGCCAGGCTTCCCTATCTATCACTAACTCCCAGAACCTACTCAAGCTCATGTCGATCAAGTCGCCCTTTAAATAGCTCAGATGTTTCAGTTTAATGATTCCATTTCGGGGACTTTATGCTAAGGAAATAATCTTAAAATTTACACATAAATCTAGCAATTGTAGCATTAGTCATAAGATCAAAACTTTGGAAAACTTTACACCTAACAGTAGGGTAAACTGACTCTGTGGAATATTATGTCATTATTTTAAAATGATATTTTAAATGATAACAATATGGAAATGCTTATAATAGTAAATAAAAAGCAATAAATATTGAAATATGTCTAAACTAACTGTTAATTAGGGGAAAATAACATTAAATACAATGAGGTATCACTATGCACTCTCATACTGGCTAAAATTAAATAGATGGAAAACCTCAAATGTTGATGAGAACCCTCACACATGGCTTATGGGAGTGCAGACTAGTACAATACCTATTTAAAAGCATCTAATGACATCAGGGGGATGCCCCTGAGAAGGGCGTGGCAACCCACTCTAACATTCTTGCCTGGAGAATCCCATGGACAGAGAAGCCTAGCGGGTTACAGTTCACGGGGTTGCAAAGAGTCAGCCGTGAGTGAGCAACTGAGCACACACACACAATACGCATCATATACTGTGTTGTGTTGTGGGCTTCCCAGGTGGTGCCCTGGAAAAGAATCTGCCTGCCAGTGCTGGAGACGTGAGGATGTGGGTTTGATCCTTGGGTTGGGAAGATCCCCTGGAGAAGGAAATGGCAACCCATTCCAGTATTCTTGCCTGGAAAGTCCCATGGATAGAGGAGCCTGGTGGACTAAATCCATGAGCCAGAGTCAGACAGGACTAACTGAGCAACTGAGCGTACCCGCAAACACACAGTGCATGTTATATATTGCGGGTGGAATTGTGTCCCCTGTTTGGCCCCCTAAAAAGAAGATACGCAGAAGTCCTGATCGCTGGGAGGTCAGCGTGTGACCTTTTTGGATTCAGGGTTGTTGCAGATGTAATTCACTAGGATGCGTGGAGCAGCATGGGCCCTTGTTGCCGTATGATTGGTGTCTCTGTAAGAAGATTGGTGTCTCTTGTGAAGACAGAGAGAACCAGGTGAATATGGCAGCAGCCCCTGGAGGATACATCTCCACACCAAGGCACCCCGAGGATAGCTAGCCATCACCAGAAGCGCAGAGGGAGGCACGAGACGGAGTCCCCCTTTACCTCTATCAGAAATAGCCTCCTTTATCAACACTTTAATTTCACTTCTGATCTCTAGACTCGTGCACAAATTTCTGTTATTTGTAGACACCTAGTTTGTGGCATTTGATGTGGCAACTCTTGAAAACCCATATACATTTTCACATTAAAGATGTATATCTATTTTTTATATTCCCAAGAATTTATGATCTCTAATTTCTTGAATAAATCACAAAATTTAAAATAGAAGTAGTCAAATCATTTTACTTTATATGTAGTTTCTGGAAAAGTTCACTCAAAGACACAATTCAAATATAAAAATAAGGCTCTCCTATTCAGGAGAACAAACCATGCAGTATATCTAGTTGTAGCAAGAGGTCAAGGATCCATTATAAGTGTCCAAATACATTAAAGAATAAAGGATGTGGTTTGTTCCAAGTTGGCCTTTAAATTTCACCCAGACCCTCCGATTCCCTTTCTTACTGGAAATTCTACAGTGTCTGAAGTGACCCTGCACTGGCTTCTGGGAAGACATTCATTTCATTTCACTCCAGAGCATAGAAGGGCTAACCTGAAGGGAGATCTGACCCAGAGCTGCTCCAGGGCGGAATACTGATGAACACAGATGGCAGATCTTCGTGAGGGACAATCTTTGCTTATAATTCTGCTGTCTGAAGTTAGGAGCAGAGACAGTCTCAGAGTTTACAGAACAATACGCTCTCAGAAACCTCACTAGGGGGTGGATTTTGTATTAGACAGCAAGCAAGCTGTTAGGAGTATCCCCTTTATTAAATGTGTTCCATGTGATCAGAGGATGAAAAACGGCATAAAGGAGCAACACATGGAGAACAGATTTTTAAAATTAACAAAATGCAACATGATTTCTCTGTTACTTTCAAGTTTTCAAATATCCAAAGACAGCAAAGCAAACAACAAATTTTAAAGAAAAATAATGAGGTAGAATGGCACAGTGGTGAGAGATTATGAAGCCAGGCTGTCTGCTTTCAAACTTCTGTTCTATTACTTCTTAGCCTGGTATAGTTATTAGCCTAAGTACAAATTTCTTCATCTGTAAAATTGGGATAAAAATGCACCTCCTGCAAAGAGTTACCAGGAAGATTCCATGAGGAATATGAAAAGCATTTAGCTCAGAATGTTAATAAAGAACTTAATAAATATTAGTTGCTACCTTAATATTAATAATGATAAAAGTCTTCCCAGATTTATCCTTGAAATAACTATAAACATTTCCAGTAAAACTGATTATAGAGTAGACCCTTTGGGGCCATTTAGCTTACCCCAGTTAAACTAGGATGAGAAGGAAAATTTCAGTTTCTCAGACCGATCATTCTAGTACTTAACTTTCCTATCAGAAAAAATAAAATTTACTCATTTTCCTGGTCTGTTAAATAAATGGTTGGATTAAATAATTTCTAAGATTTCCAAGCACTCAATTTGTATTTCTAAATAGCCATTGTCGACGATAAATTGCACATATTACATACAGTCTTTAATTGTTTTTTTTTCGATGAGTCTTTTATTTTCCCAGCTTCTATTATTTTCCTTGCAAAATGTGACCTTTAGTCTAGTTTGGTCATCAGAGTATTTATTTTTGCTCCAGTTGTGTTCCAGAGGAGCATCATAGAATTCAGCGGCTTGATATCGTCAGTGTTCAGTCAGAAGACTGAATTTCTATACCACTAAATTTCCCTTGTACCAAGTTTTTAGGTTTAGCTGCTTGGGAAGAAAAAAAAAGACATGATATTTAAGAAATCTCATCAAGAAACTTTTAAAGCCACACTTATAACATATAAGCCTCAAAGATTGTGATATAACCTTTATTTTTAAAAATACTTGCTATTTTATTGATAAAAGCTATTTGGTTATAAGAATCACTTTGTATTTCCCAGTCCACCTAGGAGTAGGAGCTGGAACTCAACTAACAACGCTGCCGCGGCCAGCCGCAGGCCTTCCTTCTCAGGCCCGCTCTCCCATCACCCTGTATATTTACTGCTTGGCCAGAAGGGGGCACTGTCCTCTCAAAGCCAGGGCTCCCATGGGGTCCAGAAATGGAACTTGGAAAAATGGGTGGTCGGAAGCAGCGAGAAAAGGCCTGTTCAATGAGCCTTGTGAGTAGTGGTAAAATATGCTTAAATAATTGTCTGCCGCAACCCCGCTTTCTAGGGGCGAACGTGAACATGAAGACCAACAACCAGGATGAGGAGACGCCCCTGCACACGGCCGCCCACTTCGGCCTCCCCGAGCTGGTGGCCTTCTACGTGGAGCACGGGGCCGTCGTGGACAGCGTGAATGCCCACATGGAGACCCCTCTGGCCATCGCAACCTACTGGGCCCTCCGCTTCAAAGAGCAGGAGTACAGCCGGGATCACCACCTCATCTGCCGCATGCTGCTGGACTACAAGGCGGAGGTCAACGCCCGGGATGACGACTTCAAGTCTCCGCTCCACAAGGCAGCCTGGAACTGCGACCACGTCCTCATGCACATGATGCTGGAAGCCGGCGCGGAAGCCAATCTCATGGACATCAACGGCTGCGCTGCCATCCAGTACGTGCTGAAGGTCACCTCGGTGCGACCCTCCGCCCAGCCCGAGATCTGCTACCAGCTGCTGTTGAACCACGGGGCTGCTCGAATATACCCTCCGCAGTTCCACAAGGTGAGGCTGCCACGTGAGAACTGGGCGGATGGGCAGCAGGGTAATGGGGGCCCAGAGGGTGGCTCAGTCTGAAATCTCCAAGTCACTCAAGCCTGTTGGAGGCCTGGCTGACTGCCTCTGACCTTCAATCTGACCTTCCATTTGTGTGTATACCCCTAGCTATCTCATCCTAGTCCAGGTTTGTTTGAAGTCTGGGCTGAGAGCAGAGAAAGAGCAAGAATAGCAGGTAATTCTTCATGGCTTGTGTGAACACCAGTGAACTGGTAGTGGCTTCCTGGGGGACTGAATGGGAAAGATCCGAAGGATACTATTAAGTCTGTAGAAGCGGTGAATGGTGTCACATGTGCACACGTGTCTCTTCAGCAGAATGTCTGCTCTATAGATGACAGAGCCTGCTTTGGAATTGGTTTGAATACATGAAAGGGAGGCTCAGTTTTCTAGTTTAATGAAAACTAACATTGATTAAAAAGTAATAATTAATATTTATTATAGATAAATATAAATATTTATTATAGATAATGAATTATATTTATTAAGCACAGTTATACATCATCTTACATTTCTTAATTTAATTCATTTAATTCTGTAATAATCTGATAAGATAGATTATATTATTATACCTATTCTAGAAAAGAGGAAGCTCAGGAACAGAGTGGTTAAGCAGGTTATCTGATCTCACACAGTGGCACTGTAGGTATTCAACCTTAGTTCACTTGATGCTAGTGTTTAATTTTATAATATGCTACACAGCCTTTATTTTAATTGGTATTTATTGATAATCTCTAATGGGCTAGCAGGGACCAAATATTAACAATATTGGCAAGACTAATACATGGTCACTACTCTGTTAGCTTAAGATCTAGCTGGAGAGACAAACACATAAAGAGGTAACTTTAATATTTCATGGTAAATGATAAAGTAGAGGAATGAAGTGTTCTACAGTGCATGGGAGAGAGTTTAGCATTAAGTCGATGATGGTAATTAATTTGGAAACCAAAATGCCTTTCACCTAAAATAAATCAAATGATAGCGTACCGAGGATCTCACTCATCTAAAAGAATTAACAGGCAGCAGAAGAGTTTTATGTGCTCGCTAATGCAGGGTCACAGAAAGCTAGCTGACAGTTTTAGTAAATTCACAGCCAGCTTCTACCTCCTGCCTTGGTAAAATGTCTGAAGTCCTGCAGTGCGAAGGTTAGTTGGAAGAAAAGTTCCACTAAAGAATTTAGGGGAGGTGCGCTCAGCACATTCCATATAGACAACCCACAGAACGTCCCAGCATAGATGTGATGAGTTTCATGATTCCTGAGATCTCAGTAAGGAATTTTCCTTTGGTTGTTGGTGTTTCAATGGAGGACTTTTTTTCTTTAAAATTGTATGTAATTCTCATAATGTCCTGGAACTTTATCAAACTTTTATAGAGAATTCCAAGAGGTTGTGGCTCAGCTGGTAAACAATCTGCCTGCAATGTGGGAGACCTGGGTTCAATCCCTGGGTTGGGAAGATCTCCTGGAGAAGGGAAAGGCTACCCACTCCAGTATTCTGGCCTGGAGAATTCCATGGACTGTACAGTCCATGGGGTTGCAAAGAGTTGAATACAACTGAGCGACTTTGACTTTCACTTTCCAAAAGATTATGTTGATTAGAAATAAGATAATAAATAATGTTACAATAATATCCTTTGTTGAGTTTTAGATAGACTTTATACAGATTATTTAGTTTTATTTTTATAATAACCTCTGAGGTAGGCATTGATATTATCCTCATTTAAAAGGTGATGGAATTCAGATACTTTTCTAAAGTCACACAGAGTAAGTGGTCAAGCTCATTTATTTTTACTGAACTGTGTATTTCCTTTTAAAAATTATTTTTATTGGAGTATAGTTGGTTTATAATGTGTTAGCTTCTGCTGTATAGCAGAGTGAATCAGATACATTCATTTATTTAACAAGATTCACTGTGTACCTATTATGTGCCAGGAACTGTTCTAGGAGATGGCGACAGAGCCATGAATCAAACAAGGGCCTTCATGGAAGTTACTTTCTAGTGGGAGGTAGGGGAAAAAAAAGCAACAAATGAAATAAATACACTCTGATTTGTTAGGTGCTATGGAGATAAGTAAAGCAAGGTAAATAAAATAAGAGACTGTGGGGTTTCTCTGGTTTACATACGTGCTATTTTACAAAGGCTGATTAGAGAAAATGAGAATGTGAAGAAGCAAGTCATCTGGATACCTGGGGATGGGCAGGGGTGGCAGGGGAGCATTCTGGGCATAAAAAAGCAGGTGCAAAGATTCTGAGGTACGAGAGGACTAAACATGTTTGAGGAAGCCAGAGTGCCTGAAGTGGGGTGAGGAAGGAGAAGAAGTTGGAGAGGCATATGAGGTTTGCAGACCATTTATATGGCCTTGTAGGCTGTGCTGACGGGCTTCCCAGGTGGTGCTGGTGGTAAAGAACCCACCTGCCAATGCCTGAGACTTAAGAGACCTGGGCTCCATCCCTGGGTCAGGAAGATCCCCTGGAGGAGGGCATGGCAACCAACTCCAGTGTTCTTGCCTGGAGAATCCAATGGACAGAGGAGCCTGGCAGGCTACAGTCCAGAGAGTCATAAAGAGTTGGACATGACTGAAGTGACTTAGCATGCACGTACTGGTTGAATATAGGTGGCATTTCAAATAAGATGAGGGCTAAGAAGTTGCCACTGGACTAGACAACTAGTCTAGTTTTCCTGGGGACCTCAACAAGAGTTATTTTGGTGGGACAGTGGTGAGAAAAGGTTAGTCAAAGTGGATTCAAAGGAAAAAGGGATAAACGGAAGTGAAACCAGTGAAGAATTTGAGGCATTTTCTTAAAATGGAAGAGCAGCTGGAAGGGAATGATGGCTGATATCTTTGTTGACTGATGGGAGTGTTCTAGGAAAGGGAGAAAGACTTCTTGCGGGCAATTACCTGAGCACCATCTTGATTTGGAGACAGAGGATGAGGTCTAGGGCCCAAATGGAGGTGTTGTTCTTCGTAGCACAGACATCCATCATTGTAGAAGGGAAAGCAGTGCCTGTGTACCCAGATGTGGGGATGTTAGTAGATACATTAATAAGAGTTTGTACACGTTCTATTGAAATTCCTTCTGTTTTCTCAATGAAGAATAAGAAGTGAATGGAGACGAGGTTTGAAGGCTTAAGGCAAAGGTGAAGGTGTGAGATGTTGATCATGGGGAGCAAATGGACTTGGGAAATATAGTAGGGTTGCTGGTTGTCTCAAGCCCATTAAAGGTTAATAGTCATGTGTTTGATTCAGAATGAAGTCTGTCTGACTCCTGAGCCTAAGCCCTTAGATTTAGCAGTTTCCACTGTGTTTTCTGATATTACCTAGGAGGTGTAATTAAACCTGAAGGGTCACAACACAAGAAGAGAACTAAAGAGGTCATTGTATTTAATTCTCAAGACCTTAGGGAGAAGTAGTGCTCTTATTGTGTTTGCAAATCTCCATGAAGGCAGATTCTACAGCATTCCCGTCCTTGGGTACTTTGTGGATTTTGGACCCCTACCCCTACTCCAGTATCCCTTCCTTTTTTTTTTTTTTTGGTAAATCATCTAAACGAATCCTCTACTTCTTATTCCTGACCTGGAATAACTCATATGTATCCTAGTAAATTTTTACATCTTTGTGAAATCAACTCTGAATATTCACTGGAAGGACTGATGCTGAAGCTGAAACTCCAATACTTTGGCTACCTGATACAAGAGCTGACTCATTGGAAAAGTGCCTGATGCTGTGAAAGATTGAGGGCAGGAGAAGAAGGGGGCAACAGAGGATGAGATAGTTAGATGGCATCACCAACTCAGTGGACATGAGCTTGGGCACACTCTGAGAACGCTCTGAGAGATAGTGAAGGACAGGGAAGGCTGGTGTGCTACAGTCCATGGGGTTGCAAAGAGTCAGACATGACTTAGCGACTAAACAATCAGTTTGTACCTAAGGCTTCTCTTTTCCCACATCAAAGTTTGTATTTCTCCCAAGTTTTTAGCTATTGCTTATTTTTGCCTCTGGATCTTGGTCAAGGTATGTCTGAAAATATCAAGAATTAGAACAATGCTTAACCCTTATATTTTCCTTATAACATTTGAGGAAAGACTGCGGCCTAAATGGCCTGGAAAAATATTCATAAAATCAACTGTTGAAGGCACCGGGTTGGCCTCAGTTGTTAATTCTCACCTTCCTTGCAATTTCCTCATTGACCAATGGGCTTTGCAATGAAAAAATACTCTTTTATGAGAAGTTTGGATGCAAGCACCTTAGAAATAAAGTCAATTGGTCATATTCTCTGATAAATTGAACAACTTTTATTTAAAGTACAGTGATTCATAATTTTTAGCTAGGAATGTCTACTTAGTTTGCACCAATTTTCTGGATCATACACACTGGTATCTAGATTTGGCTAAAACAGTAAGTATTAACAATCTAACCGTAACTCAGCATTTTAAACTGCATATGAAAGGGTTCCTATTTTAAATTTTTACCTCTGCTTTGTCACTCATAACTAGTGACATTCATTCTAGACTTTGCCATGTTATGCATATCAGGAATAAAGAAGCATAAAATTTAGGGGGGGGGAGGGTGGGCGCCAGATAAATTTGTGACCACCACTCACCTAAGAGTGTGATTTTGAATGAATAGCTTACTTCTTGAGCCTCAATTTCCTCCTCTGTGAAATGGATATGCTCTATGCCTTGGCAATAATATGCAGATGGATTCCTTCACTAGAAAGTGATGAACCTCACTCATAGTACATCACAAATATGCTCAGAGCCCAGAAGATGGTGCCAAACATATTTGTATTTTTTTCTGGAGTCAATTTCAGTTCTTGCAAGGACCCTCCCCCAATTCCTCATGACAACCTTCATCCTGCATCTATAGATATCTTTCCCTTGGACTACCTCCATTTTTTTATCTCCAATCACATCTCACTCTTCATAATGGGACTTCTAGAAGACAAAAAAAAAATCAGTCTCTTTCTAATATGACTCATTTCATAAAGCATAATTTTGTGCATATTTATGCTCTAAGGCCACCTTCCTTCCAGAGAAGAGGATGGAGAGAGACCGAGGGCATGGAGGTGCCAGAGAGACATACCTTGCCACTTTATCCATGAATAATTATATCCTTCTCCTAAGGTTGTTTTAAGAATGAAACATGGTAATGCTTAAAAAGTGTTTATCATTTCTGGTCACACATGTGTGTTAAGTCGCTTCAGTCATGTCCAGCTCTTTGCGACCCCATGGACTGTAGCCCATCAGGCTCCTCTGTCCATAGGATTCTCCATTAAATAAATAACCATTTATTATTTAATGGTTTAAATATGTTATTTAATGGTTTAATTTAATGGTTGCTTAAGTAAATAGTAACTGTAATTGTTGTTACCATTACTTATCTGTTGAGCAGTAGAATAAGTTTTCCCAAGCCTGGTTTACCCACAGGGGTTTCCGAGGAGAGAAAATATATGAGAATGCCTAGAGACTAAATGTTGAGTTTTATTCTGAAACCCCCTGCTGGTTGACTGTGGGTAAAACAGGTCTCTGCAAAAGTAAGTTGTTCAGTTGCTAAGTCATGTCCGACTCGCTGTGACCCCATGGACTGCAGCATGCCTTGCTTCCCTGACCTTCACCATCTCCCCAAGTTTGCTCAAACTCATGTCCACTGAGTCGATGATGCCTTCCAACCATCTTATCCTCTGCCTCCCCCTTCTCTTCTTGCCTTCAATCTTGCCCGGCATCAGAGTCTTTTTCAATGAGTTGGCTCTTTGTGTCAGGTGGTCAAAGTATTGAAGGTTCAGCTTTAACAGTCCTTCCAATGAATATTCAGGGTTGATTTCCTTTAGGACTGATGGGTTTGATCTCCTAACTGTCCAAGGGACTCTCAAGAGTCTTCTCCAGCACCAAAGTTCAAAAGCATCAAAAGTAAGTAAAAGATCCTTGTCTCATTTCCTGGTGAGAATCACATTAGGGGTTGAGTTGCTGCCTCCCATCCCCCCAGGAGCGTGGTGCTGGTGGGGTGGAGCCACAGGTGACTCCATATGGTGGAGGGAGAACCTGGTCCCATAGGATTGCTTGCTCCTGGCTCACAGATGGAGGGAAGTGGCCTCTGAAAGGTTTCCTGTGGGGCTGCTGGTCTGGAGAGCAAGCAGTGGTCATGCTAGAAACACACCCACCTCTCCTTCCAAAGATGTACCCAAGGGGTCATCGTGTCTTCCTCTTCAACTTTAGAGTGAAAGTAGTCTTCACCAATTAGGAAAGGTCTTTAAAATTTCCAACCTCAGACAATCACTGCTTCAAAAAAAAGGCATTCTGCCTGATTCCTAAAGATTTCTTTCAGTTACCGCCAAACTTTCTTGGCTAGACCTCTGGTGTGAGAGAATGAAAACACTTCCTTCTGGGATTGGAGATCATGAGCATTTCAATTTTAGAAAGAAATCCTATCAGAGTGTTACCCGTGGAGGAAGGGAATGTGACTACACTAAAAGCTCTGAAATTGAGATGTTGCCGTCTGGAATTCCCCCCACGGCTTGTGGTGCAGAAAGGATTGGTGACTATCCGGATCTGCCTGTGGCTCTAGACAGTAGAACATCCCTCTCCTTGACATGTACTTCTTGAGGCTGGTAAGACAATTATGATGACAAACTGTATTGAAACTGAAGTTAATGCCTTTTTAAAAAGTGCCAGGCTAGAGGGGACAGGTCTTTAAATGGAGTTTCTGTTCTCCCACAAGAAATCTTCCAAATATGAGGAAGATCTTAAGTCCTGTTCACAAAGGCAGTTTGCTGAGAGATAACAGCAAGGGAAGTAGGAAGAGGGGCCTAGTAACTGTGGGTATAAGTTCTCATTTGGCCGTGTGATTTTGAAGTCCCTTAATCTTTCAGATCCAAGAGAAAACAAAGATTAAAAATATCAGCTTTCCAGGAATGTTTGGACAGTGAGTAAGGCATGTAAATCATTGAGACTAGTAGGTGCTCAACAAAATTTCTTCCTTTCCTTTTCCTCCCAAAATGTACTCTTGGTCCACTGTAGGAGTCTTTCCTCAGCCTTACTTTAGCAGCTTCACTCACTGTAGAATAGGTACAATTACATGTTCCAGGGAACACTCTCTGTGGTTGCCATCTGATTCAGTTCTGTTTTGCTCCTCTGAGTTCCTCTAGTGTGGCCATATGCTAAAGAGATTTAAGGATTCAGTTGGCTACTGGTAGATGGTTGGTATTTTAAACATTTTTGTTGCTACCCAATAGACCGAATAAGAGAACTGGCCCCTTTCCAAAGGAAAACTAAAGAAAAACTATTCAATTTACTATGCAGATGCTTCAAAGTGATTTAGAACAACTACTCCACAGCTCAACTTTCCAAAGAGAAAGTCATCTTTACGACAAGTATGACTGACTCATTTATCCAGGAGATAAAGTGATCTGTTCTCTTGTGGATGGGGAATTCGGTTTCCTTATTTATAAGGAACAAGGTCAGAGCTGAAGATGCTGTCTTCCAAATACAAAACAAATTTGTAGAGGGTGTATTTCACTGAAAGCCACCCGTATGTAATTTATGTATAAATTACGTAAGGGGAAAAAAAAGAATTATAGGATCTGCAATTGCCTTCCAGGGTACAAAAGGACATTTGATTGTTTTTTTCCCCTTCAGCATAATTCAGAAGGAAGTGATACCCCAGGGAGCCAAGACTGGGTTTTCTTAGAGGGCAAGAAAGACATTTTCTGGGGAAGGAAAATGTATGTAAAAGTTTGGGGGACGTAAAGAAGATTTCTGTCACTGAACTGTTCTGCATATGAAGCCCAGGGTATAAGCAGTCTCTTTGATCATCAAGTACCTTTCTGCACACAAAGATATCAATATAAAAAGGCAGACATAGCTTTAAAATTTCTCTGCTGAAGTGGCTTACAGGTGACACTTGTATTGGAAGGGTGGCAGGGAGATTTATCTTGAATCTGTTTTCTGATTTATGCTTTTGGGAGTCAGATGATGAGGGGAAGGGTCTTAAGGTCTCTTCAGTTGCCACCTTTTGTCCAACTCTTCTTCTAAGAAGGGAGAATAGAGACCCCGGGGATGTGCAAAAGGTGAAGTCTCCCAGGTTTGCAAAGAGAAAGCAGAAGCTTCTGCCTTCTGGTTCCACACCAGTCCCTCCTCATTTGGTGATCAAGGTTCCTGGGAGTCACCATAGAGTGAGGATTTGGATTTTGCTTTCTCAAGCATCTCTTTTTTGTTGCTGCCTGGTGAAATGATTGCTGAGGCTTAAAGAAGGCATGTCCAGCTATCTTAGTTCTGGAAGAAGCTAGATGTGTCAGCTCACAGAGTTAGGAGGCTGTCAGGCTAAAAGGAGCCTTTCCTGCTGTGAGAACCGTCTTCTGTCAGCAGATAACTTATTAGTCAGTGTAACAAAAACCCGACGCGGCAGACATTGGGAGCTTTAGACTTTGTGTGTCTCAAGACTGCTGTTTAAGGACTACTTGAAATTTGTTATCCTAATGAAAGGTAAGCTATCTCCGTGTGCTATATGGGAGTATGCCAGGTGCAAACTGAAGCACCAAATGTGTGAAGTTAGGCTCTTGAACTACAAATGAATTGTATTCCTGTATAAAAGTGGCGCTAGTGGTAAAGAAACCCCTGCCAGTGCAGGAGACATCAAAGGCCTGGCTTCAGTCCCTGGGTCGGGAAGATCCCCTGGAGGAGGGCACAGCAACCCGCTCCAGTACTCTTGCCTGGAAAGTCCGATGGACAGAGGAGCCTGACGGGGTACAGTCCCCAGGATCGCCAAGAGTCGGACATGACTGAAGTGACTAGCACAGCATACATAACTTAGTTTGAACTGTTTCTGAATAGAGGCTGGGAATCGGGTTGCCAGACAAAATAAGGATGCTCAATTAAATTTGAAATTCATCAGTAAAAAGTAACTTTTAGTATGAATATGTCCCATGCATTACCGAGGCCATGCTTATCCTAAAAATTATGTGTTGTCTGTCTGACATTCAAGTTTAACCTGGCACCCTACATTACTATTATTATTTGCTAAATCAGGAAACCCTAGGCGAGAAATAAAGAATGTGTTACAAGAGAAGACTTAGCTTTTAGCCACATCTTTGTGTTCATTGTGTTGGCAGGAAGCGGGAAGTAAGGAATTCCTAAAGCCGGATTACCTGTACTGGCTGTGTGAGCATCGTGTCTTTAAGCATAAGCAGGGTGGTTTCCATGAAGAGTGAGTGCAGCCTGGGAATTCATGCAGCACAGAAGTCAGTGTTCTGAACGGGCACCTGAACTGCGTGCGGAGCCTCCTGACAAGCTTTCTGACTTCCCCATGCTCTTTGTTTTCGGAATTCCTGTACAAGTATATTTTTTATTGATTTCACCTGGCGTCTATGCCCTGGTAACTCTTAAATTTAAATCTTCATTTTGGATTGCTCATCTGATTACCTGCATACTCTTCACCATGGTATATTCTTCCAGAAAGGATGTATCTAGGAGTCTTTAGAGAAGCCTGTATATAGAGGTCTTGATGGATGCTATTTTCATTATTATTATTATTAACATCTTTGCATTAGAAAGGGAATTATTTTGAAATTTCAACAAAATCCAGCCTATAATTACTGTAATGATTATAATAAAGAATGTTTCTTGTTCCAAATAGCTGTATAATAGGATTTGTGTCCTTAAACCATTCATTTCACTGGTCATTACTTAAGGATTAAAATAAGGTTATCAAACTGCATTTGAAAGGGCACTAAACTCAGATGAAGGCCGAAAACCATGCTTTCTCTTCGTGTGCTTCTCTGGGTTTCAGCTTCCTGATCTTCAAGTTAAGGGTATTAGATAATCCCTAGGGTCCTTTGCAACCCTCACAGTCTCTGATACTGTTAGGGTAGCTTATAAACCAGTGTTCAGAGTCGTCTGTCAGCCTCAGGTTTTGTCTGCCTCTTTTACATAGAGCTGCATATCTGCCATTCTCATCCCAACTACAGAAAAAAGAGTGGCCACATCTGCCTCAATTTTGCAAGACCAAGGTCCTGGAAGAATTGCCTCCTCACCTTGACAGCCATGTACCCATAGAGAAATCCTTCTAGTTAACGTTTTCCATAGACTCAGAAATGCTGACTCTTCAGAGGTCCTGTAGCAATGGATGTCTGACTCCAACCCTTAGGATTGATGACGTAGGATTATTCTTTATTTATGTAGACCTGGCTGAAATATTGTCAGCAGCTCAACTTTGTGCACTGAACCCAGAATATGTATGTGAATGAATCTTCTCATTAAAGTAGTATTTATGTTGTGCACATTTGGACCTCACCACTGGGCAGGATGATTCTGATGCCTTAGCTGGTTTGAAGTTTCGGTATGCACATTTAGTCTGCACTGGCTTATGACTGCAGTTCTTAAATACAGGGATAGTTGAAAGGAATTGTGTGCTAGAACTGGCTTGCTGTGGCTTGCGAAAACTGATTATTAAGTTATCAGGAGTTTTGTGAGTTGATTGTTAAATGCAACCATTATTAAAAATCAAGTCATACCAACTTACAACAAATCATATTAAAAACAAAAACTCAAAATATATTATTAATACCTCCTGATTATTTTACTCTGCATATCTATGCTCTTGATATTATTTGCATATATTGGAACTGTTTGATGAAAACATATCATGATGCTACTGTACACCTCTTCCCTACCGTATATTCAGAGACCTCATGTTGGTCACTTTACATAGGCCTTGATGCAAGTGTTTACACCACAGAAACCAGCAAATGTTACCACTCAGACCTTGACTTATTTCTTTGTTGATGTCTAAATTTCCAAAATTAATGGAGAGAACGTTACTAATGCAGATTAAACTTAAAAATGTGCGGTGGGTGGTGTCTGTAGCTCTTACATTGTGAATACTGCAAAAAATTGAGAAAATCTGCTTCCAGCATTCAAAAAACTATTAAATGCTTCCACATAGAAGTCCTTGTGTCATTGATGAATGAGTGAATTTCCAATTATGTGTCTTCATTGTTTCTCATTTGTGAAGCGATTGTTACTTAGTGTAATAAAAATATTAACCAATGTAAACATAGGAACTACATGCCCTCTTCAGTTGCAGACACAGACTAGCTATGAATACAACTTGTGTCTATACAAAATTGATATAAAAAAAGTTAAAGCATTTTGAGAGCACTATATTTTCTTATAGAATAGAAAATATATCATATTGGGTATTTTATTATTTGTAAATTGTGGGCTTCACATTTTTTATATTAGCAAAACATAAACTTATATGCATATAGATATATGTACTTTTTTTTCTTTTTTTTTTTTACAAAATGCCTGTTGAACATTTTCTAGCACACAATTGACTTAAACCTCCACTTGGTAGAGCCCCTCTGGTTAGTCTATTTGTTGGGACTGACATAGTCCTCAGGTGAAGCCATGCTTCCTAAGACCATACCATGTGAAGCAGAAAACGCTTTTGATAAAATTTCACTATTGATTTATGAGAAAAGCCCTCCAAAAAGAGGGCATAGAGGGAACATGCCACAATATAATAAAGGCCATATATAACAGACCCACAGCTAACATCATATTCAGTGGTGAAAACCTGGAAGCATTTCCTCTAAGATTAGGAACAAGACATGGATGGCCACTCTCGCCACTTTTATTCAACTTAGTTTTGACTTCTGGAGTCACACAGACCTGAGTTTGAATCCTATCTCTGTCGTTTACCAGCTAAATATACTTGAGTTTATATTCTCTCTGCCTTTGATTTTAAGTCTGTCGTGCAGGGATAATTATAGGACTAACCTCACAGGGTTGTCGGAAAATTCAGCATGTATTTAACACAGGCCATGGCACATGTAAGTTCTCAAAAATGGTAGCTGTAATTTTTTTTTCCTACATCCTCTCTCCTGCCTTTTAGGGTTCATCAAAGCTTCAGACTACAGTCCTCTACCTTTTCTGTTTATATCCATCTAGAGTGTAACCGAGCCTGACCAGCACATTCTCTGGTGATTCACAAATCTCCTCCATCTTGACCTTCTCATTAGGGTATCCATGCACATTTTTAGGTAACCTTAGGACATAACATAGGAAATGCCTTCTGTTCATTGTCTGACTGTCCTCGGATTAGAATGCCCTTCCAGTTCTCCCATTTCCACCGGTGGTACCCTACTTGTGCTTGATCTCAGGCTTCAAAGCTGCATTCTGTACTCTCTGTATCTGATTATTCATTAAAACCTACTTATTCTTCTCGCTGCTTCAGTTACGCTTCCTTCTCATGACTAACAGTGAAGCTGGCTGACAAGCCGTTTGGTGCACTCCCATCCCTTGATATCCTTGTTTTTCCCTTTGTGGTCATGGTGCTCAAGAGACACTGATGATCTTTTAACTAATAAGTTAGTCTTTTATTATTTACTGACATATATTGCTCTTGAACTCTGTGAAATATCTGTGTCTTTTTCTCTTCAACTAGGTCGTAAGCTCCTTGAAGACAAAAGCAGGATATAAACTCAGAATTACTGTCACAGTGTTTAACCCAGTGCTCAATAGGCTTCCCCGTGGGATGAATTGATTGAATATAACCCTTTCTTATTAAGAGTATGATTTTGCTGTTGCTTGTTTTAGCCACTAAGTTGTGTGTGACTCTTTTGCGACCCCAAGGACTGTAGCCTGCCTGGCTCCTTTCTCCATGGGATTCTCCAGGCAAGAACACTGGAGGGGGTTGCCATTTCCTTTTTTAGGAATATGTAATTTTCTAGGTTACATAGCTAGATGTAAATATGCAGCTTCCTAATGCTTGTTAAGTCAGTCCCAAGCTCTTCAAGCTGACCTTCTAGTTATACTGTCAGCTGGCTCCATCTTAGCTGCCCTTAACTTTATCTCCCTGAAATGGGCCCTTGTCACCTTAGTCAGGTGACCTTGGTACACACATACACACACCTGGGTATTAAAATGATCATCCTTCCATCTTAGTTTTGATTGCAGTCCCAAGACATTGGATACTTACCACCTCACACTGAAAAAATGCAATGCCTAACCACCTAAGGAGGACTTGTAAAGGAGGTGGGGAAAACCTGTTTTGTGACTTTTGCCCAATAACAATAGCTAGAGGTTCAGAAGGACCAGGAAATTAGGAAGAAAATTTCCTTCAAAAAGTTATTTAAGTGCAGAGCCATGCCCACTTTCTAATGGTAGGCATCCTGGTTTATCATGAAGGGTAAAACTCAGGAATAGATAATTAGAGGTGATACATCGGGCAAGGCATGGGGAGCATGCACAGAGCTTTCATGCCCTTTTGGAGCACGTTACCCTCCAAGCACTTTGATGTGCTCACCCACCTAGAAGCTACTTGAAACAACGTCTTTTAGGGAGTTTCGTTAGGCGTGACTGATGAAATCATTGGCCACTCGTGGTTGAACTCAATCTCCAGTGCCTTTGTCTTTCCCTGGTGGTAGAATGCAAGGTGTGTAAAAGTTCCAAGCCTCTAATCAAGGATTGGTCTTTCCAGTAACCAGTCTACATCTCGATGCTCTCTCAGTTCAGTTCAGTTCAGTCACTCAGTCATGTCCTACTCTTTGCGACCCCATGGACTGCAGCACCTCAGGCCTCCCTGTCCATCACCAACTCCCAGCATTCACTCAAACTCATGTCCATTGAGTTGGTGATGCCATTCAACCATCTCTGTTGTCCCCTTCTCTTCCTGCCTTCAATCTTTCCCAGCATCAGGGTCTTTTCCAATGAGTCAGTTCTTCGCATCAGGTGGCCAAAGTATTGAAGTTTCAGCTTCAGCATCAGTCCTTCCAATGAATATTCAAGACTGATCTCCTTTAGGATGGACTGGTTGGATCTTGCAGTCCAAGGGACTCTCAAGAGTCTTCTCCAACACCACAGTTCAAAAGCATCAATTCTTCAGTGCTCAGTTTTCTTTATGGTCCAACTCTCTCATCCATACATGACTACTGGAAAAACCATAGCTTTGACTAGATGGACTTTTGTTGGTAAAGTAATGTCTCTGCTTTTTAATATGCTTTCTAGGTTGGTCATAACTTTTCTTCCAAGAAGCATGTGTCTTTTAATTTCATGGCTGCTGTCACCATCTGCAGTGATTTTGGAGCCCCCAAAAATAAAGTCTATTGCTGTTTCCATTGTTTCCTCATTACCATGAAGTGATGGGACCGGATGCCATGATCTTAGCTTTCTGAATGTTGAGCTTTAAGCCAACTTTTTCACTCTCCTCTTTCACTTTCATCAACAGGCTCTTTAGTTCTTCTTCACTTTCTGCTATAAGGGTGGTATCATCTGCATATCTAAGGTTATTGATATTTCTCCTGGCAATCTTGATTCCAGCTTGTGCTTCATCCAGCCCAGCGTTTCTCATGATGTACTCTGCATATAAGTTAAATAAGCAGAGTGACAATATATAGCCTTGATGTACTCCTTTCCTGATTTGGAACCAGTCTGTTGTTCTATTTCCAGTTCTAACTGTTGCTTTCTGATGTGCATACTGATTTCTCAAGAGACAGATCAGATGTTCTGGTATTCCCATCTCTTTAAGATTCTTAAATTCTCTCTAAGACCCCCATTAAGAATCACTTCATTAACATAATTGAATGATATAAAGGAGCTCCATTTAAGGAGCTCTATATGTTAGGAACTAGAAACAAAGATCAAGTATGTATTTCCTATTATCTCACATCAACAAGGACCTCCTTTCCAACTGTAGCTTGAAATAAGCCTATGCTATGGGAGAGTAGAGACTTCTGAATACAATTTAGAGTTTCAGTTATTAAAGTAAAATCAACATTTTTATTACTGAAATGACATTTTTCTCCTTAGAAAATGACATTTTCTCCTTAGAAAAAGTTAAGTAGAAACAGGTGTGAGTCCTGCCCAGGGTGTCATGTCAGAAATGGAGAAGGGTTCCAGGAAGTGAGTTAGTGTGAGCAGGACAAGGGGAAATAATAAGGTGGTGTTTTCTTTGTACCCTTTGAAGCGATTCTGTTTCAACACAGCTGTTATGTTTGCTGATGCTACACTTGTAGCCAGGTCTCTAAGGGCACACAGGCGGGCATGACTGCGGGACACGGCACACACACACCCCTTTCTGCCATTTGGGTTCTACAGTTGCAGCATCTCCTCCAAGAAGTCTTTCCTGGTTAGCCCAAATCACACAGCTCTCCTTTTCGGAATTTCTATAATTCCTGTTTTTCAAACCTAACACTTACATATGTGAACCAACCATATATCTTCATTGATCTTCACTTGTTTCATTTATGTGTTTTTGCTTCTCATTCTTATATTAAGCCTCTCGCCAGAAACCAGTATATTTTACTTTTGGGGTATGTCTGCTATATCCGTCCATTGTCATTGAATAAAGGTCGCATGATTTATTGGTCAGATATGTCCAGATTTCATGGTGACATCAGAAGCTGGTTAAATATTGAGTTTAATCTAAAACCCAAAGCTAAATCTTCCTGTCTCCTGATGGAAATGCTGGCTACCTGGACTCAGCTTTTGGTTTTTGTTGTTGATGGTGGTGGTGGTTGCCCAGTGAACTGTTGAACAGAGCATGCTAATGAAATAACTGATCTTCATGCAGTCTTTCTTTTATTGCTGAAGGTGAAAATAGCAGTGAGTGTAGTTTGGTATATGACATAGGTCCTCTTTAGGTGTTGTGCTGGGAAGATGTATTTGATCAACATTCATGCTACTCTGCAGTTTGCGTTACTTCATAGTCACCAGTAGGCTTGAGTTCTTGGTTTATGAATATTCAGTTTTTTGCTAATAAAACTTTCTATAGAACTAGAAGTGTTTCCCAGACCACTGGAAGTGTATTTTGAGATCAGCCTCTCTCAAAATTGCTTCAGCTACAGGCAGGGCATGCATTTCATCAGACTTCCACTTTCTTTGTTAGCAACCTCGTTTTTACTTTCTCCTGAATGATGAAGGAAATTAGTCTTATGTTTTTAATCCTCCCATCTACCACGGGAGCTGGCAGTGTGTCCAAATACTCAAGAGCTTGAGACTTTGTTAGAGCATTTCAGGGCTGTAAGGAGGCTTATAGGTCCATGAAGTCTTGATATCTCTGTGAGTGGAATGGATGAATCATATGTGTGCACTGAACTAATAAAACTCTACGGTGTCTCTGTAGGTGATACAAGCCTGCCATTCATATCCCAAAGCAATTGAAGTTGTTGTTAACGCCTATGAACACATCAAGTGGAACGTGAAGTGGAAAAGAGCCATCCCTGATGATGACTTGGAGGTAAAGCATCCATTCATTTCCTCTGATTTTTCACTCCACAGGACTTCCAGACCACAATGGAAGTGTAGGAAATTCTAATTTTAAAAAAATGGGTTTTGAGAATGCTTTTAAGAATTTGAGAATGCCACTCCAATATGAGACAAAGGGTTATAAAATGCAGGTGTAAGAATAGATAAATAAATAGGTATGTAACACTTGGGAGCATCTCGGGAATTTCTCTATCAAGGGGCAAGTTGAACAATTATATAAAGTTGACCATTTTACTTTCTTCCCCATCAATTTAGATGAATTTAATAATAACAACAGCAACAACATTTGGGATTGCTCATATAGCATTTTTACCAGAAGATTAAACAGTTTTGTATAGATTATGTCACTGACTTTAATAAATTGCTTTGTGTCGATTGTTTTCATTCACTTTTAAATATCCTAAAGTCTTTAGTAAGCAGGTAACAGAGTATTAAAAACTGTGGGACTTCCCTGGTAGTCCAGTGATTAAAAGTCCATCTGCCAGTGCAAGAGGCATGGGTCCCCCCCGAGTCTAGGATGGATCCCTGGGATCCAGATGCTGCAGGACAACGAAGCCTGCGCACCGCACCTGCCGAGTCCCAGCTCTAGAGCCCTCAAGCCAAAGCTATTGAACCACCACTAGAGAAAGCCCACAGGTCACAAGGATGACCCGACGCAGCCATCAATCAATAAAAAGATAGATAGATGGATAAAATCGTGGCAAAAATGTGTATAACATAAGATTTAAAAAAAACAAACTTTGTGATGACTCATGCAGAAAGCTTTGCAAAGCTGAGTCCTCATGCCACACATGGATTTTGCTGCCTTTGTGAACCAGCTATTTCACTAGCCTTCTTTTCTTGGTTTTAGCCACCACAGATGTCCCCAGCACGGGAGAGGTGTTGGGCAGAGTGCAGAGCTCCCTGGGCTTAGAGTCCAGTGACTTAGCTGCAGTGTTATTCTGCTACTTACTAGCTGCCTTAGCTTTGAAAAGTTGCTTAACCTGTCTTAGCTTTATTATTCCTGCTTAATTTTGCCTCACCATCAGAGACTGTGGAAAGCTGCCACTAGGTATGAAGCAGGGACTAAACGCATCAGTGCTGATTTCTCTTGGTGTGAACCGTGAGGCTTTTCTGACTTTAACGTGTCTTGCCTTCCTTTTCAGAGGTACTGGGATTTTTACCACTCTCTCTTCACTGTATGCAGTAACTCTCCGAGGACTCTCATGCATTTATCGAGATGCGCCATTCGAAGAACGTTACACAGCAGATGTCACAGAGTAATTCCTTTGCTTTCCCTCCCATTGTCATTGAAAAAGTACTTGCTTTTAGAGCCGGAGGGAATCATTTATTAAGCCTTATGAGGCAGAAGTTCCCAATCCTAGATCTTTAAGTGGACTCGCTGGGTAGACACAGTTTGCATAAATAAAATGGTACTTGGGTTGATTATAACACTTCAGGGATGTAGAAACACTTTGCAAACACTGTGTCATTAATCCTAGGGTACCATGGTGAGGGGAAATAAACAAGAGGTAAAGTGAAGGTATTCTCAAAAATAAGAGCATATTCAGAAGGTACTGACATAACAATAATAATGTGTATAGTGCATTTACTTGGTACCTGTTGTCATTTTGTAAAAATTTTCGTATATTATCTCATTTGAGAGGGGACCCAGGTTTTCTTACAACCAATCTCATTTTCTCTCCCTTATCAGTGATAAGTTTACATTACTCTTCAGTTGCGAACATGCAAGGCTTTGACATAGGCATCTTAATCTTAGTGTCCTCCACCCTCTCCCACGTAGCAGAAATTACTGTTGCTAGTTTTGCCAACTCCTTCCCCCATACCGAGCTCCTCCACTTACTTTCAGAGAAGAAAGCATGAGCATAGTCAAAACAAGGGGGTCTTAGAAGCAAATGAGAAGTGAAAAACAGAGACCTATCCACTTGAAAGTCAAAATAAACATGTTAACGCACTCTCGCTGAGCCAAAGACCGGAGATGCAACGGTGAATCCCAAGCAAGGACTCCAGCCCTCCAGGACGTCGTCATTTAGCAGAGGATCCAGACATTTAAGCAGGGAACTGCCTCTCAGGGGAAAGAGCACAGATGCGGGTTCATTCTCAGTGCTTGCCTTTCAAAATCATGTTTCTGAAATGAAATGTGGTTTTCTTTGAAGCCTGATGATCAAGAGAAGGGATAGTGTGAAGTAGAGGGGATCTCTAGCTGCTGTGAGTGTGAATGTAAAAGGCCTCACTTCCAGTTTCCCGGTACATCTAGATATTTTTATTTTAGTATCATTTGCTGCACTGTACTGTCCCACATTCCCTGGGGAAAATATTGCACACTTGATGGCCCCCATGTATGTGACAAAGAAGTTTTAGAAAATGTGTGCAAGGAAATGTATGAAAGGACTTAGGTTGGTTACTTCAGTCTTTTCATGTAGGAGACTGGCATTTCAGAGCATTTTAGCTAGAAGATAAGGAGAATTTTGCTGGTGATGGCTGGGTGCAGAAAGCACGTAGAAACATTTTGAAAATAGTAGTTAGAAACATTTTGAAAATAGTAGAAGTTTGAGGAACTTGGAAAGGCTAGTGTGTTAATCAGGTTTGTTAACAGTTTGCAGAAAGAGAAATGTAGATGGTTAACCTTTGGACTTCATGGTTTGTAAGGCCACTTTTCACTTCACGTATTTGTTCTTGCTAGTCACTTTTAGATATGCTCAGTGACTTTCAGCATTACGTTTTAGAGCTTAGAGCAGAAGTAATTAAGCACAGATAAATCTATTTGCCAGTTGTGAGCAGGATTTTTTTTCCCAGGGATAGGGTGTATGTACATGTGTATGTTTCTCCATCTTGTTGAAGTTTACAGGCTTGAGTTTTGAGTGGAGATGAAGTCAAATGTTCCACTAGCCTGCCATCTAGACTGTGCTTCGCCTCTTGGGATTTGCATCCTCCTGGTGCTGTGTGGGAAAAATAATGTAGATGCAATAATCTTTCTAAAGTATCAGTTCCACTCAGATATTTTGGGAGGAATATTCGGTACAAAAGTGAGATCTGTATTATGGAATAGAATACTGTATATGTGTGAACTAGTCATATAAAACATGACCCTTAAAAAAACAAACAGTTTACTTGCAACAAGTGATGTAGAACACATTCTAGAATGCCAGGTGGAGGTGTTGCACCCCACCCACCCCCAGTTTCAGGAGTATTCTGGAGAAATATTTGTGATGCTGACTTGGGCGATAATGCTGAGGCTGAGGATGAAAGGAGAGAGGATGTTCCTTGCATGGGGAAATAACATTTCTCAGGCTCCCTGCTGTGCTTAGACGGTCTGTGTTAATCTAGTATATAATACAGAACAACTTGTTTTGGATGGTTTATTTGTAGACTTAAAGTTGTTTCTCCTCATCTCTGAACCTTCATTTAGGGGACTTAAATAAAGCTCTTCTCTTTCCTTTCATTTATGTGAGTTATCTGTTGATAAGACTTTTTCCTAACTGACTTCTCAGCAGTTGGACGAAAGAACTCTACATGATTCACTGCTTTCTTCCACACTGAGAAAAAAGAGAATGAGAAGATATGCCTGTAAATAAATAATATTTTCAAAAGAAAGTAAAGGGTAAACACAAATAAAAACCAGACGATTGCTTTGAGAACAAAAAGTGTTTTAACAATAATAAAGAAACTGTGCTGGACATAGTCTTCTGTCACCCTCTCTGTCCTCTTGGGTTTCTAATTTCTTTTCATTCTCACGTTCAAGCAACCATGAGCAGGAGGAACAGAGGAAATTGTATCCTCATGATAGCTTTGTTAACTTTCTGGAAATAGTCACTTGGTGAGGGAGAAGATAGATAGTAAATAGTCACGTGTGAGAAAGAATCTTTGAGATGAGGGAAAGACCACCCTTTCAGTTTTCTCCCTTCTTAGGAGCTAGACACACAAGTTCTATTTTTAAATCACCTAGTGTTACACCATCACTGTGTCCTTCCATCCCGAACCCAGTGGTTTCTGATAAAAAATACAGCAGTCAAAAGCCGACTGTAAGGATGAAAAAAGTAACCAACCATTTGCAGTGGCTTATCAATGTTGGAAAAAAACAGCTGAGCCTTATATTTTTGTTACTTGGCTGATTGTTTTAAACTACACACTTTCAAAACTTTTTAGAAAAATCCAATGATTTATTTTTTTTTGAAACACAGACACCAGATCTATTATATGGAAGGAATTCTTTGTCATTTTCTTTGAGGCATGAACAGATGCACTACAGTGAAGTGTTAGAAGTTTGGTTCTGGTGCCTGTCTATCTACGTTTATATCCACTCTCAACCTAATTTGACCTGTTATCTGGGGAAAATGACGTGCTTGCTCCCTGCCTCAGTTTCCTCACTTGTAAAGATGTAAATGGTGGTGGTACCTACCTCATAAAACTTTTATATGATCACTTTGAAGTGCAGGGAAGGAAAAGTTTTACTTGACCCTCTTAGGGTCCCTGGCTGGGTCTGAAAGTTAAACTGACAAAGACCGATTAACAGGAGGAAACCACATAAATTAACTTAATATGTTTCACATGACATGGAAGCCTCTCTAAGAAAATGAAGACCCTGAAGTAACAACCTTGAGTGTTTTCGTGCTAGGTTTGATGATAAGTGGATAGTTGTGTAGAAATATGATGATGAAGGAATGTGAGGTCAGTGTGGTAAGCGAGGGGAAGCCTGGGAATCCTAAGTCTTCATTAGGATTCTTCTTTCTTCATTAATTTTTGCTTTACTCTCTTGTGTTCATTTCTACTGTACAGCAAAGTGCCTCAGCCACGCGCACACACACGCCCCTCCCTTTCGGACTCCTCATTCAGTCACTGCAGGGCGTTAAGAGAGCGCTCTGAGCTATGCAGAGGGTTCTCCTTAGTTACCTGTTATACATGGCATCCATAGTGTATATGGGTCAATCCCAATCTCCCCATTTCTCCCACCACCGCTTTTCCCCCTTGCAATCCATGTATTTGTTCTCTACATCTGTGTCTCTCTTTTTGCTTTACAAATAAGATCGTCTGTTCATTTTGCTCTATGCATTAATGTACAATGTCTGGTTTTGTCTTTCTGACTTACTTCCCTCTGTACAGCAGTCTCTAGGTCCATGCATGTCTCTGCAAATGACCCAGTTTCACTCCCTGTTTATGGCTGAGTGGTGTTGCGTTGTTAGGAGTCTTCTTGATGTCCCTTTGTCTTAGAAGATAAGGGTGCTCCTTTCCTCCAGATTTAGGGAGAACACCTCCTGCAGGAGGGTTTGATGACCTATTTCAGAGAAGAAGGGGCAGGGATGGTCAGAGTGATCTTCCTATTTTTGCTGTTTTCTTGAACTCCTTCAGTTTAAGATAGTCATTATGCCAAGGTGCCATATGTGGGAATGGTGTGTCTAGAACCCATCCGAGGGTTAAATTTTTAGTACATTAAAGAACACAGGACAGAGTATGACATTCAGGAAGGATTTTGCTATTATTGTTGTCCTTGTTTCTGTCATATTCATTATTATTTAGGGAGAGCTCTCTACCACTGAGTAACGTTTTCATAGAGTGAGGCTGCGGCTGAAGGTGACATGTGCTAGATTTCTGTTCACTTTTGGAGCTACTTGTTGAGCTTCTTCTACATACCAGGCACTTTGCTGGCAGCTGGGAATCAACAGATGACCAGATAAACCAGGTCCCTGAACTTCTTGGGGTTTTTTGAGTTGGGGGCCAGAGATGGAAATAACAGTGATGTAGAAGATTAGCAAACAGGCAAACTGATTAATTTGTGAAATTTTGCCCTTTTTTAAAGTGGGTTTACCAAGGATGAAATGACTCCTTTTACCATTTCCTGAAGGCTGCAGAATCACTTTATCATGTGGATAAAGACTGCCAGTCAGCTGTTTCCATCTTCACTGAGGAAAGAGGAGGAAGTTATCTTGGTAGCAGGAGTAAAGATTGGCAATTCAGATTCCCAGCAGTGAGGGTTATTGCACATCAGAGTGAATGCCCAGGAAGGATTTGGAGGATTTAATTTAATTATTCTTTCACTTTCAAGGGTTTATTCAGTACTAAAACATGTATGGTTCTGTGCAAAATATGGACAGAAGAAGGGAGTGTTGATACCAAATTCCTGAAAGGTTCACTTTCAGTAGCTCAAATTTTTTTGGTTTTTTTGTCTATTTGTTTTTTTTACTAAGTAGTAAGAATAAAAGGTATACAGTGGGTCTTTAAAAGTTAGATTCTATCTAATGGAGCTGTTTTTCTGTCAACCTGCCATAAATGGTTGATGAGAAATGATTTTCAAAACCTGTATTTCAGTGGCAAATTGCCTTCCTCCTATATTTGTTTACACTTGTCACCAATAAGAAGCAGTACGTGAAATATGAGGAAACACCCTCCAAGAAGCAGTTGATTGTTTTCTTGCTTTTTTTCTTTTTTTTCTTTCTTTTTTAATTTTAGCGACACTAAGTTGATTAGGTGTGCTGAAATTTCTTATTTAGTCATTGGTTTTCTCAGATAGAGGTATGCCTCAATGATATTGTATAACAACTATGCAAATATCCAGCCAAGGAAATAAAATAATGATGCCACCTTGTACTTCTTAAATTAAAGACACCAGTGGGTTTGTTCTTAGTGCTTCATCAAGCACGGAAGATTTGACAAAGCAGAACTATCATCATGGGGTGTTTGGGGTGGCTTTGAAGTAGAAGTTAGGTACCAGAGGTCTTCTCAAGCTCCAAGTGCCCAGTCATTGCCCAGAGTCACAAGGGAAGATGTTTACTCACTGCCCCATATCAGATTTCAGGGAACCTAAAAGTCTCTGATTGAGAAGAGGTATAAATTAATGGAGATTATAATCAATTTAATTTAGGAAGCAAGACAAATAAACTCAGCTGCCTTTCAGAACACAGATTCTCTCTTTCCCCTGCTCAGGGTCTGGCAGGATGACTTTAATGGGCTGCATCAGCCAGTCTCCTTTCCCCTGTGTTCTTGGTTTCACTCAATGGGAAAACCACGAGGAGACTGAAGAGCGGGAGGAGATGGAGATGGGGACACTTCCTGGCCCCTACCCTGCTGGACCTTCTATTGATGGTGGCTGAATTCCTTCCTCAAGGCCACAGTTCCTATGATGAGCCCTTCTCCTAAGCTGCTGTTCTCCTTGATGAAATTCTCTTCTGTCACCCTTGGGTGTGCAGTTCATTTCTTGTTGGGGTTTTGGCAAATGCACAAACCATGCATAGGACTGTGATGAGTCAGTGAGATCTCAGGTGGTGGTCCAGACGATAAGTGCTGTCAGGGTTGAGGGAAGAGGGGGCCACTGGGGACCAGGGGTCTTGAGCTGTGACCTGAAGGGAGGGAGGATTGGGTAATAATTTGAGTAAGAATAGGGCAGTGGAAGGGGTGGAGTTTAAGGGGAGTAGCCTCTGTGAAGGGTTAGAACTGTAACATAGAGTGAGCGTTTACTATCAATTAGACAAGCTTGCTGCGAGTAAAAGATGAACATTTGTTGTAGAGAGTGGAGAATGAGGTTGGCAGGGTTGGGTGGGATCAAATCATGAGATATCTTTAACCATGTGGAAGCACTGTGGGAAATCAATGGAATATTATTATTATCATAATTATTCTTTTCCACCCCTATAGCTTTAACAGTAATAATCATTATGATACAACTACATAACATATATTTTATGATTTTCAGAGCATCTTCATGATGCTTAATAAATATAACTGCCTTTACTATTATCTTCAGCTCTTCTCCCATGCCAAGAAAAATGTACAATTCTGAAGATTTAGATGTGAAAAAAATATAAAATATGAGATTAGTAAACTCTTTTCTTCCCACGTAAAACTCTCCAATCAAATGGAATAATTTACTGGAGCAGAAAGGAATGATAGCCTTGCATTTTTTAAAATATTAAAATGCTTAAGAATTTTTTAAATTTGGAAACCTTTTTTGAAAAGGGAAACCTTTCTTCCAGTGCAAAAGAGGATAAAGGAACGGACACAAAATTTGGAGTTTGAGCACTGCTTATAATTCTTGCCACAGCAGTGTTCCAACTGATAAATTGTTTACAGAAGCACTGACATAATTACAGCCCTTCAGGAACCCCAGAACTCCCAGTACTCCTGAAGTCAAAGGAACAAAGAAAGGCCTCTTTGTAAGGTGATTCATCAGGGACAGCTCAGGTAGCAATGAATTGTTTCTAAGTAACTTTGGCTGATCCTGCGATAAAGATACATACAAAGAAACTGCAAAGCTTTGTTCCCATGCATTAGCAAAACAGGGTGACCTGGGAGGAAGAATCTGAATTTTGGAATCCAGTAGTTGAGTTTTCATCTGGACTGTGCTTCTTAATATCTGTGTGAACTTGGGCTAGTTTCTTAACTCATGGGTCAATGTCTTTATTTGATTAACTGGTGATTAACTACATGATTTGGGAACTAAATGAAATGATACATGTAAAGCTCCTTAAGTGTCTGGTGTTCAGCTGAACCCTAGTCAATGCTCAGATGGTGCGGGAGTCTACTGGGTGGGAGGCATTATGTAGAATATACCTGAGGACATGGAGAGCTTCTAAGACATGCGTGGTATGGACCATGGGCTCTTTTTCTTTTTTTTTAATTTGCATTTTAACTGCAAGAATTTTTTTTCTTGTGGTACCAACTCTCTGAAGCAAACTGTTCCAAGCTGACTTCATTAATGGTTCTCTGCTCTTGACTGACCTGAAGGAGGCAGTGTAGGAGAGTGTTCTCCCTCCTGTGAGTCAGAGCTTTGGAACTACCATCACGTCTCAATTCTAAAAATAAACTCAAGATGACTTGAAGACTTACAGGTGACATATGACATCATAAAAATCCTAGAAGAGAACATTAGGCAAAACATTATCTGACATAAATTGCCGCAATGTTTTCTTAGATCAGTCTTACAAAGCAAAAGAAACACAAGTGAAAATAAACAAATGGGACCTAATCAAACTTACAAGCTTTTGCACGGGAAAGGAAACCATAAATAAAACAAAAAGACAATCTAGGAACTGGGAGAAAATATTTACAAATGATGCAACCTACAAGGGCTTAGTTTCAAAATATACAGATAGTGTAAACAGCTCTCTCTCTCTCTCTCTCTCTCTCGCTATATATATATATATATATGTATATATAAACACCCAATCAAAAAATGGGCAGAAGACCAATAGACATTTCTCCAAGGAAGACATATAGATGACCAACAGGCACATAAAAAGATGCTCAACATCACTAATTATTAAAGAAATGCAAATAAAAACTATGATGAGGTATCACTTGACACTAGTCAGAGTGGCCACCATGAAAAAGTCTACAAATAATAAATGCTGGAGAAGGTGTGTAGAGAAGGGAACCTTCCTATACTGTTGGCTGGCATGTAAACTGGCACAGCCACTATGGAGAACAGTATGGATGTTCCTTAAAAAAGGAAAGACAGAGTTATCATATGATCCAGCCATCCCACTCCTGAACACATATCCAGAGAAAACTCTTATTTTAAAAGGATATGTGCAACCGCAATGTTCACAGCGGCACTATACACAATAGCCAGGGCGTGGAAGCAACCTGTGTGTCCATCAGCAGATGAATGGACAAAGAAGATGTGGTACACATACACAGTGGAATATCACTCAGCCATAAAGAGAATGAAATGATGCCCTTTTCAGCAACATTGGCTGGACCTAGAAATTACCATTACTAAGTGAAGTCAGTCAGACAGAAAAAGACAAATATTATATGATATCACTTACATGTGGAATCTTAAAAAAATGTTACAAATGAACATGTTTACAAAATAGAAATAGACTTACAGACGTAGAAAACAAGCTTATTACCAAAGTGGAAGGAGGTGGAGGGATAAATTAGGAGTTTGGAATTAGCAGACACACATATAGGACATATAAACAACAAAGTCCTACTGTATATGAAACTGTAAACAGGAAACTGTATTCAATATCTTGTAATAAACTGTAATGGAAAAAAAAATCTGAAAACTGAATCACTTTGTTGTACACCAGAAACTAACACAACATTGTAAATCAGCTATACTTCAATTAAAAAGTTAAAATTAAAAAAAAAAAAAAAACTGCATCTCTGAAGAAAACCAAACTGGAAAGTTTGATGAAGACAAAAAGATCCACAGCAAGTTTCATTAATCTCCTGGTTACGGTTTCAAAGAAACCTGCTCTGCCCTTTGATCTAGGAATAAGGAAGAGGTCTTAAAACCATAGTTTTCTACCCTGTTTTACATAATCCAGAGGAAAAATAAAATTGCAGTGAGTTTCTCTCCATGTGGCATGGAAATGGACAATTTCATTAGTAATTCCATTCATTTGATTTCTGTTTTCTGTCCTACTTCTTGCCCTCTCTCTCTCCTTTTCCCTTCCCTTCTTGTCTCTCATCCTCATTTTCCACTGTCCTTGCTGCCTCTGCTTGGCCAGGATCTCAGTGTGAGCTAAGCAGAGGCAATGCTGGTGAATTCCTAGGGACTGTCAGTCATTGATGAGACCAGTTATCTCCTGCAACTTTGCTCAGGATGCATGAAGGTGATACATAAGTCATGCAGAAACTGGGACATTTTATGCTTCTTTCTCCCTGTCTAGTTCTTTGATTCCTTTGTCCCAGTCTGAAAACCACAATTATGGAGGAATTTGTTCTCTTCTTAGCAATAGATTACAGGTTAAAGATAAGGGTCAAGCTTGAAGCAAAAACTACCAAAGAGGTAATGAGAAAAGTTTCCAAGATGAGACCTGCAGAAGGGGCCTGGTCACCACAGAAGGGGCCTGGTCACCCAGTCTCAGCTCTTAGCATCCCACATACTGCTGTGTGTGTGCTTGCTAAGTTGCTTCAGGCGTGTCTGACTCTTTGTGACCCTATGGACCATAGCCCACCAGACTCGTCTGTCCATGGGATTCTCCAGGCAAGCGTACTGGAGTGGGTTGTCATGCCCTCCTCCAGGGGATCTTCCCAACCTGGGGATCAAACCCGCATCTCTTACGTCTCCTGCATTGGCAGGCACGTTCTTTACCACTCGCACCACCTGGGAAAACCACATTTTGCTGCACCATCAGACACCTCTTCAGTGAAGCCTTGAGGTATTTCCTTTTGGAAAAAGCAGAAAAGTTGCTTCCCGAGATCATCTAACAGCTAGCTGGCCACATGGATGAACAAAGCAAGTCAGCCACACTGGAATAGAATTCCTCTCTGCCACTCACTCCCTCTGAGACTGTTTCTCTCTTTACAGCTAGGGGCAGTAATCACCTCATTGTAGAACTGATGGGAAAGTAAATAAAAATGAGCATGTTTAGTACAATGCCAGGCACATAATTAACATTTACAAAGTGGTGGTTATTATTATTATAGTCCTATCCTGCTTGGCTTTTCCAGCTGAACTCTGTAAGTTTGTAAATGACTTGTGGGACTTCCCTGGTGGCTTAGTGGTAAAGAATCCACATGCCAATGCAGGATGCATGGGTTCGATCCCTGGGTTGGGAAGATCCCCTGGAGAAGGATATGGCAACCCACTCCAGTATTCTTGCCTGGGAAATCCCATGGATAGAGGAGCCTGGCAGGCTATAGTCCATGGGGTCCAAAGAGTAAGGCATGATTTAGCAAGTAAACGACAACAACAAAGTGACTTGTAAACCCCACACATGTTAGAAAAGTTTACACACACACACATCTAGCAAACAGGTGAGCAGAATGTATGGATACATCTATTCAAGAACACGCCATCAGCATGTGTTGCAGTGCACAGGAGGAAATCTGCCCATTTCTAAACATAGGACACATCTAAATAAATCTGTAGTTCCTCTCGCAATGTGTTGATATTTGACTTGGTCCTCAATAGTCCTTACATTTTCTTTTCTGCCTTGGGACAGGGCTGATTAACTCATTGAACATGTTCTGCCTCTATATGTATAGTTTACCTTTCTTATTTAGATATTCAGTTCAGTTGCTCAGTCATGCCCGACTCTTTGCAACCCCATGGACTGCAGTGCACCAGGCCTTCCTGTCCATCACCAGCTCCTAGTGTTTACTCAAACTCATGTCCATTGAGTTGGTGATACCATCCAACCATCTCATCCTCTGTCATCCCCTTCTTCTCCTGCCCCCAATCCCTCCCAGCATCAGGGTCTTTTCCAATGAGTCAGCTCTTCGCATGAGGTGACCAAAGTATTGAAGTTTCAGCTTCAGCATCAGTCCTTCCAATGAATATTCAGGGCTGATTTCCTTTAGGATGGACTGGTTGGATCTCCTTGCAGTCCAAGGGACTCTCAAGAGTCTTCTCCAACACCACAATTCAAAAGCATCAATTCTTCTTTCTTTATAGTCCAAGTGTCACATCCATACTTGACTACTGGAAAAACCAAAGCCTTGACTAGACGGACCTTTGTTGGCAAAGTAATGTCTCTGCTTTTTAATATGCTATCTAGGTTGGTCATAAATTTTCTTCCAAGGAACAAGCATCTTCTAATTTTGTGGCTGCACTCACCATCTGCAGTGATTTTGGAGCCCGCCCAAAATAAAGTCTGACACTCTTTCCATTGTTTCCCCATCTATTTGCCATGAAGTGATGGGACCGGATGCCATGTTTCTTAGTTTTCTGAATGTTGAGTTTTAAGCCAACTTTTTCCCTCTACCTGGTGCTTAAATTTGAGCTCTCTTGAGTTGGCAGAAGGATGGCATGTCCCTTTTCCCATCTGTGGCAGGCAGTTCTAACCAGCTGAGACACTCTCTCCTGTTGAACAGACTCAGCCACTGAATCCTCAACACGCCGTGTAGACTGCCAGTGCTCGTGCTTGCAGTTGACAGCCAAGATTGAACTTTTGTCATCTCTGGGTTCTACTTTCAAGATTCTCACAGACTCACGGTCATATATTATGTAAATAAAAAGCTGGAAGAGATAGAAAGAAGGTGATAGCTACTGGCACAGATTTTTTGTTTTTTGTTTGTTTCCTCTGTGTGTGTGTAAGTATAGAATTTTTTCAAGTGTTTGTTGAGCTGCTCCCTGTAGCAGGTTCTGGGGATTCAGAGGTAAATAATAATAGTCAAAGTCCCAGACCTCATGGGGTCATTTTAAGATATACTAGTGCCCATTCCCCACCAACTCTTTAAAAAATCTTAATAAGCTAATTAGATTAATTTACATGAGTGAAGTTAAGGGCTTCACTCATCATATCATGTTGTATCATCAGTCTGCCTACTCTCTCCCCAACTAGGCTATATCAGTCTCCCCTACTGTCTCTCCAACTAGGCTATAACCTTCTTAAAGGAAAGAACTTCTGTTTTTCAAAAAATTAAGGTAAAATTTACATACATCAATATGCACAACCTTTATATAATTGGATGAAATTTTATAAACATATATACCTGTGTGATCAATACTCTAATAAAGATAAAGAACACATATTACCCCAGAATGTTCCTTTCTGCCTCTTTCTAGTAAATCCTCACCTCCCATAGGCAACATCATGTTATTTCTATTACCAGATGTTAGATTTACCTGTTCTTAAATTTCCTAGAAATAGAATTATTTAGTATATACTCCTTGATGCCTAACTTCTTTCTCTCAACATAGTATTTTGGAGATTCATCTGGATTTTCCCACGTATCAGTTTGTACCTCTTTATTGCTTAGTAGTAATTCCATTGTATGAACATACCCAATATGTTTGGGCTTCCCAGGTGGCCCTGGAGGTAAAGAACCCACCTGCCAATGCAGGAGACACAAGAGACTTGGGTTTAATCCCTGGGTTGGGAAGATCCCCTGGAGCAGGGCATGGCAACCCTCTCTAGTTTTCTTGCCTGGAGAATCCCATGGATAGAGGAGCCTGGCAAGCTACAGTCTATGGGGTCGCACAGAGTCGGGCATGACTGAAGTGACTTAAAACACACACACACACACACACACACACACACACACACACACACACCACAGTATGTTTGTCCATTCTCCTGTTGATAGAGATTTGGGTTATTTCTAGTCTGAGGTAATGATGGATGATAGTTAATTTTATGTGTCAACTTGGTTAGACTATGTTACCCAGATGTTTGGTCAAATAGCAATCTAGATGCAACTGTGAAGGTATTTTTAAGAAGTGATCAACAGGCTTAGAGTGTACTCATACTCATTATACTCCATATTATGAAGGCAGATTATCCTCCATAATATTGGTGGGCCTCATACAGTCAGTTGAAGACCTTATAAGAAAAAGACTAGGGTCCTCAGAGGAAGGATTTCTGCTTCCAGACTGCCTTCACATTCAGAATTAAAGCATTAACTCTTATATAGGTCTCCAGCTTGCCCTGAAGATTTCAGATGAGAGTTCCTACAATCACATAAGCCTATTCTTTCAAATAAATAAACCTTTCTCTCTTTGAATACATATACATAGCCTAGTGGTTCTGTGTCTCTGGGGAACCTTGACTAACACAATGGACAAACTTGCTATAAACATTCTTGCTGAAATCTTTTTGTGGACATGTTTCCATTTCCCTTGGGTAAATATCTAGAAGTGGAATCGAAAGGTCAGTCAGTGGGCATATGTTTAACTTCATAAGAAAGTGCCAAATGGTTTTCCAAAGTTATGGACATTTTTTCACTTCCATCAGCAATACATGAGAGTTCTAGTTGCTGCACATTCTTATCAACGTTTAGTGGTGCCAGCCTTTTTAATTTTAGTGTGCACTGATACGTATTTGTAGTTTTTAATTTGCATTCCTCTGAGAGCTAATCATGTTAAACAGCTTCTCTTGTGCCTACTGGGTGTTTGTTTATCTTCTTTGGTGGGCTGCCTGTTCAAATATTTTGTGATTTGTTCCTTTTGAGTCTCAACTGGTAGCATTTAGTAGGAGTTACACAACTACTGAATGAATATGAATGGAAGAATATTATATCCTCTATTATCAGTGATTATTCTGAAACGATTATTAAATCTTTGTCCAGTTATTTATAATGCTTCTAAAGTGCTTCAGTAATGCCTGACACATAGGCAACAGCCAACATTTGTCAGCTAGTAATATCATCCCTATTTTTTGTGAGGAATTGGAGATCAGAAAGATTATGTGACTTAACCCAATTTATCTGGTTACTAACTGTCAAAAACGCTGTTCAACTCTGGGTTCTGTAATTTCAGGTTTTTTTGTTGTTATTAATAGCTTGACCATTTAAACATAGGATTCACCATTAAATGTGTTACTTCATTTTTCTCTTGACTGTTACTTATGGCACATCTATTATTGCACATACAGTGGTGCTAATCATTTTACTTGTGTTTAACTCATTTTAAACACAATGATTTGGGGCTCCAAAATCACTGCAGATGGTGACTGCAGTCATGAAATTAAAAAACGCTTGCTTCTTGGAAGAAAAGCTATTACAAACCTAGACAGCATATTAAAAAGCAGAGACATTACTTTGCCAATAAAGGTCCATCTAGTCAAAGCTATGGTTTTTCCAGTAGTCATATGGATGTGAGATTTGGACCATAAAGAAAGCTGTGCGCTGAAGAATTGATGCTTTTGAACTGTGGTGTTGGAGGAGACACTCAAGAGCCCTTGGACTGCAAGGAGATCCAACCAGTTCACCCTAAAGGAAATCAGTCCTGAATATTCATTGGAAGGACTGATGCTGAAGCTGAAACTCCAATACTTTGGCCACCTGATGCAAAGAACTGACTCATTTGGAAAGACCCTGATGCTGGGAAAGAGCGAGGGTAGGAGGAGAAGGGGACGACAGAGGATGAGATGGTTGGATGGCATCACTGACTCAATGGACATGGGTTTGTGAAATGCTGGGAGGTGATGGACAGAGAAACCTGGCATGCTGCCGTCCATGTGGTCGCAAAGCATCGGACACGACTGAGCGACTGAACTGCTATTGAACTCATTTAATTCTTACTACAATCCTACAATCCTATGATGAAAGTACTATTATATTTACTTTAGACAATGAAACTGTAGCACAGAGATGTTATGCAATTACCCAAGATCACATAGCTAATTAAGAGGTACAGGCAGGATTCAGGCCTGGTTGGTCCCATACCAATGCCCAGGTGTTTTGTCTTGCTTCTAAACCATAATATTCTACTGTTTATTATGACAAGAATAATTTTGGACAAGTTGAATTTGAAGGATTCGTGAAATAGCAGGATAGAGAAGTTCAACAGAGTTATAACACATAGGAGAAAGTTATTAACAGAGATGGGGGCAGGGGGCAGGAGAGGAGAGTGTGGTAAGACTGCGCCTATGTGTTCAGTAAACTACAGTGCAAGAGCATTCTAGGAAAGGTGTGTTAGGAGTGGTTGGAGAATGTGCTGAATATATTCAAAGATGGACAAATTCTAACAGCTTGATTCCAGAAAGTTCTGTCGTGGCCCCCATTTTTTATGGACCTGCCTTATCTACAAGGAGACGCCTATAATGATGAAGTCTTATAATCGGCAATACTTTGTCCCTAAGATATTCCACAATATTTTGGCTGCTGTTTGCCATTAGGGTCCGAGACATGTGGACCTGGGTTACATACCCATAGGGCCCAGGAGCTCAAAGCCATTCTGATCACCCCTTTTCTATTGACTGGAAACCTCAAACACCCGTTCAAGTGTCTGTTAAGTCAGGCTGACTAATTTCTCCTTCTGCTCAGATTTTGCTCCCCTGAAAAAGCCATCTGAGGAGCAAGGAGTAAGTCAGTCCCTTCAAGCTGGCAGCGCCCAGGGCTGGAGCTTAATTGGCCTTATCTTAGCTCCCACAGGGTAAGTAACCATGCCAAGCCACAAGATCTAACCCTGGAAAAGCAGCTGCACGTATGTAAAGGACGCCTTTGTGACCTTAATGGGAGGTTAGCTGAAAGTCAGTCTATATTTGCTCCTGGCAACAGAATATTTGTTGGACCATGGGCTACAAGGCACATTTAGTTTCCCTAAAAATTGATCTCTGCACTGAACACCTGGGCATGTCACAAACACCAAGACTTGCATAGCAGGTCTGAGCCGAAGTCTTCCCCTTGACAGCCCAGAGAGGCAGTGGTTGACAAGGAGTGGGTAAGCCAGGCTGTGTTCCTGGGCTGCGCACACAAACATGTTTTTGAAGCCCTGTATACACTCAGCAGGAACACACTGTTCTTTCTGGGTGCTTGCCAGAACTTATGAGAGAGCGAGCTCAATGCCAAGAATAGACACCAAGGCCTCTCTCCCGCCTCGGAAGGGGAGCCTGTGTGGTGCTGGGTGGCCAGCACCCGCTCCCTGCTCCTCAAGCCTTCCAGACCTAGCCTACAGACTCTTTCCCGGCACTTCTCAACCCCTTGGGTAGTTTTAAAATAATTACTACAGACCAGTACATATCTCTGGGCCACTGTAATCATGCTATTCAAAGCCAAATGCAAATATATTCCCTGTTCTTTCATTTGTTTTGCTTCTCATAGCCTGAGGCCGTGAACCTTACAGGCAACAGCAGAGAATAACCACCAGTCTTTTCCATTTGACAACAGGTCCAAACTGTGCTCCCACACTAGCCCTCTGCTGTAGTTCTGGCAAGAAACACAAAGGTTACTTGAAATTCAACCAGTGCAGGCAAAGTGTTGAAAAAACATTTATCTTCTCTCAGAGCTACTCCTCCCCAGAGTCTTCATAAATCCTCAGTGTCTCCATTTGGTTCAGCTCTATAGTCAAATATTTTAAAAAATTTTTCCTCTGTGAAATGCCTATAAGAGGCAAGTGTCCATTTTAAAATAATTATTTTTAAAATATATTCCCTATATTTGTATAGGGTATAGCTTCTTGTTTAAAATCTGCTTGCAGAGTTCTCTAAGTTTCAAAAATTCAACTGCTTTTTGCTCTATGGAATTCTGATTAACCAAGATAAAACTGCATGGTGTCAATTACCTGAAATTTTGGCATTTACCCAATCCATGCACCACCCACCCATCCATCCGTCTATCCATCCACTCATTCACTCATACTATACTTTTTGAGTTTGAAGATCCTAATAAGTAACTCATCAGCCTTTCTAGCACTGAAGTTGAGAACCTACAGTAATTAAGAGATGATAAATGTCATAGAGATCCTTATTGCTTATTAAGCAACTCAAAATAGAAAAGCTCAGAAGAGAACGATCTGTGTGAGAGTTAAAGATCCTGCCATGGAGTGATTTCACCAACCATATGCAACTGCAAAATATAGAAAGCCAAGCCCAGGCAGGATAAGTTCATTCTGTGCTTAGGACTTGCTAATTGGTTTCACATGTATGTGCATGGAACCCTCCTGGGGCTAGATTTCACTATGGGGAGAGAAATGAGGTAATTCACTGAAAGATACATCTGAGTCAGACTGAAGGAGCTGTTATGACCCTGAGCAGTGGTTATAATCAGTGTTGGTGGGAGGTTGACACTTTATTTAGGGAGGTATTGATGATCAAAAAGAACTGATTTTGAATGCTATTTCTCTACTTCCTAAGTGTGACCTTGGCTTTTCACATTATTTATTCAGTAGGTATTCATTGAGCCCTATTACATGCCAAATGGGCTTCCCCAGTGGTGGTGGCTCGGTGGCAAAGAATCTGCCTGCAATGCAGAAGACGCAGCAGATGCAGGTTCAATCCCTGGGTGGGGAAGATCCCCTGGAGCAGGGCATGGCTACCCACTCCAGTATTCTTGCCTGGAGAAGCCCATGGACAGAGGAACCTGGCAGGCTTCTGTCCATAGGGTCACAAAGAGTCAGACATGACTGAAGCAATTGAGCGCACACACATGTGCCAAGCATGGTGGGAGGTGATGGAAATTCCCTTGCCTTTACAACATAACACTGATTATTTTGGGGGCTTCCCTCTCCTAAGTCGTAATAATAGCTATCTTTCAGAACTGTGTGGCGTTCACACATAATGCTGTATGTATGATAAGATACTAGGAGGGACTTATTGTCTCTAACTGGCAACTTGGCTCCAAAGTTGGGGACAAAGAGATGATAGAAGACAAAGACATGACTGGGATTTACTAAGAGGCAAATTCATCCTGCTGCCCTCGTTATCACTCTCAACTCACTCATCTTGAGAGAACTGTTGAATTGTTCATCTTCAGCTTCAGAAAGAATTCCATGTCTTTTCCTTCCTCCCTTGGAGGGTGGTCCTTCTAAAATAAGCCAATGGGGTGCCTCAAAAGAATGATCTGTAGAGATTGGGGAGGGGGTTGCCCACAAGAAGCTGAGCCTGGAATCTCATTTTTCAGTTGGATACCTACTTATGCGATGAATGGATTTGCTAAACGGCACTTTGCCTGTTTGAGCAATAGGAAAGAGGTTTATGGGAAAAACTCAGGGTAAAGAAAATGGGCAGTAGGAGAATAGGGCACATTTTCATTATCTGACAGGAGAAGGACACACAAGTCTTCTGTAGGTCAAGTGGATACCATGGAAAACGTGAGTTATTGTGATGGAACTACACCCTGAAGTGTGACTAGAAGAGACCCCAACAGTAGAAGTTTGTAGGGTGGATTATATAGGGACAGGAGTTGAGGGAGATTGGAAAAGGTCTCCTGGAGCTGATTTTCCCATGAGAGGTGGCCTCTCAGGGGTGAGCCTGCCAAAGGGTCTTCCTGAGTCATGTTTGGTTGGTTGCCCTGGGGGAGGGCAGAACTCACAGTGGTACCCAGTAAGTATTAAAAAAAAAAAAATGTTTCTTCTCCCTTTGAGAACACTGCCTCCCAGCCTCAACACAGCAAAGGACTCAGAAGATGTGGGGGGAAGGGGCTGAGGAACAGGGTGGGGGTCAGGAAGAGATGTCCCCTCTCCTTGCCCACATTCATGCCTCAGCGTTGTCCCTGGATCTAGAGAGGAGATGGACATTTAAATTGGATGAAAATGGAAGTGTATAGCACTGGGATATGTCTTTTATAAGCTGAAAAGAACAGAAAAGTGGCATCTGTTGGAGATGCCATAAAGTCTTGGGTAGGGGGGATTCAATGGAGCATGTTTTAAAGCAGTGATTGAAGAAAAATAAAACCTTATGCAGTTTGAACCCTGCTGAGTTCACAGTATTCAATAAACTGCTTACAAATGTGAAGTGCTTAGCAAATAGTCACTGCCTCACAAATGAAAGATATCATTACCCCAGTCACCTAAAGAGAATAAATACTCAGAAAATGTCTATGTGTTTCAATATCAAAGAGCAAGTAAGATGCTCAATTTGTATTTTTGCTTTAAGAGAAGCCTAGTATATTCATGATGTCTTCTGTTTTCCTCATGAAGTTCTTCTCAGGATGGTTTCTGGATTGTTTCACCACATTCCTTTTGCTATTTTAGGCATTTGCCTTTATATTTCATAGACCCTCTCAGGGAATCAGAGGATCATAAAGGTCATCTATTCCCACCTCCAACTTAGGTGAAGATAAAATACTATTTAATTATTAGAAAGATACTTCAAGTTCTTAAAAATGAAGTATCTTGTGCGGGGGTGCAATAAAGCAATTTCTGCAGACTTAGTACACAGTGAGGACCTTGAAAGTCCTGATGTGGTGAAGCAGAAGGAAGAGGACACTGGGCTTGCTAGGCACAGAGGGGCCAGAAGACTCCAGCAATGTCACAGTTCCCGTGCTATCAACCCTGCTTAGCACTCATTTCCTCAGCTATAAAATGGGGGTTGTGACAAGAACCACATTGAATCATCATGATGATTAAGTGAGATGATTATGTAAAGCATGGAACACAGTGCTAGGAACACAGCTGAGGTTCAGGAAGTAGCTGTTTCCCCCTTTCTGCAGTTGCAGGGTCAGAAGACACCCCTGGGAAGAAGAAATAATGAGTTATTCAGAGAGAGAGGCATTGGGAAGGGGAGTATCAGGAAAAATCACTAAACATTCACTTGCACAGTTAACTAGAGCTGGTACTTAAGTGCCATTATTAAGAGGAACCACAGAATATTATAGTGACACTATTGGAGTAGAATGACATACTGGTATTTTCATATTTATTTCATAGTGTATTGATATCCTGGTATTAATATCTGTTGTTTATTCAAAAACAATGTTCAGAATTCAGCAAAATTTTCAAAAATCATTGAAACTAAATATTTGGTAGATTTCACCTATAAAATGTAGAAACATACTACATAACATGAACTAGATTTCAAAAATTAAATATTAAACATACCATTACCATTCTAATTTGAATTAATAGCAAGAGAAACACAATAAAAATACTTACACTAAATAAACTGTTATAAAAAGTGAAGAAAATAAGTCCTGAAAATTAACAATGAGTTATTTGACTTTTTTTCAGGTCTGATCTTAAGAACCATGTGTATCAATGGTATCATCTTTGATGGTGAGCCAAATTTTGGGGCAAATTTTTCTAGCCACTCGAAAAGCTTTTTCATATTTCATACTAGCTGGAGGAATAGTTGAGAGATAAATATAAACTAAATCCAAACTTCTTTCTCAGCATCTTTTACATACAAGTAATCTTATTTCCTGGGCTTCCCAGGTTGCACTAGGGGTAAAGAACTGCCCTGCTAATGCAGGAGACATAAGAGATTCAGGTTCGAGTCCTACGTTGGGAAAATCCCCTGGAGGAGGGCATGGGAACCCACTCCAGTATTTTTGCCTGGAGAATCCCATGGACAGAGGAGCCTGGCAGACTGCAGTCCATGGGGTCACAGAGTTAAACATGACTGAAGCGACTTAGCACACACACACAATCTTATTTCTGTGTGCTAATCTTTTAAAACTTTTTGCTTTTATTAAAGACTTCAATATTTTTTTACTAGCAGTGAGCTGTAGTTTTTGTTTCTAAGGCCCAGCAGTCGATTTGCAAGATCCCTGGTTCTTAGTTTCTGCTATGAAACAAACAGCCTTTGTTCAAAGAAACAAAACAAATCAATCAAACAGATAAGGAGTTTCCAGCACTGAACACTGATTGTTTTTGCTATCAACCTGGCCCCATTCGAAGTGTAGATTTCTTGAGGGTAAGACTAAGTCTTTGTTCTTTATAATTCTCCTTTAGGAAAGCTCTCCTTCTTTATATATTCAGATTAATACTAAAAATAAATTTTAAAAATACCTCTTTCAAGAAGTAGACCCAGAGAGAATTTGATCTGAGAAAATCTGTGCTAAGAGTTATAATCTGTTTCACTGACAAGCCCAGATGCCTTGAGAGATCATAAAGCCTCCTTTTAAATGCTGGGTTTAACTCTTTAGGTACTTCTCAAGACATAAATAATTTAGATTGCAGATTTTTAAAATATCAAAATAATGGTATCACACCAACAAAAAGATTAGTTCTTTGATACTTGACAATCACTAGCATGATATACTGGAGCTCTAGAATATTGCAATTCAACATTGCAGTCACTAATTTAAATCATCTTGCTCAGAAAAGTTTCCTTCATTAAGGTAAGTGTCTAAATTCCATTTTTAGAGTAAGTCTCCATGGGGTCGCTAAGAGTCGGACACTACTGAGCGACTTCAGTTTCACTTTTCCCTTTCAAGCATTGGAGAAGGAAATGGCAACCCATTCCAGTGTTCTTGCCTGGAGAATCCCAGGGAAGGGGGAGCCTCGTGGGCTGCAGTCTATGGGGTCGCACAGAGTCGGACACGACAGAGGCGACTTAGCAGCAGCAGCAGCAGCCGCCGCACTAATTTAAGGCAGATATTTACGGGGTATACTTAAATACATGAATACACCTAAGATGTCCATTGCAAGACCAACGCAATGGACATGAACTCGGGCAAACTTTGGGAGTGAGTCAAACACGACTGGGCGACGGAACAACCACCGCCAGGTGTCCTCACTTTAGTCGGTAATGAGAGGGATGCGGACCAAGTCTGTTGTTTTTCAAAGTTGATCCGTGGGCAAAGAACTGCAGGTAGGAGGAAGAGAATTATGATTGGCGGGTCAGACCCAGGAGGGAGGGGCAGTAGATTGGCCCTAGAAAAAGCCTGGGGCTGCCTCAGGAAGACAAAGTGGGCTTGGAAGAAATGCTGATGCAGGCAGGGAAGGGTCAGAGGGCGGCCAGACACCTCTCCTCCACCACGTTTACACCGGGCACAGTTTGTTGCAAAGCCACTGCATTAAGTGTGACCAAGAAAATGTATCTCTAAAAAGTGACAGTCCAGGCTTTTAACAGCTTGAGGAAGGGAGAAAAATCAGAGCTAATATTGTTGATCCTCCCAAGTCACTCTCCCACAGAAGTCCTCCTGCTCTGCTTCACTGGGGCCAAGAGAACAAGACCCAATTTGTATCGGGAACAGATGAAAGCTATACTCTCTGATCAAAGAACGGAGCGGTGCCAGCTTGCCTCTGAGCACGCGCTCACCTGGACGGAGCTCAGTGGGCGGGGCTGCGGGCGGGGGCGGGGACAGAGTTCTCCGCAGAAGCACGTGTGTGCGGCCCAGGCTCCAGACGACAGTGCCTGGAGCAGCATCTCTGCGCAGGCCCGCCGCCGCCGGCTGAATATCAGTGTTGGCGCAGCGGTCTGTACCTGAGCCACGCAGGTGCTGAGATGTCCCCGAGGCCACTTCTCACCAGGCTCTCCGGTCCAAAGCGCCAAGTTTGAGACCTGTGCGCGTGAAACCAGACGAAGCGCAGGAGAGAAGGTTAGATCTTATTTTAGCCCCTAGATGCCATCTTATTTTTTTTCCTTGGACCGCAGTGGGTTCTGCCGGTGATGGCGTGCACAAAAGAAGTGAAGAAACACACAAATTTATATAATCAGAAAATATTTAGGAAAAAATTAAGATTAAATGAGGTTGGGTAAGAAGTAACAAAATGATTAGTGAAGCATGGGTTTCCTTAAAGGCGAATATTTTGAGCCGCGTTTTGAAAAGTTGAATGTTGTTGGCAGAAAGAAAATGTCTTTCTATACTGAGGGACTGGTATATACAAATGTGTTATCTAAGCTTGGGTTCCTGAGAAAGGGTCTGAGGTTAATCTTATGAGCGTTTGCTTTCCTTTGGAATGCAATCCCAGAGAAGCAAGAGTGAGACAAAAAGAAAGCCTAAAAATAAATTTAAAAATAATGTCAGGGAGATTTAGTTATAGAACATTCAAATGGTTGCTCAGTTATGTAGAACACCTCCAGAGAGTGATCTGCATCATGAATTCACAGCATCATGAAAAGGAGGAGAGAAGAGTGAACAGTCTATTACCAATGCCTTTCTGCCTCCTATTTCTCACCTCTGGTATGCCAGAGTGTTAACTTTCCTGTCTTCCCACCAGAGAGCTGTTGTGGTTTCTGCCATAATAGGAGTGATGGAGGTCATATAAGAGTCTGGCTTTTTCTCTCGAGGATTTGCAGTGAGGCTGAGATAACCAGGGTTAAATGATGAGTCTTCAAGGTTTTATAACCTTTGCAATGGCACAAGCCAGTCAGCCATTCTGGCCTGCTCTCAACCAGAAGTCAGATCAAGCAGCACTTGAGTTGGGGACAGATGATGCTTTGTGGGGGGACTTATGTAGTGGCCCAGTGATAAAGAATTTGCCAGTAATGCAGGAGACTCAGGAGACGCAGGTTTGATCCCTGGGTTGGGAAGATTCCCTGGAGGAAGGCATGGCAATCCACTCCAGTATTCTTGCCTTGAGAATCCAATGGACAGAGCAGCCTGATGGGCTACAGTCCATGGTGTAGCACAGAGTTGGACATGACTGAAGTGACTTAGCATGCATGCTCGAGGCCTTGTGGATGTGAGGAGACTTAGGAGGTTGGTCTGGTACAGGGATGAAACTGAATGGTGAAAAAATAAGCATGTGTAGGGGAATAGGTCCCAGGCCGGTGGGTGATTTATGGTATCCTTTGGATGACATTACAGGAAACTAGGATTTATAAGTTGATCTGAGTTTGAAATTTGCCCAGTTTGTTTTGCTTATTATGATTGATAGTATGGTTTGAATTATTCAGTAATCTTTTCGACTTCCTTCCTAAACTTCAGAGGCTGGAATGGTAAAAGTAACACTTTTCAGATTCTGATGCAGCTGGAATTCTGGAGGTGATTCAGGTTGTGTCTAAAAGATGCAGTCAAGAAGTACTTGAATTCAGAACTGAAGGAGATGGCAATAAAAGTATTTATGATGCAATTGTAGCAGGGATTGAGTGTGTAGACAGGATCCAGGATCAGACTTCCTATCATGGCCCTGCCTAAGGCTTCCAGCTGGCTCGATTGTGTGGTGTAGCTTTAGAAATTTCTCCTAGATGCTCAAACTGAGACTGTTTCTCTCTTAATTAATTTATAAGCTTTTTAATGCTCTATTAAAACAAAACAAAACCGATTTTGCTTAAATCACTTAAAGGGGGCACTATTCTAAGGAAATGACTGTTCATACATTCGTAATATTTTTTAAAGGATTGCCAGAGAAGTTCTTCCTCTCTTACCCACTGGACTGCCAAGAAGTTCCCAAACTATTTTTATTATAAACCCAAATACCATTTAGGATTCAGTTCCGTTTAGTCACTCAGTCGTGTCCCACTCTTTGCGACCCCATGGACTGCAGCACACCAGGCCTCCCTGTCCATCACCAACTCCCAGAGTTTACTCAGACTCACGTCCATTGAATCCATGATGCCATTCAACCATCTTATCCTCTTGTCCCCTTCTCCTCCTGCCTTCAGTCTTGCCCAGCATCAGGGTCTTTTCCAATGAATCAGTTCTTCACATCAGCTGGCCAAAGTATTGGAGTTTCAGCTTCAGTGTCAGTCCTTCCAATGAATATTCAGGACTGATTTCCTTTAGGATGGACTGGTTGGATCTCTTTGCAGTTCAAGGGCCTCTCAAGAGTCTTCTCCAACACCACACTTCAAAAGCATCAATTATTTGGCCATCAATTTTCTTTATGGTTCAACTCTCACATTCATAGATGACTACTGGAAAAATCAAAGCCTTGACTAGATGGACCTTTGTTGGCAAAGTAATGTCTCTGCTTTTTAGTATGCTGTCTAAGTTGGTCATAACTTTTATTCCAAAGAGCAAGCGTCTTTTAATTTCATGGCTGCACTCACCATCTGTAGTGATTTTGGAGCCCCCCAAAATAAAGTCTGTCACTGTTTCTATTGTTTCCCCATCTATTTGCCATGAAGTGATGGGACTGGATGCCATGATCTTAGTTTTCTGAATGTTGAGTTTTAAGCCAACTTTTTCACTCTTCTCTTTCACTTTTATCAAGAGGCTCTTTAATTCTTCTTCGCTTTCTGCCATAAGGGTGGTGTTATCTGCATATCTGAGGTTATTAATATTTCTCCTGGAAAACTTGATTCCAGCTTGTGCTTCATCTAACATGGTATTTTGCATGATGTGATCTGCATATAAGCTAAATCATCACTATGACAATATACAGCCTTGATGTACTCTTTTCCCGATTTGGAACCAGTCTGTTGTTCCATGTCCAATTCTAACTGTTGCTTCTTAACCTACATACAGATTTCTCAGGAGGCAGGTCAGGTCGTCTGGTATTTCCATCTCTTTCAGAATTTTCCATAGTTTGTTGTGATCCACACAGTCATAGGCTTTGGCATAGTCAATAAAGCAGAGGTAGATGTTTTTTTGGAAGTCTCTTGCTTTTTCAATGATCCAGTGGATGTTGGCAATTTGATCTCTGGTTCCTCTGCCTTTTCTAAATCCAGCTTGAACATCTGGAAGTTCATGGTTCATGTATTGCTGAAGCCTAGCTTGGAGAATTTTGAGCATTACTTTGCTAGCATGTGAGATAAATGCAATTGTGCGGTAGTTTGAACATTTTTTCTTTGGGATTAGAATGAAAACTGAGCGTTTCCAGTCCTGTGGCCACTGCTGAGTTTTCCAAATTTGCTGGCATATTGAGTGCAATACTTTCACAGCGTCATCTTTTAGGATTTGAAATAGCTCAACTGGAATTCCATCACCTCCACTAGCTTTGTTAGTAGTGATGCTTCCTAAGGCCCACTTGACTTTGCATTCCAGGATGTCTGGCTCTAGGAGAGTGATCATACTATCATGATTATCTGGGTCATGAAGATCTTTTTTATATAATTCTTCTGTATAGCCTTTTAGGATAAGGAAGCCTTAGAAATGGACTCAGATGCCCTCTTTGTCTTGTGAGCATTTTGATAAGTATGACTTTAAGATTTTAGCCAGAAGCCCTTTAGATGTAGGCCAATTATTTGATGCTTCTGGGTCTGTTACTTTCAGCATACCTTCCAGATAAAATATGAAATTAGGGAGAAGTTGTTGCACATTTTGTTAAGGTTCTATTAATGTGTAATGATGACCAAGAAATCAAAGTCATTTAGGTTCATTCAAGGTACTATCCTTCTTCATGGGCATTAGCTATTTGTGTGTGTGCTAAGTTGCTTCAGTTATGTTCGACTCTTTGCAACCCCATGGACTCTAGCCTGCCAGGGGGCGTGAATTCAATCCCTGGCTGGGGAACTAAGATTCTGCATGCCATGTGGTCAAAGAAAATGTTTTTTTCCCAATGATATTAAGTGGAAAAAACATTTGAGACTAGTACTTGTTTGAGACTGAAGCAAAGTGCAAGAAGCAAAAGTGATGTATGTAACTAATTATTCAAAATAGTTTTTAATAACATTCCAGAAAATGTTTTCCTCCCCAAAACTTTCTCACCCAAAGCAAGAATGATTATTTGCAAAAATCTCGACCAACACAACTGAGCGACTGTATAGCAACAACCACCAAAAGTAAAATTCATATCATGCCGAAATAATTCAAAAGATGTGCATTGTTTTCTAGATCCTTACCAATCGAAGTATGGTCCATGGGCCAGAACCATTAGCATCATCTGGGAAATCGTTAGAAATTCAGTCTCTGGCCCCTTCCAGGCCTACTGATTTAGAATCTACATTTTAACAATATTCCCATGTGATTTGTAAGCACATTAGGGCTTTCAAAGCCCCATTTTTAATATTGTAGATTTGTTCATAAGGCCAGTTGTCGAAATGATTCCATTTAACATTTAAATACATCCAATGTCTTAAATGGCAAATGTCCACTGAAAAGAAGTGAAGTGAAAGTCACTCAACTGTGTCTGACTCTTTTACGACCCCATAAACTATAGCCTGCCAGGCTCCTCTTTCCATGGAATTCTCCAGGCAAGAATACTGGAGTGGGTTGCCATTTCCTACTCCAGCGGATCTTCCTGACCCAGCGATTGAACCCCAGTCTCCTGCATTGCAGGCAGATTCTTTACTGTCGGAGCTACCAGGGAAACCGTAAATGTCCATTAAGGATCAGCAAATACTTACTTGTGTCCCTGTCAATGCTATTGTATGTGGATTATTAATTTAGTCAACTTTTGTTGTTATCACAAAGACCTCTGTTTTATTAATTGGTATTTCTTGAGCTTCTTAAAGTGAGAAACAGTCCTTATTTTTTTTTAACTTATTCTTATAACTTATTGTTTTGTTTCGTTTTTTTTTTTTTTTTTATCATTTTTTTTGTTGTTCTTTCAGTTTGCAATGATGGATTACCACTTAAAGATTCCTTAAAGTCTTACCAAATGCCCTCAAGTTTGTTTTGGCAGACCCGGAGACATTTTCTCCATTCCTTCTTTCTTACAGAACCATGAATTGCTTCAGTGTCATGATATTTTTAGCCCGAATCTAAGCAAATCATGATGGTCTTGGGTCCCTTTACCATAGTCTGAATTTCCCATCCTTGTTTATAACTAAGTTGACTGAGATTTGACCAAAAGGGAATAAGTTGGAGGCTTATGGGAAAGCCTTTATTCCCTAATAAAAACAACAAAAGTGAAAAGGTAGCTTGCTGGGCCCTGTAATTGCTTCTTTTAACCTAAAAGACAAGAAGCCTAGTGCTGTGAGTGTCGTCTTGAAACCGTGATGTGATAAAAATAAGACTTGCTGAGAATGGTAGAGAGGAGGAGTGGAAGGAGCCCAATTCCTCCCGACAAGACTGAATCAACACTCACGTTCTAGACTCAGTTTCAGGGTGTGGGTTATGGGAAAACAAAACAAAACCCACTCCTGCCTCCAAGCCCCATCTGCTTAAGATTTGGCTAGTCTGTTTTGTTTTTGTTTGCAGTTGAAAGCATTCCTAACTGGTACAAATAAGGAGGGTTTACTATAGTTAGGGGGCTTCCCAGGCGGTGCTAGTGGTGAAGAACCCACCTGCCAGTTCTAAAGACGTAAGACACGTGGGTTAGATTCTGAGTCAGGAAGATCCCTGGGGGAGGGCATGGCCATCCACTCCAGGATTCTTGCCTGGAGAACCCCATGGAGAGAGGAGCCTGGTGGGTTACAGTCCAAGGGGTCACACAGAGCCGTACATGACAGAAGCAACCTAGCACCCACGCAGGCACTGTAGTCAGCGAATTACTCTGTACTGGCAGATGGTTTGCCCTCTGTGGCTTATGGTACTATGCGGGGAGGCAACACAGAGGGTTAGAGGAGCTGGATTCTGCTATCGGCCTCCACCCCTTCTAGCTGTGAGAAATTGCAATCTTGCTTTACAGAAACTTTGGCTCTGCTATTTACAATGTGCGTGTCAACTCCCAGTGCTTTCTTTTCTAGTCAAAGAAAAGGAAAGAACTCAAGGAAAAGAAAAAGAAAGTTGGTTATGTTCTGGAGATTTTTTTTATGTAAATGTATGAAGTTGTATAAAACTTTCTAGACAGTCAGATGTTTTCCTTGTTATTCGTTGATTCCTGAAACTTAGGCTTAATTACAGTATCTTCCCAGTAGCATGTTTTGATGAACATAGTGATTTTCTTTCTCTTTTGGGGATGAAAGAGAAAAGTAAAACTTTAAGAAGATTTTCTTTTAAAGCAATAGCCCTCTTTTCTAAGGTAAACAAACTCTTATGATGACTCAAGACCTATTTCCTCATAATCATGTTTTAAATACAGGTTGTAAAAAGTCACATCTAGGGCCTGTTAGGAAAATAGGAACATTTTGAGAAAAGTACCAGATTAGTGTTCCATGTGTTTTGTGTCTGGTAGATTTTAGGTAAAATTTGTTACAGATTTTCAAACTGGTAAATTTGATAGTCTCTAGATAGACACCAAATGGTTTTAATCCACCTAATGCTTAAAAAAATTTGAGTTTGTTGCCAGCGACTCCTCTGTTTCTGCTCCACCATACACTTCCCCTACACTTAGATTTGTTCCACCTCAGAAGAACTGGCACTCTCTTGGTGCCAAAGTTGCATTAGGGTGAATGTGAGGTCAGTGCTGGTGGGTGCTACGGATTGAATAGTGTTCCCATAAAAGATGTTGTTGTTCTAACCCTAGCATCTGTGAATGCCCCCTTACTTGGAAATAAGGTCTTTGTTGATGATCAGGTTAATATAAAGTAATTAGGGTGGGTTCTAATCCAATATGACTGCATCCTTGTACAAAGGGGAAATGTGAACATAGAGACAGAAGGAAGATGATCTGAAGATACAGTGATCACGCCATCTGTAAGCCAAGAAACCCCCAAGGCTACGAGAAGCTAGGACCAGGCATGGAACAGGCTTCCCCTCACGTCCCTCAGAGAGAACAAACTTTTCTGACACCTTGATTTTGCACCTCCAGCCTTCAGATCTGTGAGACAATCAATTTTTATTGCTTAAGCCACCCAGATGATTGTCTTTTCTTATAGCTGACCCTGGAAACTCATAGAGTGGGGGAGGACCTTCACCATTCTGATAGAGGAACTCCAAAGCAGTGTGACATGAAAGCCAGTGCCTAAAAAAAATTAAAGTCAAAGCACTTGCAGTGTTTTTTTTAAACAATTATCTTTTAAAAGTATATTTATAATTTATTTAGTAATAAAAATATATTTCTAATAATTTTTAAAGTACGAGTTGGAACTGAGCTAGAAAACAAATCTGAGTGAAAGAAAACATCCTATACTCAAACTTTCATAATCGCATCTTTCTTTATTGAGGTTCCATACTCCTTAACTGGTTTATTGCACCTGGATTCACCCTGCAGAACATGTTTTTATAATGTCCACCTTGTTAGACTGCCATTCATTCCCTGAAATTTGTTTCTCTTTTAAATGTAAAAGTCAAAAAGTATTTTATTTTAATATCTTTGATCCTAATTTCCCTAGACCTCTGCCAACTCTGCCTTTAACATGTTTGGGTCTTGCCTAAACTCCAATTGGACCTCCCCACCTTAGCAAAATTCTTCTAGGAAAGTCTATAACAGTCCTTAATATCTGCTCCACTGTATAAAAATTCTTTCTGGGCTCCCCTTGACACCATATTTCAAAACAAATGTGTTTATTCTTGCATTATCCTTAGTAAGAGATTAAAAGCTATGTAATAAGATGAAACTATGTCCACTGAGGGGGAAAGTTTTAAGTTATTCTCTAGTCTTCACTGAATAACCATAGTTCCTCTAATCTTAAAGATTTTAGCTTTCAACTTTTAGTCATTCAAATTCTTAGACAGGGAGCCTTCATCAATTTCTCCATGTTAAGATAAAAATCACCAAACTGGAGATGAATTATTAAGGCATCAAGAAAAAATATCTAGTATGCATGTTGAGAGGAGAGCTTCCCACAATAAAATTTCTAGATAGAAGTTACAGTTTCTGTAGGCTGAGCTCCTCAGATTAAAAGAGGATAGCGATTCTTTAATACTCCTTGTAAAAAGAAACCACAAACACATGGGAAAACTTTTTCTTGCCACGTCAGCATTCCTTTGAGAGGAAAGAAAGAAAATGTTTTGTTGGGAGTTCTTCAATTTAGCTCTACAAAGACTTAAAAGTGTTTTGACTTTCAAAGGCACTTTTAGCTGTAAAACTGCCTGACTCCTCTCCAGATTATCCTGTATGCAAAGGCAGCGCTAATTTTTATAAAATACTACTTTGATCTTTCAGTTCCTTGGTCAAATTGATTATGGCTCCCTACTAGTTTTCAGATCATGTCTTATATTTTTCAAGATCTTTGATAATGTATACCCATCTTAATACCTATCCCAAATTTTGTGTCACTTTATCCCGCCATCCAATTTATCACCTTTGTTTTATGGCCTTTCTCTCCCTCTGTCAACTCCAACACATATGGGTTTCTAAACAATACTCACACACACACCCGCCTGTGCTCCATGTATATTCTGGTCCTCAGACTTTTACGAACACCTTTTCTCTTTTCTGCTGTCTGCTTGCATTTTTTTCTCCTAGCTGGATCCTAGATCTCTTGAAGAGCTGCATTTCCTTCCGGGAAGCCCCTCTTCTGACCTTTATCTGCACTGTTGCTCTTGTTCAGTCACCCAGTTCTGTCCAACTCTATGACCCCGTGGACTTCAGCACGCCAGGCCTCCCTGTCTGCCACCATCTCCCAAAGTTTGCCCAAATTCATGTCTGTTGCTTTTGTGATGCCATCCAGCCATCTCATCCTCTGATACCCTCTTCTCCTTCTGCCCTCAATCTTTCCCAGCATCAGGGACTTTTCCAGTGTCCGCTGTTTGCATCAGATGACCAAAATACTGGAGTTTCAGCTTCAGCATCAGTCCTTCTGATGAGTATTCAGGATTGATTTCCCTTAAGATTAACTGGTTTAAACTCCTTGCTGTCCAGGGAATTTTCAGGAGCCTTCTCCACCACCACAGTTTGTAGGCATCAATTCTTCGGTGCTCTGCCGTCTTTACGATCCAGCTCTCACAACCTATTGTGACCACAGGGAAGACCATAGCCTTGACTGTATGGACCTTTGTCGGCAGAGTAATGTGTCTTTTCATTTTCTTTTCAACCTCTTCTGTTTAGGTTTGTCATAGCTCTCCTGCCAAAAAACTTCTGATTTCATGGCTGCAGTCACTGTCCGCAGAAGATTTTAGAGCCGAAGGACAGGAAATCTGTCACTACTTCCACCTTTTCCCTTTCTATTTGCCATGAAGTAAGGGGGCCAGATACAGTGATCTTAGTTTTTAAATTTTTGAGTTTTAAGTCAGCTTCTTCACGCTCCTCCTTCACCCTCGTCAAGAGGCTCTTTAGTTCCTCTTTGCTTTCTGCTATTAGAATGGTATCATCTGCATATCTGAGGTTGTTGATGTTTCTCCTGCCTGTCTTGATTCCAGCTTGTAACATCCAACCATGGCATTTTTCATGATTTGCTCAGCGTATAGATTAAGCAAACAGGGTGACAGCAGACAGCCCTGTTGTACTCCTGTCTCAATCTTGAACCAATCAGTTGTTCCATATGGGGTTCTAATTGTTGCTTCTTGACAATACAGGTTTCTCAAGAGACAGGTAAGATGGTATGGTATTTGCATCTCTTTTTAAGAACTTTCCACAATTTATTATGATCCACACAGTCAAAAGCTTTGACAGTCGATGAAATAGAAATAGATGTTTTTCTGTAATTCCCTAGCTTTCTCTATAATCCAGTGAATGTTGGCAATTTGATCTCTGGTTCCTATTCCTTTTCTAAACCCAACTTGGACATCTGGAAGTTCTTGGTTCGCATAATGCTGAAGCCTAGCATGCAAGATTTTAAGCATGACCTTACTAGCATGGCAGGTGAGTGCAATTTTCTGATGGTTATCACATTCTTTAATACTACCCCTCTTGGGAATTGAGATGAGGCTTGACCTTTTCCAGTCCTGTGGCCACTGCTGGGTCTTCCAGATTTGCTAACATATTGAATGCAACACCTTCACAGCATCATCCTTTAGTGTTCTGAATAATTCTACTGGAATTCCATCGCATACACTAGCTTTATTAACAGTGGTGCTTCCTAAGGCCCACTTGACTTTGGTGGCTGAGCACACCATCGTAGTAATCCAGTTCATTAAAATCTTTTTTGTACAGTTCTTCCATGTATTCTTTCCATCTCTTCTTGAACTCTTCAGCGTCCACTAAGTCTCTACTGTTTCTGTCCTTTATTGTGCCCATCTTTGGGCAAAATGTTCCCTTGATATCGCCAATTTTCCCGAAGAGATCACTAGTCCTTCCCCTTCTGTTTTCTTTTAGTTTTGTTTGTCAAAGAAGGCCTTCTTATCTCTCTGTGCTGTTCTTTGGAAATCTGCATTTAGTTGGATATACCTTTCCCTTTCTCCCTTACTTTTTGCTTCTCTTCTTTATTTAGCTATTTGTAAGGCCTCCTCAAAAACTGCTTTGCCTTCTCGCTTTTCTTTTTCTTTGGGATGGTTTTGTTCACTGTCTCCTGTATAATATTATGGACCTCCATCCATAGTTCTTCAGGCACACTATTTACAAGTTCTAATCCCTTGAATCTATTCATTACCTCCACTGCATATTAATAGGGGATTTGATTTAAGTTGTACCTGGCTGGCCTAGTGGTTTTGCCTGCTTTCTTTAGTTCAAGCCTGAATCTTTCTATGAAAAGCTGATGACCTGAGCTACAGTCAGCTCCAGGTCTTATTTTTGCTGACTGTGTACAGCTTCTCCATCTTTGGCTATAAAGAATGTAATCAGTTTGATTTCTGTATTGACCATTTGGTGATGGCCATGTGTAAAGTCATCTCTTGTGTTGTTGAAAAAGGATCTTTTGTTTATTCAATGATTTTGGATAATAATTATCTACATTTGGACATCCATTTTCTTATCCTTGCTTCTGATCTAGATTGATGCTGTCTGGTGCTTGTTTAAATGCTACTTCAGAGTGCTTTCTCATTTTTGTTGTGAACATACAGGCAGCTATAATATTTAAGCTTCCTTTGCATCTTTCACAGTCCTGGACAGTGATGAAGCATACATCCAATTTCAACAGCTCCCATTTTACCTCTCTATAGGGAGCTGCAGCAATGACCCAAGGCAAAGCACCCATATATGAGGAGTCTTACCTGCCAAAATACCCACCAAGCCCCTTCTCTTGGTTAGGCAAAGGCAACTAGGCCACTGATGGCCCCCAGAGCTGTCACCATCTCTGTGGATCAAGAAGAGTGGAAACGGCCTTCCCCAATGTTGTGTCTACGTCCCCGTCTCCAAGTCTGAGTTCTGTGAGACTCGGTCTCATAGAATAACCAAAACTAAAATAGCAGTTCTTCAAATCTGTATTGTTCTTTGTCATCCTTTGAGGCAACACCCTCAATTTATTATCTTTTGTGTGCTCACCTTTATGGAACTCGCCTCCTTTGACAATATCACTTCTTTTCCAAACTCTTGCTACGTCTTCTGGAACTCAGCCCTACACACTGGCTCACTGGACTTTCTTTACTTATTACATTCATACAAACTGAACTTTTTCCAAATCACTTCTTCTGAAGGTCTCCTACGACAGATGTGTGTTCATCCAATTTATCTATAAATAATGAGTTACTGGTGACTTCAGCATCTAGAGGACTAGATTTCAATCATTTGTTCACAAATACTCCAAGCTTTCATTGCCTCTTTATTTTTATTTTACCTATTGGATGAACTCACTACCATAGATGAATGTAACTCTACATGTTTTCCCTACCTGCATGGAAATCAGAAAACTACAGCTCCTTCAAGATGTTAAGAAAAATTTTTTCATGTCTAAATATTTGTTTAAAAAGCCAAGAAAAATATATGAAAGAGACCATATGTAATGGACAAAGCCTAAAATATTTGCTACCTGGCCCACTTTAACAACCAAAACATGATCTATCTACAACTCACATGGTTTCCTCTTGTAATAGAGGACACATCTGTCCCCCTAGCTAGTAAAAGTTTTGCCACCAGTGGTCTGACTCATCCTTTCCCACTATGGTGGACACATGCCTTTTGTTTGCTACCATCCTTTCCTTGGGGGAAACATCTCTACCCATTTTGGGTTATCTTTCTCAGTCTATATGGCTTGAAAAGTGAAAGTGTTAGTTGCTCAGCTATGTCCAACCCTTTTTGACTCCATGGACTATAACCTGCCAGGGTCCTCTGTCAATGGAATTCTCCAGGCCAGAATACTAGAGTGGGTAAGCATTCCCTTCTCCAGGGCATCTTCCCAGCCCAGAGATAGAACCTGGGTCTCCTGCATTACAGGCAGATTCTTTACTGTCTGAGTCACTAGGGAAGCCTCTATATGACTTACACTGGAATAATTATCACCACGCCCCTCTTCCGCTAGCCCCGTAGATAGGCACATGATTGAGCCTTGGACGCTTAGAACATTTCAACTCCATGTTTACAGAAGTTGATTCTGAAAAAGGCGTCTGATCAAAGCTGGGTCTGGAGACATTCTAAGAGGTCTTCTGGAATAAGACACTTAACATCGAGTCCACTCCAAAGAAACTTCCCCAACAATGGGTCCTGCTGCCTGGTATCATTAGAGTCAATAGAATGAGACTGAATTCTATTCAGAAGCAAAGGAAAGCTTTGTTGTTTGGTCAAAAAATGGAGAGGGGCACGCTCTCACTCTGGAGCACATGCTGTCCTGGATAGGTGAGGAGTGGGGCTACTTTATAGGGCTCACCGCAGAGGGGAGGGTGTGGAGTTCCGGCAGGGTGGTTGTGGCTCCAGATAGCAGTGCTGGGTGCTCTGTCTCTGCACACAGCCTGCTGCTGCCATCTGGAATTGTGGACGTGTGTAGAGTCTCAGGTGGGACACCTCTGCACCCAGCCCCACACGAGTAAGTGAAACTGGATGAAGCACAAAGGAAAGGAAAAAAAAAAGTCAGACTTTGTTATCCAGATCCTGTTTTTATTTCCCAGGAATTGTTAGTGGGCTTTGCTGGGACAAAACTTGTCATATCTCCCCCAGAAGTATTTATTTACCTTCTGAAGGGTAAGAACCCAGGTTCCTCCCTATCCTTCCCTGAAGGAGAGTGTGTGTACATTAGGGAGAAAAATTTTTTCTCACTGTCTCACAAAGGGAGGACAGGGGGACAGCTGTTCCTCTTCTTGATAAACTCTCAGGATTCCTTGGGTTCTTCATCTATAACACAGATCTCAGTTAGTTTGAGGTGACATCTGGCTCTCACTGAATCACCTTAGAAGGGAGAAAGTTATGGCCAGGGGGGCTTATACAGTTTTTACAATATTTTTAGTTGCTAAGTTGTGTCTGACTCTTTGCGACCCATGGACTATAGCCCACCAGGCTCCTTGGTCCATGGGGATTTCCCAGGCAAGAAAACTGGAGTGGGGTACCATTTCCATCTCCAAGGGATCTTCCTGACCCAGGAATCGAGCCTGCATCTCCTGAATTGCAGGCAGATTCTTTGCCACTGAGCCACTAGGGAAGCCCAGGTTTTTACTATAAATATGTATAAATAGTTTGTCCTGCCCCAGAAATCTTGAATCTAACTCTCAGGATAATATGGACAATAAAAATATTGAAACACATCAAAATTTACAAGCCTGATTTCTGTGTTCACAAATAGACTGTAATGTCCTTGAGCATAGGGATTATTGTGATGTATTTTACAGTATTCCCAGTGCATGACAGCATGTTCAGTTCAGTCCAGTCGCTCAGTCGTGTCCGACTCTTTGTGACCCCATGAACTGCAGCACGCCAGGCCTCCCTGTCCATCACCAACTCCCGGAGTTTACTCAAACTCATGCCCATTGTGGTGTAGTGATAAAGAATCTGCCTGCCAATGCAGGAGATGCAAGAGAAGCAAGCTTAATCCTTGTGTTGGGAAGATCCACTGAGGTAGGACATGGGAACCCACTCCAATATTATTGCCTGGAAAATTCCATGGACAGAGGAGTGCAGCAGGCTACAGTCCACAGGGTCACAAAGAGTGGGACGTGACTGAGTGTGCGTGCGCGCACACACACACAGACACAGCATAGACAAATATACCTTCTCGGGGAGTTAAATATTCACCATGATAAAGGAATCTGGATTCTTGGTATTGTTGACCAGTCATATCATGAGTGCAAAATACAAAAGATTCTTTTTTGGGGGCTTCCCTGGTGGCTCAGATGGTCAAGAATCTGCCTGCAATGCAGGAGACCCGGCTTTGATCCCTGGGTTGGGAAGATCCCCTGGAGAAGGAAATGACAGCCCACTCCAGTGTTCTTGCCTGGAGAATCCCGTGACAGAGGAGCCTGGTGGGCTGCAGTCCATGGGTCGCAAAGAATCAGACACAACTGAGCAACTGACACCTTCACTTTTCAATGTTCAATTTAAAAGGACTCAGAGAAGAAAGAAGTATATGAACCCAGTTTTTCTTCTAATACATGAAATTAATATTTTCAGCCAATGGGAATAATAGTTTGAAAGACCAAGTCAATATTTTAACCAGTAGATTATCTTTGGTTAAGAAATTGTTTCTTCAAGTTCAGTCCCTAGTTTTATTACTAGGGTAAAAGTTTTATCCCTAAAATAGTTTCTCCCAAATTAGTATAATCCTACTTGTAACTATCTGGACCAGGTAAAAATAAGACTCATATCTGACTCTATACAGACTGCAGGATATATTTTCAGTTACAAAAAACTATCATTGACAGACATTCCAAGAAAAATATAAGAAAATATTTTGTACTTTCCAGTAGGCCAGAGAAGTGTTTTCAAAACCTTTAAAAAAAAAAAAGTGTTTTGTGCCTTCTTTTGTTATCATTTGGAATTCTGCTTTCACAAGATAAAATATGATATTTAGAAGAGGAAAGAGGCCTGCCAGGGGAACAACTGAAGCCTGATTGTTATTTTTATGGTTTAAGTCTCTCTTCATCCACTCGACAATTATTGAGAGTGTGCTTCGGGCACAGTGCTGTGTGTTTGTTTGTGATTGCAGTGAGCCAGTTTCTTCTCCATATTCTGGGAGGGACACTCTTGTGCAGTGCTCTCAGAGGGACCCACAGAAGTTAATGGATCTCCTTAGCTAGCACATGGCAACACCATCCGCCCAGTTTTTGGCTGGGCAGCATTCCTAAAGAGGTCAAGGTCTGGGTTTGATCTCTACCTGAACCCAGATTTTAGCCTCACTCAGCAATTTCAGGTCAACAGACCATACTTTGACCCCAACAATCTAATCCCAGTGTCATAATCGGGCAGCAGGGTATATTGGGGCAAGTTTGTTACTATCAGTGATACTTCGTGCTCATGCCGTATGACCTCATATCTGAAGAACGTTATTTTTATCAACTCATTTGTATCAGAACTTAATAGAAGGATCCAGTATCTATTACTTAAAAATCATTATGGAATAAAAAAAACCCATTATGGACAAAGTAGCTAATATCTATGTAAATTTTATCATGTGCCAAGAACGGTTATGGATGTTTTAGATATATTAGCTAATTTTAATTTTCACAGCATTCCTATAAGAAAGATGCTATAGTATGATCCCCATTTCACAGATCAGAAAACCAAAGCAGAGAAAAGTTATGTAACTTCCCGTGGCTATTAAGTGGCAAAGTTGGCATGGAAGTGTAGGCAGCTTGGTTCCAGAGTCTCCATGCCTGACCAGTGTGGCCCTTGGGTGAGAACCCGTTGTTTTCACTCGTCGGTCAACGTACCACAGGTTCTCTCCTCATCTACTCAGATATTAAATTAACTTCTCACTTGAGAAGAGCGTGGTGATTGCCGCCTTGTCTCTTGTCTTCCTGTTACCTTTTTTCTTTCTTTAATTCGTTTCTAATTGGAGGATAATTGCTTTGCAACTTTGTGTTGGTTTCTGCGGTAGGTAACTATGCAGCTATAATCGTACACATCAGTTATAGCTGACTCAGCCCTAAGTATACATAGGTCCCCTTCCTCCCGAGCCTCCCTCCCTCCCGCCCCATCTCACCCTCCAGGCCATCACGGACGCGGAGCTGAGCTCCGTGCACCATACAGCAGATCCCCAGTGGCTCTCTGTTTTACACGAGGTACATGGGCTTGTACCCACAAGACCATTCTCTGTATCTGCATCTCTACTCCAGCCCTGCAAACAGGTTCATTAATGCCATTTTTCTAGATTCCATGTATAACTGCATTGTTATCTTGTAAATAAACCGACAGTGAGATGTATGATCTTAAGATTTTAGTCAACAGAATGGTTTCGATCCTTTTACTGTCCTAGTAAATGGCTCTTTGATGCCCCAGGTACCACATCTAGACATTCAAACTATATCACTTGAGCACCAATGTATCAATACATTTCCTATCTTCTCCCTGGATTTTTTTTTTTCATGGTTTTCTTCTCACTGTGTGTGTTAAGTCATTCAGTCGTATCCAACTCTTCGCAACCCCATGGATTGTAGCACGCCGGGCTTCTCTGTCCGTGGAATTCTCCGGGCAAGAATACTAGAATGGATTGTCATTTCCTCCTCCAGGGGATCTTCCTGACCCAGGGATTGAACCTGGATCTCCTGCATTGCAGGCAGATTCTTTACCATCTGATCCATCAGGGAAGTCCCTTCTTCCCACTCCCTGCCCCTATGAGTGTCCTCTTTCCACCTAGTTACTTTAGTCTCAAATCATCTTTCCTTCTTTAAATTTCTATAGTAATTAATGTTAATGAATATTCCTGGCTATGTATGTTGGGAATTATGGTATCTCCTCTCTTATTGACTTGAACTGTTAGTAAAATCTTTGGTCATGATTCAGTATCCCATGTCTTTGTGTCTCTGTAACTCTTCAATAGGACTATAAGCTCCCTGGGGACACAGACCTAGTTTCAAGCTTGAAATAAAAGGTTTAAGTTAGTTTGTATGTATATATTACAGCCATGATCCATTTGGAAATAAACATGAATCCTTCCCAGGTTGAGAAGAAATGCTGAGGGCCCTTGATATCAAGATGGGTGGCTTTGGTTCTAGATCAGTAGAATAATCTGCTCAATCAGGAATTGTTTCATTGATTTTCTCTGTCTTCCCAACACATCAAAAATATATTAATCACGAAATATTTTTGATATCTACAATACAGGAGACAGGCTTCACATCATGGTTTTTCTGCAGGTGTGTGTAATACCTGGTCCTGGATTGCAGGGAAAACATGATCTAATTGGGTTCCTGGATTTTATAACTTTATATAATCTTTATATAAAGTTTATATAATCTTTATAACTAACAGGCAACCTTAGGAATTAAATTATAAATACTGAAATGGTCCTGCGCATGTGAGAGCTTAGGGGAGGAATTGGGAGAGAAGGCACTTTGGACTGGGATGCTCAGTCCATGGAGAGGGGTATAAATTGGGTCTAGAAGGTTGAGTAGCATTTAGAAAAAAGTCAGAGAAGAAAAGAAGGGCATTTCAGCCAGGCATATTTACAGTGATCAAAAGGAAAATGTTTGTTGCATATTTAGAAGACGATATACTAAACAGTTCAGGAACAGAATATATAAATTGTAAGATTGATTACATTTTTATAGAAAATTATAGATATCTGATTCTTAGCCACTTGAAGGTAGCAAAAGATTCTGAGCTTGACAGTGGTATTTTGAGAAGCCTACTTTGAACTGAAGAGAAATTGGAGGCAGGCTGTTCAGTAAAGAATTATTAGAAAATATATATTCAAAAACTTCATTCACTCATGGACCTAGAGATTACCATATTAAGTGAAGTAAATCACTTATATGTGGAATTTTAAAAATGAAACGAATTTATTTATAAAACAGAAACCGACTCACAGATTTAGAAAACATTGTTATCAAAGAGGAAAGGGATAGGGATAATAGGAGGTTGGGATTAGCATATACATACTGCTTCTGCTACTGCTAAGTCACTTCAGTCGTGTCCGACTCTATGTGACCCCATAGACGGCAGCCCACCAGGCTCCGCCATCCCTGGGATTCTCCAGGCAAGAACACTGGAGTGGGTTGCCATTTCCTTCTCCAATATCCATACTACTATTTACAAAATAGATCGTCAACAAGGACCTACTGTGTACCACAGGGAATTCTACTCAATACTCTGTAACAACCTATATGGAAAAGAATCTGAAAAGGAATAGCTATATGTGTATGTATAATTGACTCACTTTGCTGTACACTGAAAACTAACATAATGTAAATTTTATTCTAAGATAAAAATTAAAGTTCATCACTATTAATGTATTTTTTAAACTTTATTATTCATTTATTCACTTATGTGAGAGTTCTTTCCCTTCCAGTTTTATTGATATATAATTGACATACAGTACTGTATAAGTTTTAGGTGTACAACATAATGATTTTATCTATACACATCATGAAATAATTACCATGATAAGTTGATTGAACATCCATCATCTCATATAAATGCAATTAAAGAAGCAGCAAAAAGTGCTTTTACTTGTTATAAGAATAGACTCAAATACTCTAAGCATCTTCCTTAAGCAACTAGAATTCATTATTATTTCATACAGGTAGACGAGAAAACTGGGACTCAAATAGGTAAATAGAATTGCCTAAGAACGTGGTATAAGATTTTCATTTTTGTATTCAAATTTTTAATTCATTTTTAGGTCATAAATGTATCATTTCAGACGTATTTTGTTATTCTTAAAAGTGAATTAAAAAAAAAAAGATTGAGTTAAGGGCAATTCTACCAAATATCAAAGTACATTTTGGGGACTAGAAACATATTAAAAGGTATAGTTTTAATGGAATTGATAAAAAAAAAAACCTCAAGACTTTGCCTTTTAATAGGCTATTTGTTTATATATTATTCTTTTACATTTATGGAAAATAATATGCTAATAAATAATTCCTAGCTATATTGCATTATTTGACAACTACTTCTGTGTTACTCTCATTATATTGAACGATGGCAGTAAACATGAAAATGATGTCTCATAATTTGTTGATAGACTTTATTACTTCCTTGCTGGATTTATCACTAAGACAGCTCACATCATTTTCACATCATTTAATAGATTCAACATGTTTTCAAGGCTACTGACATTTCTGTTGGTTTTGAGTGGCTTTTAATGTTTATTTGCACTTCACTAGGAGCTGAAAAATCTCATTAACAGACAGTTGCTCATTTCCATTAAGGCCATGAAATATGGATGGTGATATTTTTTTCATCCAAGGTGAACAACAAGGAAGAATACTAATAAAGTCTGAAATACCAACCCATTTGCTCAAGAAATTTCCTTAGTAGTTATAACTTTTATCCATTATTTAACTTCTTTTGAAATATGTGATAATTTTTAATGACCAGAGGCCTCCAATGGAGAGCTACATTAAACAAGATCAATTGCTATTTATCTGGCTTAGAAAAATATTCCCAAATTTATGCAGTATTGTAAAACATTTTGAATAACCTTTAAAGCTTAAAGTCTTATAAAATTTGATGTTCACTTCCGTTCAGTTGCTCAGTCTTGTCTAACTCTTTTGCGACCCCATGGACCGCAACACACCAGGCCTCCCTGTCCATCACCAACTCCCAGAGTTTACCCAAACTCATGCCCATTGAATTGGTGATGCATTCCACCATCTCATCCTCTGTTGTCCTCTTCTCCTCACACCTTCAGTCTTTCCTAGCATCAGGGACTTTTCAAATGAGTCAGCTCTTTGCATCTGGTGGTCAAAGGATTGGAGTTTCAACTTCAACATCAGTCCTTTCAATGAACACCCAGGGCTGATCTGCTTTAGGATGGACTGGTTGGATCTCCTTGCAGTCCAAGAGACTCTCAAGAGACTTCTCCAACACCACAGTTCAAAAGCATCAATTCTTCTGTGCTCAGCTTTCTTTATAGTCCAACTCTCACTCCATACATGACTACTGGAAAAAATATAGCCTTGACTAGGCAGACCTTTGTTGGCAAAGTAATGTCTTTTTAATATGCTGTTTAGGTTGGTCATAACTTTTCTTCCAAGGAGTAAGCATCTTTTATTTTCATGGCTGCAGTCATCATCTGCACTGATTTTGGAGCCACCCAAAATAAAGTCAGCCACTGTTTCCACTGTTTCCCCATCTATTTGCCATAAAATGATGGGACCGGATGCCATGATCTTAGTTTGCTGAATGTTGAGTTTTAAGCCAACTTCTTCACTCTCCTTTCACTTTCATCATGAAGCTCTTTAGTTCTTCTTCAATTTCTGCCATAAGGGTGGTGTCATCTGCATATCTGAGATTATTGATATTTCTCCTGGCAAATTTGATTCCAGCTTGTGCCTCATCCAACCCAGCATTTCTCATGATGTACTCTGCATATAAGTTAAATAAGCAGGGTGACAATATATAGCCTTGTCATACTCCTTTTCTTATTTGGAACCGGTCTGTTGTTCCATGTCCTGTTCTAACTTGCTTCCTGACCTGCATACAGATTTCTCAAGAGGTATGTCAGGTGGTCTGGTATTCCCATCTCTTTTAGAATTTTCCACAGTTTATTGTGATCCACACAGTCAAAGGATTTGGCATAGTCAATAAAGCAGAAATAGATGTTTTTTTGGAACTGTCTTGCTTTTTTGATGATCCAGTGAATGTTGGCAATTTGATCACTGGTTCCTCTGACTTTATAAAACCAGCTTGAACATTTGGAAGTTCATGGTTCATGTTTTGCTGAAGCCTGGCTTGGAGAATTTTGAGCATTACTTTCCTAGCATGTGAGATGAATACAACTGTGCGGTAGTTTGAGCATTCTTTGGCATTGCCTTTCTTTGGGATTGGAATGAAAACTGATCTTTTCCAGTTCTATGGCCACTGCTGAGTTTTCCAAATTTGCTGGTATATTGAGTGCAGTGTTTTCACAGCATCATCTTTTAGTATTTGAAATAGCTCAACTGGAATTCCATCATCTTCACTAGCTTTGTTCATGGTGATGCTTCCTAAGTCCCACTTGACTTCGCATTCCAGAATGTCTGGCTCTAGGTGAGTGATCACACCATCGTGATTATCTGAGTCGTGAAGATCTTTTTTGTACAGTTCTTCTGTGTATTCTTGCCACATTTTCTTAATATCTTCTGCTTCTGTTAGGTCCCTACCATTTCTGTCCTTTATTGAGCCCATCTTTGCATGGAATGTTCTCTTGGTATCTCTGATTTTCTTGAAGAGATCTCTAGTCTTTCCCATTCTATTGTTTTCCTCTATTTCTTTGCACTGATCACTGAGGAAGGCTTTCTTATCTCTCCTTGCTATTCTTTGGAACTCTGCATTCAAATGGGTACATCTTTCCTTTCTCCTTTGTTTTATGCTTCTCTTCTTTTCACAGCTATTTGTAAGGCCTCCTCAGACAGCCATTTTCTTTTTTTCCATTTCTTTTTCTTGGGGATGGTTTTGATCCCTGTCTCCTGTAGAATGTCACAAACCTCCATCCATAGTTCATCAGGCACTCTATCAGATCTAGTCCCTTAAATCTATTTCTCATTTCCACTGTATAATTGTAAGGGATTTGATTTAGGTCATAACTGAATGATCTGGTGGTTTTCCCTACCTCTTCAATTTCAGTCTGAATTTGGCAATAAGGAGTTCATGATCTGACCCACAGTCAGCTCCCGGTCTTATTTTTGCTGCCTGTATAGAGCTTCTCCATCTTTTGCTGCAAAGGATATAATCAATCTGATTTTGGTGTTGGCCATCTGGTAATGTCCATGTGTAGAGTCTTCTCTTGTGTTGTTGGAAGAGGGTGTTTGTTATGACCAGTTTGTTCTCTTGGCAAAATTCTATTAGCCTTTGCCCTGCTTCATTCTGTACTCCAAGGCCAAATTTACCTGTTACTCCAGGTATCTCTTGAATTCCTACTTTTCATTCCAGTCCCCTATAATGAAAAGGACATCTTTTTGGGGTGTTAGTTCTAGAAAGTCTTGTAGGTTTTCTTAGAACCATTCAACTTCAGCTTCTTCAGCATTACTGGTTGGAGCATAGACTTGGATTACTGTGGTTTTGAATGGTTTGCCTTGGAAACGAACAGAGATCATTCTGTCATTTTTGAGACTGCATCCAAGTACTGTATTTCAGACTCTCTTGTTGACTATGATGGCTACTCTATTTTTTCTAAGGGATTCTTTCCCACAGTAGTAGCTATAATGTCATCTGAGTTAAATTCACCCATTCCAGTCCATTTTAGTTCACTGATTCCTAAAATGTCACCATTCACTCTTGCCATCTCCTGTTTGACCACATCCAGTTTTCCTAGATCATGGACCTAACATTCCAGGTCCCTATGCAATATTGCTCTTTCCAGCATGGGACTTTACTTCCATCACCAGTCACACCCACAGCTGGGTTTTGTTTTTGTTTTGGCTCCATCTCTTCATTCATTCTGGAGTTATTTCTCCACATTTAACACAGAGTTTGAATCTGCTTTTAAATGCATGGATGATGTTCTAAAGACAGAGTTTACTTAATATTTTTAGTCATGTATTTATCCAGGAGACATTTATTGAGTGTCTAAGTGACTGTCATAGCTCAGTTGGTAAAGAATCTGCCTGCAATGCAGAAGACCCCAGTTCATTTCCTTAATTGGGAAGATCCTCTGGAGAAGGGATAGGCTACCCAATCCAGTATTCTTGGGCTTCCCTAATGGCTCAGCTGTTAAAAAATCCACCTGCAATGTGGGAGACCTGGGTTCGATCCCTGGGTTGGGAAGATCCCCTGGAGAAGAGAAAGGCTACCCACTCCAGTATTCTGGCCTAGACAATTCCATGGACTATATAGTCTATGGGGTCGCAAAGAGTTGGACATGACTGAGTGATTTTCACTTACTTTACTTAAGTAACTGTGATGTAAGGTAAAAAGTGAAACATCCCCCCAAGAGATGTATGGGTAGACTGTTAATGAAGATAGAAGCCTACTGCTCTAACTGTTCAAGGCAGGGGGCTTGGGAACCTTTTACATGAGCTCCTGTGAACTTATGAAAATTCTTCAATACTTTCATCAAGACAGACTGAAGTGACTTGGCTATACCATGCACATTTGCAGTATTGGTACATAGCTAAATGTAAATATAGTACCTGAAAATGTAGTAGGAGAATAAAGAAAATTTAAGGGCAATGCTTAAGCTATTAGCTCACAATAATCTCTCTTTACCCATGTTATTATAGTTAAGATCAAATGCTCTTACCATTTTGAACCAAATTTGAAATTTGGGAGAAGTGGTATACAGCTAATTTTAATGAAAATTTAGTCCACTTTGTTGAACTTGAAAATTTGAAAAGATGTATGTGTGCATAAACAGAATTGTGGGACTTGAAGTCTTGCAGTTTTTATGGGAAAGTAGATGAAGTTCTGAGCCCAGGGCATGTGGTAACTTCCCAAGTAGCTTAATTCAAGGGAAAAGTTAGTCAGTCAGTCGTGTCTGACTCTCTGCAACCATATGGACTGAGACCCACCAGGCTCCTCTGTCCATGGGATTTCCCAGCCAAGAATACTGGGGTGGGGAGCTAAATCCCACGTGTGTATGTGTTCCTGGGCTTTATTCAGTCACAATGGGGTACTTTCTTGATAGAAGAAGAAATGGAGGTAGTCAAGTGTTACTTGATTAAGGGCTTAGGTATAGTCAAGTGTTACTGATTAAGGGCTTAGGTATAGGTTCTTTAGGATCTAATGCTGTAGGTTGATGGAATTTTTTTATTCATATATGATTATCTTTAGAGATACCAAGCAAACATTTCATGCAAAGATGGGTACAATAAAGGACAGAAATTATATGGACCTAACAGAAGCAGAAGATATTAAGAAGAGCTGCCAAAAATAAAGTAGCTTAAAGCTCAACATTTCAGAAAACTAAGATCATGGCATCTGGTCCCATCACTTCATGGCAAATAGACGGGGAAACAGTGGAAACAATGACTTTATTTCTGGGGGCTCCAAACTCACTGCAAATGGTGACTGCAGCTGTGAAATTAAAAGGCACTTACTCCTTGGAAGAAAAGTTATGACCAACCTAGACAGCATATTAAAAAGCAGAGACATTACTTTGCCAACAAAGGTCCATCTAGTCAAAGCTATGGTTTTTCCAGTAGTCATGTTTGGATGTGAGAGTTGGACTATAAAGAAAGCTGAGCGCCGAAGAACTGATGCTTTTAAACTGTGGTGTTGGAGAAGACTCTTGAAAGTCTCTTGGACTGCAAGAAGATCCAACCAGTCCATCCTAAAGCAGATCAGTCCTGGGTGTTCGTTGGAAGGACTGATGTTGAAGCTGAAACTCCAGTACTTGGGCCACCTGATGCGAAAAACTGACTTATTTGAAAAGACCCTGATGCTGGGGAAGATAGAACGTGGGAGGAGAAGGGGACAACAGAGGGTGAGATGGTTGGAGGGCATCACTGACTGAATGGACGAGTTTGAATAAAGCCTGGGAGTTAGTGATGGACACGGAGGCCTGGCGTGCTGCAGTCCATGTGGTTGCAAAGAGTCCAACATGACTGAGTGACTGAACTGAACTGATGATTACCCTGACAAGAGTTTAGAATTCAGTTATGGCAAACTCATTCCACTAATTGTATTTTATTCTAATTCCTTTTCTTTTTGCCCTCTCTCCCTTCCTTCTTCTCTTCCTTCCTTCTGCTTCCCTCTCTCCTTCACTCCCTCCATTCTTTTTGTTACAAACTCTGCAATAAGGGCATTATGGAGGTGAGTGGAGAATGTTGTCAAATGATAAAATAGGATTAAAGTAGTAAAGAAAGAGTGTGAACTTAGCAGAGATAAAACTTGTCACCACTTAATTTAGTACTTCTATCATATTTCTACTGTATTATTATTAAGATATTTAGTCTATAAATTGTTTGGGAACCTAAATTACCTAGGTAATTATTTTGATACTCTTCCATATTTGCAAATACAGTCACTAAATGAGACTTTAAAGTAGATTTATCCCAAAAATGTAGAGAATACATGCATTACAAAACTGATTATTTAATTTATTCATATAGATAAACATACATTTTACTGTGTGTAATTGGGGCATAACCAAGAAAGCAAAGGACAATCAGGAATTTCTGGAATGCTATAGGTGTTTATCTTTCATTCAAAAATGAAGATTTTAGTTTTTCTAAAACCAAAATATAAATGAGATTTGATGTAAAGTGAGGAAAACTTTTGCCTCAAATTCTTCTTAGTATTTTCCATTAATTTAAGAAAAGCACTTTAAAAGATTACATCTATCATTATAATAAAAAATATTTATTATAAAAATTATCACATTTCTCTGTACATAACCTAGACACAAAAACACAGTTTATACATTAATAATTTAAGTGGGCCTGAACATTCAGTTTCCATCCACTAGGATCCTAAAGCTCTTCCACAGGTTTCACACATACCAGTATGGACTCTTTCTGTTTTATACAGCTCCATTTACACATTTGATGTTACTGAGATACCAGCATTTCTTATTCTCTAGTGTCTTAAAGACAGTTCCCAGTATTTGGGTTAACTGTTAATCAACTGCTTTAATTCTTTTGATAAACACAAATATTTACATGCAAAAATGTTTAGATTTTTGAAAAGCCAAATATTCTATTGCAGATAGTTGTATATAGTCAATAAATGCATGAGCCAGAGTCCCACAATCAAGAAAGTCACCTCCAGGACTTCTGATGATAAAACCTGAAATCCAAGCAAATTGTCTGAGCCTTCTATGGCCACTACCAGAAGCACCACAACACTAGGCCGTGAGAAAATTAACCACAAATGTTAAATCCAACATATAGATGGTACTGATTATTTTACAAAACAGAAAATGCTAGCTTTTTTTTTTTTTTAATATTCCGGTTTCACAGATGAGTTTATTATCTCGTAAAAGCCTATTATCTTGCAAGAGTGAAAAAAACACTGAAAGAAGCCATACTGTTTTGAAAAACACCAATTCATCTTCTTGTCAATAATTTATCCGTGATAATATGGATCATTTCTTGAAATAATTTATGGGGAATATAGCAAGATGCTTGCCTTCTGCTTCCCTCCCTCCTCCTTTTCCATCGTTCTTCTTTCCTTCCTTCTTTCCTTTTGTTTCTTCGTTTCTGCTCTGAGAGGCATGTGCTAGACTGCCGTGTCCACCTGCGCATTCCACCTGAACTCCCCAAAAGCGCCATATGCATTACAGCTTTCATGCATTAGCTCTCATTCACAACAATTTACAAATGAAAGCATCCATGCATGACATGAAAATCTCTTACCCGCAGGCTACTTGTTAAAAATACTCCAGGAAGTATTTAAATTCCAGTGTTCTGGAACCATTTGTTAATTACACATTTTTATCAGATGTTAATGGTGGAGTGTAGAGAACATAGTTAAATATATAAAAGTATATATCTCTTTAAGCCTAGAAAGTAGATGCCTTTGGATTACCACCACTGTGGGGTGGAGAACAGCCCTTCCTACTGAGTTAGATTCTGAATGCCTGATTTCTTTCCCTAATACTGGTCTTTCCAATCTACTTCTGTTTCATTTGTAAGCAAAGAAAAGTGAGGTTTTGCTATCACTTTGGCAATTCTTCTCTCCCTCCAACTGCCAACGTCCAGAATTCAGTGCACATTTTAAATTCAACCAAGACATATGCACCTTGCAATAAGTGCTCACTTCTTATTTGAGGAGTGAACAGGAAAAGCAACATAGTAAAGGCACTGTGTTTATCAGAAGGGGCTTTCTTCCCAGTTTCTACATAGACCCAAGTCCTGGCTGCAACTTTGAATAAAGCGTGTTGGTTCATTTGCCTTCATTCAAAGTAAATGTTATTTTACTCACTGATTTTTCACCTCTAGAATGCATATTTATGAAATATATGTTTATACACATTTCCAATCATACAGTATAAAATAAGCCCTCATCCTTTGAGTGGCAGGAAAGTACTGCCGTAAATACCAATATCTGATGACATCAATCAATGGCCTAAAGTATCAGTCGGTTGAAACTGCTAGCCTTCATCTTCCCTTCTCACTCCTTCCCCTTTTGGTTGATAAAGAGATGGTAGACAGGCTTATTTCTTCTTCAGGATGTGATGCAAACTCAGGTGTTACTCTAAGTTAGGAGAATAAAGAGCTGGCCAGCCTTTACTCCTGTGGTCCTGCTCTGTGCTCGCCTGGGTCACAGAAAGGAGCCCTCTATCCTTCACATCAGTGTTCCGATCAAGGAGTTTTTGTTGCTGCTGTTTGTTTTTGAGGAAACAAGGGTTCACGGGCAGACAGTCCTGAAGCAGCGCTGGCACAGACCCACTTTGATCCCTAAAGTGTCCGCGAGGCCCTCCTCACACGGCCACTCTTTCCTTTGCCAGCTTCTTTGGTTCCTTGCTTGGGACACACCAGTCTCCAGCCTCGCTGCTCGTCTGATAATGTTTGAAGGCTGATTTGTTAAAGACTGGGAGTTTTTCTATGGACTCAGAAGACAGAGCCTGAAAGAGGGAAAAATCAAGCCAGAGAAATTATTCATTGCATACTTCATACCCAAAGTAATTGTTCAAAAGAAACTCAGAGGTAAGCATTCAAATATTCAAATACATTCTTTTAATTAATTTAATAATAAAAGCACACCCAGAGTCCATGGTATAGGTAGGCACTGTATGAAAGAAAATTGAAAAATAAATATTATCTATACCCTATAGGGGCTGAAACAGTATATATACAATTATAAATTAGGAGGGCAAGAGGAGAAGAGGGTTGCAGAGGATGAGATGGCTAGATAGCATCACTGACACAGTGGATATGAATGTGAGCAAACTCCGGGAGATAAGTGAAGGACAGGGAAGCCTGGCATGCTGCAGTCCATGGGGTCGCAAAGAGTCAGACACGACTTAGTGACTGAACAACAAAATAAGTTTGGGAACAGTATTTGTATTCAGTAGTTACACATGCCCCTTATCTGGATATTGCTAGTTATAGAGTTGAATAAAAATAGACAAATAGGTTTTCCAGGCAAGACATCTATGAATGTAATAAAGTGAGAGTCCTAACCTGATACTATTGATCTATTAAAGTCTGACACTGTAGATCTATAATACATTAATATTTCTCAATACATTGAAAACATTTTTACTGTTTAAGAAATGAATACATTAACTATCTCAGGTGTCCTAAGCTGCTGCTGCTAAGTCACGTCAGTTGCGTCCAACTCTGTGCGACCCCATAGATAGCAGCCCATCCCATCAGGCTCCCGTCCCTGGGATTCTCCAGGCAAGAACACTGGAGTGGGTTGCCATTTCCTTCTCCAATGCATGAAAGTGAAAAGTGAAAGTGACGTCTCTCAGTCGTGTTAGACTCTTAGGGACCCATGGACTGCAGCCCACCAGGCTCCTCCGTCCATGGGATTTTCCAGGCAAGAGGACTGGAGTGGGGTGCCAGGTGTCCTAAGACCATGTGGTAAATAATTCCCTTGCGCAAAACAGGAGCCTGGAAGCTTAATGTTTTAGTTGCTAACGACTCTGAATGTATTTTCATTTGAACTAGTTGGCAAATGATTAACCAGAATCAGGACAGTGACCTTAACAAATAAATTGAGGCTTTATCAGAAATGGAAAAAACATGTACCGAGTTTTAAAGTTTAAGCAGGAAGTGCCAGGCACCCCCTTGACAGCTTCTTAGCAGTCAGCTGTCTTCCCCCTGGATTTCTAATAAGATCAGCTTAAGGTCTTGTCTTCTAGGCTGAAACATTGTTAGCATATATGCATTTCCCACAAGCCTAAGTAAAACAAAACTACAGCTATTCTCACAGATGTTAAGCTGCCTTAAAAAATTCACATGAGCATCTCCTCACTCAGAAACTACTGAGCTTCTTGGGAAACTATTTTGCTTCACTGAGGCAGGTAGGGTCACCTCACTTCCTTTTTGGCACATTACCATACTAAATATTAAGCAGTATGTTTACACATACCAAACAGAAAATGTAATGGCTTGTGGTCAATATTTGTGCTAACTCAGTTTGGGGTATTCACCAAGGATCATAGAACTCAGAAGCAATCTTTTCAGAAATATGATTTTTTTTATATTGGATTTAAAGGATACCTTTAAGTAGATGATAGCATCAGTTCCGTATCCTGGTAAAGAGTAGAGATTTAGATCTCCTTGAAAGTACTTGGCATAGAGACGAGAAATAGGCAAGCCGTAACCAAATCCAGCCTGGAAGGGAAAGATCAGTTACTTAAAAAGAAGTGAACACAATCATAGAAAGACAAACTATACTCCCTGATACCGATGTCCTAGAACTTAGACACATATCTTCTTCTTCCAATCAGAAACCCCTTGGATAACTGTTTCTTAGTTGGCTTTATCATTCCTTCTCATATTCCCCATGCCCAGTTTAACTAAATTGATTAACTTGCCAAAATACATCCTTGTAATCCTTACTCTACACTTAGAACTAGGTGGCTCGGATGAACTTGGTCATTTAATTGGTCTTACCAGCGGAGCATTCCGGGAACTATCCATCACAGGCGTTGGTGCAGTGGAGTACGTGTAACTAAAGAGACGGTCAATGACCCTCAGGGGAACACCACCTCCTCTGTCTGAAATCTTAAACAAACAAGGCATCAGAGTTATATGCTAAAAACAATGTGTATTTGTCTATACAAAAATGTCTTGTCTTCACCTGGTGTACATGACTTTGATCTGTAGCTCAAAGCAGAGAGCTTTATTATTATTGACTCCTTTTTAAAAATTCTCTCAAGAAGGACCCAAAAGAAAAAACAGAATAGTTACCTTAATTGTAAGATCTTCTTTCCCCAAGACAACAATCACTTCAATTGGTGTCAAGGAAGGCCAGTTTTCCTGGTGTTCAACTGTGGCCCTCATTGCATTCTGAAGAAAACAAAACCACAAGGAATTCAATGGCACAAGGATGAGGGGCAATAAATAATTGTTTTTATGTTTACAATGAAAGCACAGAGGGTAATTCAAAGTTCTTATTTTACTTTTTTAAGTTAGGAGTAAAATAGCTCTGTGAATAGCCATTTATGAATTTGTCATGCAGATGTATAATGAAAAATGTTCATTTATCATGTAATATAGCTCTTGGGGGTAATGTCTAATGGAAAAACAATTCTGCTAGCTGTCAAGTTCTTATTTGTAAGCTTAATTTAAATGTAGAAATTGGTTTTATAGTCCATTTCCTGGCTCTCTCTTTTCTGACTTTCCATTACATTTTATATCTCAGCACCAAAGACTATTACATAACAAATAAACAGTGAATCATTGAACCAATTTATTGGCTTTTATAAAATTTGATGGGAAAATGCTGTTACTATTTAAAAGGATAGTAAATAATTCTAAATTAAATTTCAATTTGCATTTGATTATCATCTTAACTTTTACCAATGATGGCAAAATAACTGTTATGAGTTGGACCATTCAATTTAAAAGTAAATCAAATCAACAAAAAAAGTGTCTTTGTCCTTTAACTGAAAGAAGCCCAAATAAGTTTTCGGACAGCTAGATGAATTTCATACAAAGTTTGGTTTATTTTACCCATTTTTTTCCTACCCTTCTGTTAGGTTATCTGCTTTCTGGTTTCTATATAACAATGTTAAGTTCTAATCATTAGCTGAAGTGAAATAAAATAGATCAGATGTTTGTAGTATAATCAATACCTCATTGCACTAGTATTAGAATAAGTTAGGAAATAGTGGGTTCTCTGAGTTATATCAGAGGCAGATTTCACTTTTTTTTTTTTTTTAAGGCTTCCTCCTCTCCAGGCCAGGGGACTCAGGAACCATCACAAAGCTTCAATTGCTTTTCTATCTTTTGGTGTAGGGATAGAGTTTTAGTGTGGGCTTAGAACCTGGGACAGAATTTGATCCTTAGTACCTGACTATCACAGACCTGTAACCACCACATCCTCTAAGAGCTTGTTAGAAATGCAAGTTCTCAGGTCCAGGGTATCTGAATCTCTGAGACAGGCAGAAGAATCCATGTTTAACAAGGCCAATGGTGACTGTAATGCACACGAAAGTCTGAGAAACACTATCCTACTGTTCGGGCTTCCCAGGCGGCCCAGTGGTAAAGAACCTGCCTGCCAATGCAGGAGATGCCAGAGACGCAGGTTCGATCCTTGCGCTGGGAAGATCCCTTGGAGGAGGGCATGGCAACCCACTCCAGTATTCTGGCCAGGAGAATCCCATGGACAGAGGAGCCTGGTGGGCTACAGTCCATAAAGCCACAAAGAGTCAGACACGACTGAAGTGACTTAGCACACACGCCCCGTACTGTCTTGCTATGAAAAGTGTGGACCGTGGACCAGCAGCATCCGTGACCAGGACTGTCAGCTTAATAGAAATTCGGAATCTCAGGCCCAATCCCAGACCCACAGAATCTGAATTTTAAAAAAACTCCCAGGCGATGCAGATTCATATCAAAGTAGGTCACTGAAGGAGCTGACTGTCCTCCGAGTATATTCTAGTCATAGATGGGGGCCCTGCCACCTCCAGTAATTCTGGACCTGAACTTCTGGATTTGGAGTTGGACTGACCATGGGCGTGGAGGCAAACAGGCCTCGGTCACTGAGGCATTCACCCTATGACCTTCCTTAATGAATGCATGAATAACTAGTGCTTTGTTGGACACCTGAAAATATAATGGGAACAGGAGCAGTGTGACATAGTGGGTCATATTGTACATTCTCAAATACATGTTGATGCTAGGAGGAACTGCATGTACCCTTTCAAACATTAACTGTAGCTTCTTTCTGTTAGAACATAGAAGCATGCTTGGGAGAAGAGAGTGAGGCTCCTGTTTAGTAGAGGAAGATAAATGAGATAAAAATGTAACCAGTGAACTTTAAAAAAAAATGCAATTATTGTGAAGTGTCTTACCTTGAATAATTCAAAGAGCATATGATGAAGGTGAGATGGAACATACACAATATGAATTGGTTGGCCTGGAAATTTTACTAGAAAAAAATTAAGCTCATTTAGAGTTGGGAAACAAATGTTTCATTAAAATATATTTTCATATCTATTTGATTAATAATTCAGGTTTGAACAGAATTGGGATACTCCCTATCCTCCTCTAAAATCCTACCTTAGAATCTTCCCTTTCAGACAGTAAACATAGCTGGCTTATTTTAAAAATGCCATTACAGTTGCTTCTTAGTGCTCTGTGATTTAATTTTTGCATTTCTGTACAAATACATAAAGCCAGATAAATGTAAAATGAGGGTGCTCTAAATTAGATTATGTGGATTAGTTATTTCTACTTTCAAAACTTTTGTGTTGAACACTTACAGAGTTAAAATTATATGCATTTTTACAAATAAGAAAAATAAATGTAAAAGTCTACAATAACATCAAAATTGATGCTAGCTAGCTATAATTTTTATATTTTTAATGCATGGGAAAATAACACATCTGATTATTCTTGACTTTTGTGAATTAAACATAAAATCCCATAGGCTCAATATGCTTAAATTTCACCAAGAGGCTACAGAAAACAGAAACATAAACCTCATAATACTCTGAAAAGAAAAATAAAAGTATTATTCTTCAGTGTTTCAGGCCTTGGCAGAGTTTGAAAACAAGGTCTGGCACAATTTCCTCTTTATTTTAGCAAACAGTTAAAGCAGTTTATCTGCAAGTATTATGCAACATTTCTGTTAATGCTGGGAAATATTTTTCAGTCCACTCCTACTTTTAGTTCAGCCATCAATTCCATTTCCCTTTCCCAAATCCAGGAGCTAGGGTACTCTTAATTTGAACAACTTGATTTAAATTCTCTCCACCAACAAATATTGTTCCTGTATAATGATTACTTGAAAAAGATGTTTACTTTGAATGGCAAGGAGAAGGTTACTTGAATTTAAGTGTATGGTCTTGCTTTGAGAAGCAACTATGGGATAAGATAAAAATAGTGCATTGCACTCATCCTGTAATTACTTCAGGCAGTGTGGGAAGCCCTTCTAAAGTATGTTCTGCTTGCAAAACCATGGTGTATACTTACATGAAAAAAATTTTTTTTAATTTTTGGTAAAAACATTTAACATGAGATATACCTTAAATATTTAAGTATACAATACAGTGTTGTTAACTGTAAGGGTGGTGCTGTAGAGCAGATCTCTAGAACTTATTCATCTTGCATAACTGAAACTTTATACATACGGAATAGCAGCTCCCCATTCCCCTCTTCAGCTTCTGGCAACCACCATTCAACTCTCCACTTCTATGAGCCTGACTATTTTTGATGCCTTATGTAAGTGCAGGCACATAGTATCTGTCCTTCTGTGACTGGCTTCTTTCTTATAGTACAGTTTAAAGTGGTTTTGTTTTCAGGTCTGATAAGTCACCTCCTTAGGAATATATCTCCACTACCAAGTGGTTCCTCAGACTCTGCCTGCCTTATCTGAAGCTAGCAATCTTTCTTTGATCTAAGATGCTGGAACTTAGCTGCTTCCCTAAATCCTACATTATCTGTTCAAACCATTCTTCTTTATGAATTGTCTTTAGCAACTGAATATACTCAATTGGAACTTTCCAGTTGAGATAAGAGAGTCTTGGCTTCAAAAAAAAAAAAAAAAAAACAAAAGTGTAAAAGTTCTAGGCAAGTTCAGAAGGGAAAAAAGGAACACAGAAATTGCTTTGTATTTACAGGAAGAAATCATACTGAGCGAACACTGAATTTTCTACAGATTAAAATATATCTAATTTATAACTTACCATTCACTTGTGTTAGCTTTAATTCTGGAGATGTTAAATAATACTGATCACAAAGCATCTTGGAACACTCGAAGGCATCTGGAATGGAAGTGTGTTTTTCATAATTATTAAATGAATTTATGCCAAGTAAAATTTTCAACTGATCATCAGTGTATACACTACCTTTAGTCTAAAATATTCATTAGAGTTGAGGTCTATGTATATTAAAAATACCTTTTTAATATTTGATTGAAAAAATGAAGACAATGTTTAAGTTATAGCTATTGCTATAGGAATATGTGCACATCAAAGATCAAATACAATATATAAGAATATGGCACCTTAGCTATTGATGTTGGGATTTTTTATAATGAATATTTAAACACCCAACTCTCAAAAGTAAAGGACCTTCATTACAGAATTTATAAAAACATAAAAGGAACCCTTTGAATTTGAATTCATTCAGAGAGTCACCTCAACTGATTAGATGTATCAGTCAGATAGTGTACATTTTCAATAAGGGAGATGCAGAAACCTACAAATTACCTTGGGCCACTGCTGCCACATCACAGTTTGGATCAATGCTTCCAATGAGGCTTGGGTTTCCTGTCTGTAAGTCACTAAATATAAGGACTGTTGAAAAATAAAAACAAAGAATATCATTGTAAAAATCAGGATAACACTGATTAGAACTACCACTGAGAGAGAATGTGACCCACCAAGTAGTGAAGTATCTAGTTAGAGGACAGCGTATATTCTCCACCCATCTCTATATTTATCATGACTATCATGATGAACTAACTCACTGTGCTGGTTCATTAGCATCCGGGTAGAAATACGATTCATGTAAAATCGATCCAAGAAATACTGAAGGTTTTGATTGGTGACTGGGTCAGCTGTACAGGCATCTTTATATTCTAGGATTCCTTGTGCCATTGTAGGAATTACGTCATGGTGTCTATTCCGAACTTTGATGAGAGTATCTACAAAACTAAGCCAAAATACGTTTATGGTTAATAGAGTAAGTTTCATTAATTTATATTTCTTAGATTACTTCAAAGAAGGTTAAAGCTTTTTTCAAGTACCCATCTAAACAAATCAAATGATAAAATGTTTGGATGAAGCTTTATTTAGATTCTCACTACAGAGTCTTTGACTACAGTAGCGGAGATAGTTTCATAAACAGATTTATTTTGCTTTTAGCTTGCATGTGAAAATACCAGCTCTGTGACTGGTGTTTTCATTCTAGTTGTTCACTAAGGATCCTCTTTTAAAAAATAATAATTAAAAAAATAAGTCATATTGGAGATGGCTCTAAAATGCCATTGTGAAAGAAACTTCAAATTTCTTGTCAGATTTAGAAAAGATTCTTATAGCTAGAAACTGTCAGTTACTCTGAAAGAAAGTGTTTACTCTCCAATGACAGTGTCATGCGTTAGTTTTATGTAATAGGAAGTCCTTCTACAAATCTGGTCATCATACTAAATTTATAATAAAAATAGATTTCCTTTCCCAAAAAATCCTCTACATGTTTCATTCTCATAATCATGTTCAATGCCATTATTCTCCATTACTTTTAAAAACCAACAAGCCAAAACTTGTCATTTGTAAGGGGATAGTTGTTTACTACTCAGGACAATATTATAAACTATCTGTTAAGTTAGTTCTAAAAAATAACATGATGTTTATAGTCAAAGTTTGAGACACTTGTCCTAATGCATAACACTTACTCTGATAACGCCTTCTGGTCCTCTGGGCTTTTCTCATGGAATTCCACCAACTCCATCAGGCTCTGCATATACCTACAAAGCAATAGGTGTGCTTTAAGTTTTAAAATTGAATAGTCAGTTACAGGTGGCTGAAAATAGACTGCCTTTTTCAGAAGATTTGAAGAGAGAAAGTATAAAACAAAAACTATCTTCCAAGACATTTGGAAAACAGTATGTCTTAGAAAAAAGAAAACAATTTAACCCCCAACTTAATAACTTAAAATTTCAACTATCCTAGATCACTAGTCAGTTTTCTGTTTTGTTTTCAAGAGTCTTTATTTTTGTAGCAAAATCATTTAGAAACAACTTTTACAGAAAGGCTTCATGCTTTTTTCCTACTGCATTCATAGGAGGGTAGAAGTCTTGAAAGTAGCAGTAAATACTAGTCTGTGTTTCAGATTGCAACTGCTTAGTGACTGTATAATACATATATTTCTTAAATCAGTAAACGAAGAGCTGTGCAGAAGGTGGGTTAGGTGAAGTTCTGGTATTTATGTGCCTCAGTGTATAACCTGGCTCTGTTCTCTGAAAATCTGCTGCTTTGGGTTATCTACTTTCCCTAACTCAGTATTTATTTTCAAAAAGAGATCATAATTGAACTGAGTGCTGGCTATGGGCCAGATACTCAGTGTCTTTTAAATGGATTACCTCATTTAATTACACCCAAATATCCCTTTGAGGCATCAGCTTTATTCTCCTCCAGAATAGATGGGGGGCATTGAGGCCTAGAGATAAGATACTAACCAAGGATTTTTACAACTAAGAAGGGACAGAACCGGGATTTGAATCCAGAGGCTGCTTCATTAATTGGTTCGTAAGCAACAAAGATTAGTGAGTGAGTGAGTGAAAGTCACTCAGTCATGTCCGACTCTTTGTGACCCCATGGACTGTACAGCCCATGGAATTCTTCAGGCCATAATAGTGGAGTGGGTAGCCTTTCCTTTCTCCAGGGGATCTTCCCAACCCAGGGATTGATCCCAGGTCTCCCGCATTGCAGGTGGATTCTTTACCAGCTGAACCACCAGGGAAGCCCAAGAATACTGGAGTGGATAGCCTGTCCCTTCTCCAGGGGATCTACCTGACCCAGGAATCGAAACGGGGTCTCCTGCATTGTAGGCAGATTCTTTACCAACTGAGCTATGAGGGAAGCCCCCATCTTTGATGTCTTCTTTTTTTTTATTCAGAATACTCCCAAATTTTTAATTCTAGCCAGACTCTCCACTTAGTTTCTGAATGGTATAGCCAAATGCCAGCAAGACATTTTAGGCCCTTTCTAAATAGTAGTCATTCCGTATCTGTTTCTAGGATAGGATTCTTTTTGCAATATCAAACTCTTTTATGATTTAAAACACAAATATGATAACTATTGATTATTTTTCATATTTTCTTCTAGAGGTAAAAATTATATTGTGAAAATATCTACTTTTTCAGGTTTATAGCTTTATAACTGCCCTTAGGGTAACTTATCCTAGATTAATAGAAAATTCTTTACATCTTGCTAAGTACTTAAGGTTCAGACCACCTGTTTTCCAATTAAGATTTTAATACATTGTAAGAATTCATACTCAAATAACTGTTTTAAAACTAGAGACTGTTTCAGAATGCTTCACCACTTACCAGCTCTTAACTAACTGCACTGAAGAGGTATTTACTAGTCGGTCAGGGAGTATATAAATTTCCTTCAGGATATTGGCTAGCCTTACAGGCAACTCTTGTCGCAAAAATGCAAAAGAGGTTCTTTCACATGCGTTTTCTGAACCTGCAATAAACAACATTTATTTTTTTCAAAAACATGTACCTAAATTATATATTTGAATAGCATTTGAACACACATATAACAAAATTTTATTTCACCCTCAGTAGTAAGCATCTACTTATAATTCATTAGTAAGCATCTTCTTCTTCATCGTCTTTTTCTTTCTTTTAGAAAAAGTGACCAAATATGAGGATTACTGTTTTCTCTCTTTGATGAGGATTCACTTCCAAGAAGTCATAATATCCCAAGGCTCTTAGTATTTCTAAAAGAGTGCAGGATTCAATCCAACCACAAGGTTGAGAAGACAACATCAGTCAGAGTTCTAGATAGGAAGCTGGAGTAAGGAGATTGGGGTAGGGAGGAGGATGTCCTGATGTTTACAGACTAGCGATAAATAATAATTATATTTAAATCCTTGAAATTTTATTTATAAGATTTTTCTGCCGAAAGTTTGCAAATACTTTCAGCAGTAATGCAAATATAGAGAAAACGGCAAAGGTAAAGAAACAAAGAAATTTGTTAGGACTACAGAAAGATGAACCCTGTGGAGGGTGGCTAGAGGTTAAAATAGCAATTAATTCAAGCCTACTTAGTAATACAAGGAATCATCTCCAAGAAGTAATATGCGATGAAGGAGGGGAAAACATCTCCTCTTTAGGAAAAAAGGGAAGTTTCGCTATTGTTAAATGATGACTGGAGGCAAAAGGTCTTTTGACTGAAAGCTTAGGACAGAATGAGGAGGGTGAGCTCAGGCTATCCGGCAGGCATCAGCGGGGCTCCAAGTGGCCTTGACCTGCAGGCAGAGACTGTTAGAAAGGAGGCAGATCTGAGAAAGACAGAGTGTGCTGGCGTCGAGGTTCCAGGGTTCCGCAGGAAAGCGGACCCAGGCGGTCCTCCCTATACCGGGTCTGAAAGCTGAGGCAGCTCCCCGGACCCTCCCGGGCCCCCGTCCCCGCTCACCGAAGTCCAGCAGCTGCTTCATGGAGAGCGGGGACGGGCTGTAGCGCGAGAAGTGCTCGACCTCGCGGGGGATCAGGGTGCCGGCGCTGCGCATCACGAAGCGTGCCGCCTTCATCTTGATGCACCGTTCGGGCCGGAGCTGGGGCTGGTTTGTGGGGTGAAGGCTGACCTGGGGCCGCAGAAGGGGCGGGACGCGGCCGGGCAGGGAGAGCAGGTGGGCCAGCGGCCTCGTGCACCCCGGCCTGGGCTGAGGTTCCGGGGATGGGGGGCTTCGCGGTTGAGGAGTCGGCCGGCGAGTCTGCGGAGCCGTAGGTGGCTTGAGACTCAAGTTCGTGTCCTGTCACCTCCCGTGGCCTCCCGAGGTTTTATTTGTTTCCCTGCGCGTCCCCCCACTCCCCCCGCCACCCCGCACCCCGCCCCAGCTCGAGGGGAGGAGTCACTGGGACTTGGAGAGCTTCCTGAACTTGGGGCTGCGCCAGTCGGCTCAGATAAAGAACTTCGGGTCCCGCCTCCAGGTCGCGGGGGACTGGCCCCAGAGGCTGCCAGGGGTAAGGGGATACCAGGAAGCCCAAGAGGACGTCAGGAGGTACGAGGGCTCGAGGTCAGACCCTGGGGACAGGACCCCGGAGAGCGTGGGCTGCCGGCCAGCCCAGACCCGTCCTTGTTTACCAGAGACGGCCGTCTCAATGTCACGCATTCCTGGCCAGAAACTATTTCCAAGAACCTGCGTTCGGAGACATCATTGGTCCTCGCTCAGAGCGGGGTTTTTACAGTAGCCAATCAGCTTTGTCCAGGAGTATGGGCTGCTCTGCTATTGGACAGCGAAGAGAACCAACAGCCTGGAGTTCTTCCGGCGTTTTCTCCATCCCTGAATGGCACAGGTCGGGAACTGAAAGTTCCTTTTGCTGGAACTTGAACAGACCAAAGAACGGGTTATTTTCCCTTGTGGCGATAAAAAAAGCCCTCAGTCTGTTTCCTTCCCGTAATACATTCCCTCCATTAGGCTTAACTCTTTTAATTAAAAACAAGATTCAAAAGGGATTAGCTTGTCAATTTGACTCACTTTTTCCCCTTTCCATCAGAGACTTCGCCACTCTGTCCTTCTGTATGAAATGTCCTTTATCCAAATCTCTGCCTAAGACGTTTTTTATACCAGTAAATGTTCAGCACAACCTGTGTGCCACGAAGTATCTTCCCTGATTGCTTCTCCTCACTCCTTCTTCCAAATATGGCTTTTCTCACTTATGACATTATATTGTAGCTATTTGTGTTCTTATATTTTTCCCTTTCTGAACCCTCTTCCTTGCAAGAGATCAGGTTAGGGACCATGTCTGATGACTCTTTCTGAGTTCTACTTTGCTTTGTTGCTACTCAACTTCAGTTATGGAAATGGAGAAAGTTCCAAATTGCATCTGCACTTGGAGATAAGTTTTGATACCACTGTGATTTATGTCTTTGCATTCTGAATCCTTTTTTACATAATTGCACAGCTCTATGAAACAACAACAGCAACAAAAATGGTCAAGAAGTCAAAAGACTAAATAAAACTTCTCTGATGAAGCAAGTAAATTTAAGGTAAAAAAAAATCCCTTCTTTTTACTTTAATACATCCTAAGAATGGAAGTAAAAGAAAAGCACACCTTTGCTTTTCTCACCCTGTGTGTGGGATCTGGAATAGGCAAAGTATTTCAAAGAATTCTACTCTTTAATCTGCAGAGGAAAAGCAATAGAAATGATGGTGTTCATTACAAGCAGGTTTAATTTAGGAGAGCCCCATTGAACACTTGACCTGACTTACCCTGCAGGACTCCCATATGTGTGGCGGGGTGATTAAAGATCAGGTGAAGTCATATGATGTTCACAGAGATGGCTAAGGACTAAATGTGAACTGAGGTCATCACACTTTTGTGTGCGTGTTATCCCATCCAATAGTATTTACCAGGTTGTTCTCACAGTACATTACATTCTTCTCTGTCATTTCTCTATGACAGGAACAGTTGTTTATTGACAACATCCATGGTAACTAGGCTGGAGTAGACAGGTCAAGTTGTGTACGCAGTTGGATAAGATGCCACGTATTGCCATGATTAGAATGTGACCTGGAAAGAGAGCTGCATTTATATTCTCAGGCTGAACTCAGAACTTGGAGGTAATCCAGTTGCTATAACGGTAAAGGAAAGGGAATTATTGAGGAGCAGTGGGTATGGGCAGATCTGCTCATTCATTGAGTAAACGTAAACTATCAGAGGGCTATCAGGGGATTTGGTGTTAATGGACAGGGGGGAGTACCAAAGCTTCCCCCTTGTATCCTGTGCTGAACACATCCTCCCTGCTTGAGGCAACTGATTCCTGCAATTTTCAGGAGCATACTTATTTTCAGGGGCATCAGATGAATTCTTTCTAGCCTAGCAAAATCTAATAACACAGGACCTGTGATTGAGCTTCAAGAATGCAAGTCACACTTTTGCCAAAGGGCTGGGCATATCCAATTTAAAGAATGCATCAAGACTCTAAAGAGAAGCCCATTCAACTTTTCTACCTCTAGGAGCATAGTCCAAAGAAGTGATTAAAAATATACATAACAGGAATTTTAGAAGCCACCATGGAAGGATGAACAGATTTGACTACAGAAAATCTCAAGTTAAAAAAATGAGCAGCATACTTGGAGAAAGTATTTTCAGAGTGTATAACAAACAAATGATTGTTTAAGAAATGGCTACATCAACACAGAACAATATAGACATGCTCTGTTCCCTCATGGAGATTATAGATTTGTGGGGGAAACAGGCATTACAAAAGCAAATGGACAGTGAGGACCATGAAGAAAATGCATTTGAAGAATATAATGGGAACCGTTGATGCTTTGTGGGCAAGGAAGGTCTCTCTGAGAAAGTAACAATTATAAGAGATGCAGCAGCCTTCCACTAGGGGGTGAGAAGGGAATATTGGTGAAGAGATTGAGGAAAGCCAGGCCTAAATCACTGAGACGTCTTATAGTTTGGTACTTTTAGAGAATACTGTGTATCAGGAGCTGGACTGGGGATGCATTGGTGGGTGCAGAAACATTTTCTCCTGACTAACAGTGGGTGATGGAAAACAATAGTTGATTTTTTAAAATGATGGGATTTTTAAAAATTTAGTCATCGGAGCAAGAAAAAAATGCAATTAATGCATTATCAAATACTTCATAATAGAGATTTGATCAGTGTGTCTCTTCAGTGGTAATAGTAATAGTGGTAATGCTGACTTCTCCAAACCCAGGTGATGTTTGGAGGAAGAACTGTGTTGGAGATTAGCGAATGCTTTCTCTGAGGACTGCATTTTGGGGTAACCTTAGAAGGATGAAGAGGATTTGGGCAAATTATTGGTAGATGATGTGGCAGGATGTTTAAGCCTAGAAGGACAGGTGTACAAGCTAGGGATATAGCAGAGAAATAATGACTAGTTACCAAAGTGGGGAGGGAATGGAAGATTGGGTTACATCATGAAAGCCTTAAATGCTGGTATGAGGACTTTGCTATTCCTGGAATAGGCATCATGAAACTGTTAAGGCCTCTTAGGCAGCAAGCAGTGTGCTCCGGCTCAAATTTGTTAGCAGCTAAACAATTCAATGTAACTAAAGTTTACTGAACACCCATTATGTACCAGGCACTGTGATAGGTGCTGGAGAACATAAAGATGAAAAGAGTATAGAGTTCCTTTCTTCAAGGTTTAGAGAATGACATATAAATAGTCTAAAGAAAAATAGTGTGATGTATATAAAGTATGTGCTGGAGTGGAGGGGAGTGCAAGTAGTCAGCAGAGACTTTCTGGAGGAAGTGGCACATCTGCCTTACGAAGGTAGAACAGAAATTCATGGGTGAACAAAGAGGAAAAGTGTTGGGGCAATGTGGGGAGAAAATGAGAAGAGTAATTTCATTGGCAAAATCTCTAGGCTTTGGCAAAATCTCTAGGCTTTGTCAAATCTGAGAAGGAAGAATATAAAAAACAGTTCTCTGAACTTCTAAGCCTGTGCTACTGGGAGGGATGATTCAACAAGAGAAGAAAGAAGTGAAAAGGGTCAGGAAGAAAGGACAGGTTGACTGAGGAGAAGGGAACACAAATGGTGAGTTTGGGAACACGTTGAGTTCAGGAGAAGTCACTGGGGAAACAGTCACAGTTGTAATTACTGGTGAAGGGAAGATGAGAACTCAAAGGCTATTGAGCCATTGCTGAGAAGTGACAATGAATGAATGAGAGTCTCTCCCTACTTTCTTTATGCAAAGCTCCCCTCAACAATTGCCTACAGCTATGTCTCACTTTTTATCCATGCACAATACTTCCTTCGGAGTAGTCCTTGGTTTCATTTGCAGCCTCGCTACACTTACCAAAGTCAAAACCCTCCCTTCACTAAAGCAGCACCAAAGCAAAAGAATTCTTTTCCTTCTTTTTCAGCGGGAGCTCCAATGTTATCATAAAAAAAGCAAATGAATCCTGAAGGTACCACATCTGACTTTCCTTGGGGAAGCAAGAAGAATTTTTGCCTCAGGTCCAAATACAGGCTTACAGTTAATTTCCTCCCCCCACCAGAAATTTTTCAACTGTGTTTAATGTTTGCATTTACAAAACAATAAGAGAAGGTAAGCAAAGGAAATTTTAAAATTAACTAAAGAAAAAAATAATAGACATATGGAAACATTCTGAGACTAATGATTGAGTAGGAAAATAGGAAGTAATAAGATAATGATACATCATTGTTCTACCATCAGATTGGAAAATAACGAAAAAGTCTGATAACATCTGATGTTGGCAAATCTGGGGGAAATGAGTTGCACTACTATGTTATTTGTGGAAATATAAAATGGGTAACATTTTTTGGAAGGCAATTGGCAGAATCTATAAAATTTTAAGGATAGTTACCTCATGTTTCAGCCATTCCACTTCTGGAAACTTAACCTAGAGTTTTACCAGCAGAGAGCATGAAGATTTATGTATGAGACTGCTCATGGAGTACTACCTGTAAGAACAAAATGTTAAAGATAAAAGAACTTGTCTACTCATGAGGGAATGAATAAATAAATGACACCCGTGCACTAAAACGCTAAAAGATGATGCTGTTAAAGTGCTGCACTCAATATGCCAGCAAATTTGGAAAACTCAGCAGTGGCCACATTACAGGAAAAGATCAGTTTTCATTCCAATCCCAAAGAAAGGCAATGCCAAAGAATGTTCAAACTACCGCACAATTGCACTCATCTCACATGCTAGCAAAGTAATGCTCAAAATTCTCCAAGCAGGGCTTCAACAGTATGTGAACCATGAACTTCTGGATGTTCAAGATGGATTTCAAAAAGGCAGAGGAACCAGAGATCAAATTGCCAACATCCGCTGGATCATTGAAAAAGCAAGAGAGTTCCAGAAAAACACTTCCGCTTTATTGACTATGCCAAAGCCTTTGACTGTGTGGATCACAACAACTGTGGAAAATTCTTATAGAGATGGGAATACCAGACCACCTTACCTGCATCCTGAGAAATCTGTATGCAGGTCAAGAAGCAACTATGTCAGTAAGAACTGGACATGGAACAATGAACTGATTCCAAATTGGGAAAGGAGTATGTACATCTAGGCTGTATATTGTCACCCTGCTTATTTAACTTATATGCATCATGTGAAATGCCATGCTGGATGAAGCACAAGCTGGAATCAAGATTTCCAGGAGAAATATCAGTAACCTCAGATATACAGATGACATCATCCTTATGGCAGAAAACAAAGAGGAACTAAGGAGCCTCTAGATGAAAGTGAAAGAGGAGAGTGAAAAAGCTGGCTTAAAACTTCACCCTTCAAAAAATGAAGATCATGGCATCCGGTTCGATCACTTCATGGCAAATAGAAACAATGGAAACAGTGAGAGGCTATTTTGGGGGCTCCAAAATCACTGCAGATGGTGACTGCAGCCATGATATTAAAAGACCATTGTTCCTTGGAAGAAAAGTTATGACAAGTCTAGACAGCACTTTAAAAAGCAGAGACATTACTTTTCTGACAAAGGTCCATCTAGTCAAAGCTATGGTTTTTCCAGTAGTTATGTATGGATGTGAGAATTTTACTATAAAGAAAGTTGAGCATTGATGCTTTTGAACTGTGGTGTTGGAGAAGAGTCTTGAGAGTCTCTTAGACTGCAAGGAGATCAAACCAGTCAATCCTAAAGGAAATCAGTCCTAAATATTCATTGGAAGGACTGATGCTGAAGCTGAACCTCCAGTACTCTGACCACCTGATGTGACAAACTGACTCATTGAAAAAGACCCTGATGCTGGGAAAGATTGAAGGCAGGAGGAGAAGGGGACGACAGAGGATGAGATGGTTGGATGGTACCACCGACTCAGTGGACATGAGTTTGAGCAAGCTCTGGGAATTGGTGATGGACAGGGAAGCCTGACGTACTGCAGTCCGTGGGTTCCAAAGAGTTAGACATGACTGAGCGATTGAACTGAGGCACTAAAATACTGTTAGTTGCAGCGTGTACAGTTAGCTGACAGCAAGGCTGCAGCCCCTTTGGGATCCACACAGTGTTGGAACCTCTGCCTAGCTTTTTGCACGTAGACCCCTGTGATGGATAAGCACCTAGGCTGGCCATTACCACTCACTGTGCACGTGTGCATGCTAAGTCACTTCAGTTGTGTCTGACTCTTTGAGACCGATTTGAGTCCAACTCCTGTGGATCGTAGCCTGCCAGGCTCCTCTGTCCATGGGATTCTCCAGGCAAGAATACTGGAGTGGGTTACCATGCCCTCTTCCAGGGGATCTTCCCAACTCACATCTCTTAGAACTCACATCTCTTACATCTTCCTGTGTTGGCAGGCAGGTTCTTTGCCACTGGTACCACCTGAGACACCCTCTCCTCAGTGTGGGAGTCTGCTAGTGGGAATTCTCTGCTCTGAGGCCTTCTCCCTGTTGGTTGAAGTTCTGTCAAATTTGTGTCGTGTTCTGAGTCTGTCCTTGCTCAGTTCTGCTTCCCATGTTTCCACAACTACTGATCCACAGTCTGAAAGTTTTCTCTGCTCCCTTCTGCTTCCTCCTTGTTAGCTTCCCACAGGCCACCTCTCCAGCAGCCCAGCTTGGGGCGCTGGAGCAAACATCTCCCATTAGAAGAGGCCTATACTGGGCAGAGATAGAAATTGGTACCCTGGTTCCTGAGGGTATAACTGGGATTTACATACTTGGCAACTGGCATTTGGAATAATTTCACAGTAAGTCCTTGGCCTATAGGTTTAGCCCTGTCAAAGTGGGGAAAGCCAAGTAAAAGCTGCTGAAACAGTTACAGAACACTATGATACTCTAGTGGGAATGATGGAGATTACTTCCATTCTTGTATCTCGAAGGTGGTGGTTCCATCATATTTCTACTGAATTCATCTGTAAAAACAGATGGCTCTTTGAGAATGATTGTGGACCACTATAGTCCAAAGGAGTGGTAGCACAGATAGAAACTGCTGCTTTCCATGGTTATGGTACTCTCCCTAGAGCAGATTAGTGTGGTCCAGGTACATGTTGTATAGCCACACATTTGGTGAATGTATGTTTTTATTTCTACATAGACAAACAAACAACTCCAAACCTCTTGCACTTTTGTCTCAGCAGCAGCTTACCAGAGGACATACACTAACATTGTCTCTATGTTAGAAAGTTGTCCTCTATATGTTGTTAATTGTCAAAAGCTCTTGGCATACTAATATATATACAGTATGGTTCAATTTTTTTAAGAGAGAAAGAGGACTTCCCCGACGGCTCAGTGGATAGGAATCCCCTTGCCAATGCAGGGGACACAGCTTCGATCCCTGATTGGGGAGGCTCCCACATGCCATGGAGCAATTAAGCCTATGTGCCACAACTACCGATCCTGCGCTCTAGAGCCCAGGAGCTGCAGCTACTGAAGCTCGCATCTAGAGCCCACGCTACACAACAAGAGAAGCCACTGCAATGAGAAACCTGGGAGCCACAACGAAGAGTCACCCCCGCCTGCTGCAGCTAGAGAAAGTCTGTGCAGCAACAAAGACCCAGTACAACAGAAATTATTAATTCAAAAAGAAAGAAAAAGAGCACAAACTGAATATCTGAATATGAGTTAATATATGGAGGTAAAGGGTCTGGGAAGGAATAATACCAAATAGTCATGGTGTTGGGGGTGTATGGAAGGAGACACTCGTACTTCTTTACACTCCATATTTTATTCTCTATGACACATGACTTTGTGCTTCATACACTCAAGCCAGTAGTAGTTCTTGACCAAATGAGCAGGGTATAAAATGATGCCACTTGGGGAAAAATTGTTCCCTATACTTGTTTGCCCTTACATTTTTCTCCTTCTACGGTATTCCAAGATGAAGAACAGTGGATTGAAGCCGCTAGGAGCTAGACCATGCTATCGCTAAGTTTGCTACCATGAATGCCCGGGTCCTCTGTGACTGTGTTTTGCCTGAATGCCAAAAATTGGGAAAGTAAGGTGGAGAGAGCATTTGTCAAAATAGATGCTGTGCAATGGGTGATGATAGTCCACCCTGAGCATCTTGGTCTTCGTGTGTACTTGGTTGTGTCCGACTCTTTGTGACCCCATGTAGCGCCTCTTTGTAGCCTGCCAGGCTCCTCTACCCATGGCATTCTTCAGACAAGAATACTGGAGTGAGTTGTCATTTCCTCCTCCAGGGGATCTTCCCAACCCAGATGTCAAACTTGTGTCTCTTGAGTCTCCTATATCGGCAGACAGATTCTTTACCACTAGGCCACTTTGGTCTATACCACTGAATTGAAAGGTAGAACTGGGGCTCTGGAAAGCATATAATCCCAGACAACTTCAGAGGTCAGGTGGATGAATTATCTAACTTTGTCCTCATAGTTCCTTGAATTCTTTAATCTCAGTGACCTTGACACCTACTGCTTTTCTTCTTTAACATTAATTAATTAACTTGGCCATGTTGGATCTTAGTTGTGGCACAAGGGATCTTCAATCTTCTTTGCAGTATGAGGGATCTTTATTAGCTGCAGCATCCTGGGTCTTTATTTGCGACATGTGGGATCAAGTTCTCTGACCAGGGATCAAACCCAGGCCTCCTGCATTGGGAGCAGGGAGTCTTAGCTATCAGATCATGAGGGAAGGCCCCCTACTGCATTTCTGGTACTTATTCCCATGGCCACTCACATGCCTGGTTACTGGTCAGGGCTACCTTGCCTCTGAAAGCATGGAGACACCTTTTCCCAGCACACTGTCTCCTCTTTTTCCCTTTGGCTCATTCCCTCCTCCCTCTAATCCTGTTATGGCACCCGTCTTGTGTTTTCCATTTCTTCCCTGCTCACCCTCAATGCCCTGCACTCGATTCATTCTCACCTTCCTCCTTTTCTTGTTCTACTGTTGCTTCTGTTTTACTATCTGTTAACTGAAGAACAGGCATCCTATTTTATTTGAGATTTTCTTCCCGTCTTCCACACCGTAGCACTGCAGGGGACCATCAGCCCCCAGGCCTTCCCTCAGTCTTGTGTTCCAGGTTATATCCTGCTCCCTGAGGCTGTCATAACATATCTCAGTGAAGAAGTGAACCACACAGTTAAGCTAAATGAGTCCCTGGGCTCCACGTTGTACTGTTGGACCTCAGAGTCTACTTGCACTAGTCCTGCCATGCCTCACATCATGTTTTAGCTCAGGTACCACCTGACATTTCTTCCCCTCCATTTGTCTATCTTTGACTAGTGTCTTCTCCAGATCATTTTTTGTACCTCCCAATCTGACCTAGTCTCTCATGCTCTTTGTCCTTCTTCCAAATATTTCCATTTTGCCCTCTAGAATTCAGCATTTGTCTGTAAACATTGCACATTCCCAACATCCCCAATTTCTTCTCTAAATATGTTTATATTCTTGCCACAACCTATAGACTTCATGTCTCATACAATCTCTTAAGTGTAGATGGATGTTTTCCTTAATTCAAAGAATTTAATGACCTGAAGGTGAGATGTGTCTTCATCTTTCCACACCTTGTTTGTTATCCCTCTGCATTCAAAACATTACTCCTCCATTCTCCTTTAAAATCACAGGATCTTTGAAGACAAGGCATAAGACAATTCTACCTACTATTTTTTTTTTTTTTTGCTGCATTTTACGGCATAGCTACTTCCTTTTCAGTATGCTTTCTGTCATCATTCTTATTGATTTCAACACTACTCTGAATGATATATCTATCCTTTTACCCCTGAATTCATCAGTCTCTTTACCTTATCAATATCTATGTATAGCTCACCTCAGCTACCCATTCCCATGAACACACCCTAGAACTTATCTTCACAAGTAATGCCACAACATAGAAAATATCAACAACTTGCTGTATGCCACCTCCCATACTCCTAGATGACATCAACAGTCATCTCATGTACAGTATATCAAACTCATTGAGACTCCAGTTTTGCCTTCCTTCCTTCCTCTGTGTCTTCTCTCTCCTCTTGTCCAGTTGGACTTCATGGTCCAACACCATAATTACACACTTAGGAAAACTCCTATGTTTCTCTCCTCCTGTTTTACTCGTTAGGTGAACCAACCATAGTTAAGCCATTCTAAATATATACCGTGGGTACAAATTTCAGTTCAGAAATGCCAAATGTGCAGTTATTGATATCATCTTGTCTATAAGTCAGCTTTGTGTCTATTACAAGACTGTTTGATTAATGGGAGATTTTATCATCCTTTCCCCAGGGGGTTGCATCTGTGTATTCCCCGAAGTCTCACAGCAGGTGGAGATCTGGTGCTTGATGTCACCTGGTCAGACTAGCTTCTATGGCAATGCTTCACATTATATGTGGTCCTAGATTGTTGGTTCATATGAATTGCTGCAACATCAGCCATCATTCCCATCTAGAAGACCCACTTGAGTCTGTTTTCTTTCTCTCTCTTGCATCTGTCTGCTCTTTGCCACATGGGCAGCATTTCATCCTGTTGTTCCTGAAACACACTGGACCCTAGTCTCCTACCCTATTTACTTCAGTGCCTCTGTTGTGATTATACTATTTAGGGCTGCAGGAAACTCTGGAAGGCTGACTCGTGCCTGTCTGCCTAATCTTCCATGCAGTCCTTTCTACTCCTGCTGTGTTGCTAGGGTCTTGGTGCAGAAAATGAGTTGCAAAGGCCTAGACTTTGAAGGAGTTTAGAGCGTAGTGTGTGTGTGTGTTAAGTCACTTCAGTCGTGTCTGACCCTTGCAACCCCATGGACTGTAGCCCGCTAGGCTCCTCTGGCCATGGAATTCTCCAGGCAATAATACTGGAGTGGGTTGCCACGCCCTCCTCCAGGAGATCTTCCTGACCCAGGGGTCAAACCCACATCTCTTTAGTCTTCTGCATTGGCAGCTGGGTTCTTTGCCACTAGTACCACCTGGAAAGCCTGAGCATAGTGAATATCCAGTAAATCACATCAGGTTTCCCACTATTACCTCTCAAACTGGAAGAGATTCTCTGGTCTGAGGGGTACAGAAGAAAACAAAAGGTGAAAGAAACTTCACAAGAGCTCAAATGAACCTTAAGTAGGAGTTAGTAGGTGGATCATAGAAACCACACATAGGTTTTTAGGAAAAAAGAAAACATATAACTCAATCTCTCAGATCTCCCAAACTTAGTATTAAGTATTTTTGGCTTCTTCTGTGAGTTATGGCCTAGCTGACCAAATGAGGGAGGAGGGCATTGGAAAATAAGAAATGCTGGTGTAAAACAATTATTGTTTAGTCACTATGTCGTGTCTGAAAACATAGATGGTTAATATTTTGAATATTATATGAACAAACATATGCATAAACATATGTATAAAGAAAAGAGCCCAGAAGGTTTTCAGTGATTATTTTGGGGTGGTAAAATTATCATTATTTGCATTTGCTTTCTTTTGTGCTTTTCCAAATGTTAAACAATGGAACATGTGTTACTTCTTAATTATAAGGATTTATAAATGTTATTTCAAAAGTTGAATTAAAACCACATGTAGCGAAAGAACAGGCCAAAGAATTTGGCAGAGATCTATTAAAATAGGCTTTTGATGAAACTGGAAGGCAAGATCAGGACAGAGAATTGGATTAATGGCTCCCCTGCCTTCTACTGCTAACCCCTTGGGTGTAGGAGGCTTGGCAACTCCAGACCTGAGGAGCCTGAATTCAGCTCCTCTCTCTTATCCTCCCTGCCCTTTGTCTTCTGCACATGGATACCAAGCTGTTGTCAGCTGAGGCTTTGTTTCTGCTTCTGTGGCTTGTTCCTTTTCTCTGACTGCTGATCATTGCCCAAATTTCCTGAGGTTATCACCAAGGGGGATCTCTTTCTCACCCCTCTCTCCCCATTCCCCGCTGTTACTGCTAAGTCGCTTCAGTCATGTCTCACTCTCTTTGACCCTATGGGCTGCAGCCTGTCAGGCCCCTCTGTTCATGGGGAATCTCCAGGCAAGAATACTGGAGTGGATTTCCATGCCCTCCTCCAGGGTTTCTTCCCAGCCCAGGGATTGAACCTGGGTCTCCTGCATTGCAGGCAGATTCTTTACTACTGAAACACGAGGGAAGCCCTCCTGCCCCCTACAGAGTCCAAATAGAAATCTCTAATTTGGAAAATCCCAAGTATTGCCAAGGCCCAGCTTGGTTTGTGTAGCACTGACTGACTGCCTTAGACAAACTTTGACTGAAAATAAAAGGAACACAATCAGGTATCAGGTCATCTGGAAGACAAATTTTAGAGGTCACTACCTCTTATCCTTTCTTTGCTCATCCCAGTGTAGGGCATGGTCAAAACTGAATCAATACTCAACTAAATATCCACTTAAAAATGGGAAAATTTTGTCAGTTAGACAGACATTCTTTTCTACCAGGTGAATTCAATTAATTCATATGCATTGACCTGTTATTATATGCAGTGCATTAGTATAGCATTGCATGCTATGCTTAGCAGTGAAAAGACAGATACATAGACATTACACACTAAATTTTTCTGTTTATTTGAAAATGCCAATTTAAGCAAGTACATATTGTCCAAGCAGTTAGTCCTGCCAACTATAGCTGACACCACCAATTATAGATCATAACATTCTTTCCTGTTTGGTGTGGTTTGGCCTTAGGATTCTTTCCAGCACAGCACTCCAGAGATCAGAGAAGCAGAATCAGGTTTGGGAGATTCAACCTCTTCTTATTTCTGGGCTGGGGATCCAAGCAGCCTTCACATTTCAGCCTGCAACCACACCCCTGCCTCCATCCTCTCCTTTCCACTTGGAAGAGCTGTCCTTCAGAGGCCATCAAAGACAAATACCAAAAGCATTCACTTAATCCACCACTTTTACTTGCAGAGGAAAAATGGAGGCAGACAGGACATTAAGTCACCTACGTCACATGAGTAGTAGAAAGTATGAATTTTGTAAACCTTTGTTGAAACTGGAATCTTTGCCATGCTCTTCTAGGCTTTGGCAATTTTAGGATTACTTTTTACATGAGCCTTTCTGACCTCTTAGAACTGAGAATGCCTGCTTGTCCTCTTGGTCCAGACCAGACACTGTGTGAAACTGAATTTGAGGGGATAAAAAAAAAAAGGATGCTGGAAATTGAACTGCTTGTTTCCTTTTTTTTTTTTTTTAAATTTTAATTGGAGGCTAGTTACTTTCCAATACTCTGGTGTTTTTTGTCATACATTGACATGAATCAGCCATGGGTGCACATGTGTCCCCCATACTGAACCCCCCTCCCACCTCCCTCCCCATCCCATCCCTCAGGGTCATCCCAGTGCACCAGCCCTGAGTGCCCTGTCTCATGCATCCAACCTGGACATTTCACATATGATAATATACATGTTTCAATGCTATTCTCTCAAATCATCCCACCCTCTCCTTCTCCCACAGAGTCCGAAAGACTGTTCCATATACATCTGTGTCTCTTTTGCTGTCTCTCATATAGGGTCATCGTTACCATCTTTCTAAATTCCATATATGTGCGTTAGTATACTGTATTGGTGTTTTTCTTTCTGACTTACTTCACTCTGTATAATAGGCTCCAGTTTCATCCACCTCATTAGAACTGATTCAAATGTATTCTTTTTAATGGCTGAGTAATATTCCATTGTGGTACATATTACAACACCTTTCTTATCTATTTGTCTGCTGATGGACATCGAAGTTGCTTCCATGTCCTAGCTATTAGAAACAGTAACAGCTTGTTTGCTTAAGGACACTGATTTTTTTTCTGGCATCCTCTTATACTATGGGGCATTGGTTAGACTTTGCTGGAGAGGAAATTAGACCGCATTTAGCCTTAACAGTAGTCACACAGACACATACACTTTTCCCCTTTTAATCCCTCCCTTTTGAAAATAAACATGAGAATTTGACAGTACCGAGTTTGAGGGACCTGGTTATATTATGTTCTCAGTTCATAGGGACCTAGGTGGGTTTCAGAAGTCAAGGCTGAGTCCAGAAAGGAAAGGTGTGGGGTTCCCCATCTTTGTTCTTTCTCCTGCCCCTTCCATAATGGGGTTCTCCCACCTCTGCTTTCTATAAGCGGGCACCTCAATGTACTATGTACAAAATGTACTGTGTATTGGAGCCACGGGGTAAGTTTTCCTTTGCTAGGACATGAATTTATAAATACATTTCCCGTTTGAAAATAAAGTGACTGCTGTGCAGTTTTCATCCACACTGTGTTGGTGGGAGGGGAATGCTAGCCCGATCTGTGGAAGCGGGGCAGATGCTGGCCTCGCTGGCAGGCTCACTGGGGGAAAGGTCAGTCCCACACCCGCAGCCTGAGCTGCCCTGCCTGGCCGCGGAATCAACAAGGGAAGTTTAGTAGGTGAAGGGTCACCGCCTCAGCACTCCAGTCACTTTCCATGCGTCATTCTCAGGCATCTAGTTTCTGTTCAGGGAAATAAAGCTCAGTAGAGAAAAGGTCACCCAGACCAGAGGCAGCTCGATAATAACCCACTCCTGCCGAGACGCCCTGTCCAAGGCAAGAGGCCAGGTGCTCAGGTGTCCTGCTGCTCAAGTGGAAAAATGGGGATTGTAAAGTGCTTTGAAGACCATCCTGTACCAAACGTGGCAAGGTGATACACAACCTACTCACTGGCTACTTCATATTATGTAAAATAACTTTATAAGCAGAGAATCTTTTCAAAAATGTATTGCAATAAAAGAATTTAGAGATTTTCTTGTTAGTTTCTCTAGACGAAGCAATTGGTACTGATCCTGGCACACGTTAGAATTGCCCAGAAAGCTTTTACAAATGACTGATGCTTGGTTCTAGTTGAATCAGAATCTGTTGCTGGGGCATCCAGCCATCTTACTTTTTAGAGAGGGTGTCTAAAGTGCAATTGCTTTATAATCTTAAAAACATGGCTGTGTGAAATGACTCCAGATTAGGAGCAAAGTTCTCCATGTTCTAGAGAGGTGCGTTTTAGATTGTGGGTTATCACATATCAGTAGGTTATGAAATCAGTTTAGTGGGTCATTTGTTGTTGTTCAGTTGCTAAGTCTGTCTAACTCATTGCCACCCCATGGACTGCAGCATGTCAGCCCTCGTTATTTCCCAGAGCTTGCTCAAACTCATGTCCACTGAGTCAGTGATGCTGTCCAACCATTTCATTCTCTGTCATCCCCTTTTCCTCCTACCCTTAAACTTTCCCAGCATCACGGTCTTTTCCAGTGCATCAACTCTTTGAATCAGATGGCCAAAGTATTAGAGCTTCAGCTTCAGCATCACTCCTTCCAATGAATATTCAGGGTTGATTTCCTTTAGGATTGACAGGTTTTATCTCCTTGCTGTCTAAGGGACTCTCAAGAGTCTTCTCCAGCACCACAGTTTGAAAGCATCAATTCTTTGGCATTCAGCCTTCTTTGTGGTCCAACTCTGACATCCATATTCAACTATTGGAAAAACCATAGTTTGACTATACAGACCTTTGACGACAAAATGAAGCCTCTGATTTTTAATACACTGTCTAGGTTTGTCACAGCATTTCTTCCAAGGAGCAAGCATCTTTTAATTTTATGGCTGCAGTCACTGCCCACAGTGATTTTAGAATCCAAGAAAATTAAATCTATCACTGCTTGCATTTTTTCCCGTTCTATTTGCCATGAAATGATGGGACCAGATAATGCCATGACTTTAGTTTTTTGAATATTGAGTTTTAAGTTTTTCATTCTCCTCTTTCACCTTCATCAAAAGGCTTAGATCTTCTCTGCTTTCTGCCATTAGGGTGGTATCATCTGCACATCTAAAGTTGTTATATTTCTCCTGGCGATCTTGATTCCAGCTTGTGCTTCATCCAACATGGCATTTTGCATGATATACTTTGCATATAAGTTAAATAAGCAGGGGGACAATATACAGCCTTGATGTACTCCATTCCCAATTTTGAACCAGTCTGTTGTTCCATGTCCAGTTCTAACTGTTGCTTCTTGACCCGCATACTGGTTTCTCAAGAAGCAGGTCAGGTGGTCTGGTATTCCCATCTATTGAAGAATTTTCCACAGTATATTGTGATCCACACAGTCAAAGGCTTTGGCATAGTCAATAAAGCAGAGGTAGATATTTTTCTGGAATTCTCTTGCTTTTTCTATGATCTGGTGGATGTTGGCAATTTGATTTCTGGTTCTTCTGCCTTTTCTAAATCCAGCTTGAACATCTGGAAGTTCAGAGTTCATGTACTGTTGAAGCCTAGCTTGGGGAATTTTGAGCAGTACTTTTCTGGTGTATGAGGTGAGTGCAATTGTGTGGTAGTTTAAACATTCTTTGGCATTGCCTTTCTTTGGGATTGGAATGAGAACTGTCCTCTTCCCTCCCTGTGGCCACTGCTGAGTTTTCCAAATTTGCTGGCATATTGAGTGCAGCACTTTCACAGCATTCCTTTAGGATTTGAAATAGCTCAACTGGAATTCCATCACCTCCACTAGCTTTGTTCATAGTGATGCTTCCTAAGCCCCACTTGACTTTGCATTCCAGGATGTCTGGCTCTAGGTGAGTGATCACATCATCATGCTTATCCGGGTCATTAAGAGCTTTTTTGTACAGTTCTTCTGTGTATTCTTACCACCTTTTCTTAATCTCTTCTGCTTCTATTAGGTCCTTAGTGTGTCATAACCAGCATTAAAATGAAGTCAAATAGAGAAAGAAGCATGCTTGTGATTAGTGAGATGGTGGGGGGTGAAATTTTGTTTTAGATTTGTCTAGGTCATGATCTAAGAAGACCAGTATTCTAAAGTCTGGGAAGAAAAGTTTTGTTGCCCTACGCCTCCACAGAATTGTTCTAATTCAAAGAACAAATGGTAGGATTCATACTCTGAGAGGAAGGGGTGTCTCCCCTGGAGATTATGAGTTTCGGGCTTTTTAAATTGCTTTGTTGATTCCACAGGATGTTGTGACTGTGAGCTGGGAAGCCTGCCATGATGTTATTTTGAAAATGCTGTACTTTTCAAACAGTGTTCCTCCCAGATAGTTCCCATAGTTAGTTCAATATAAGCATTTCCTCTTGAAACATTACAAATGTCAAGGGGAGTCATGATCAACATCTCAAGGTGAATTAATGAGACATTCAAATGAGAAATAAGATGGGTTATTTACAAATCTGGATGGAACCTTATGGTATGAGTTTCACTGTAAGAAAACTGAGCTGGCTAAGACAGAGTCATGACAGTCCTTCTGACCCATGATGTTATGGGCACAGGCTTTCACTGACCATGTCTAGAATCAGCCAAATGGTAGGATTCATACTCTGAGAGGAAAGGGTGTCTCCACTGGAGGTGGTGAGTCACAGAATAGAGGACTATCAAGTTGTTGTTAGAGAACAAACCCAGAAATTGCGTGGAGAAAGTAGGAATAGTGATGAGAGCCTCTAATTTTTGGATGGTCTCTTTTTCTCTGTCCACTAATGTCCTTTCTTCTTCTTTCTTGTTGCTCTTTTGCTTTTCTTCAGTTCAATTCAGTTCAGTCGCTCATTTGTGTCTGACTCTTTGCGACCCCATGAATCGTAGCACGCCAGGTCTCCCTGTCCATCACCAACTCCCGGAGTTTACTCAAACCCATGCCCATCGAGTCGGTGATGCCATCCAGCCATCTCCTCCTCTGTCATCCCCTTCTCCTCCTGCCCCCAATCCCTCCCAGCATCAGGGTCTTTTCCAATGAGTCAGCTCTTCGCATGAGGTGGCCAAAGTATTGGAGTTTCAGCTTCAGCATCAGTCCTTCCAATGAACACCCAGGACTGATCTCCTTTAGGATGGACTGGTTGGATCTCCTTGCAGTCCAAGGGATTCTCAAGAGTCTTCTCCAACACCACAGTTCAAAAGCATCAATTTTTCAGCACTCAGCTTTCTTCACAGTCCAACTCTCACATCCATACTGGAAAAACTATAGCCTTGACTAAATGAACCTTTGTTGGCAAAGTAATGTCTCTGCTTTTTAATATGCTATCTAGGTTGGATAACTTTCCTTCTAAGGAGTAAGCGTCTTTTAATTTCATGGCTGCAGTCACCATCTGCAGTGATTTTGGAGCCCCCAAAAATAAAGTCTGACCCTGTTTCCACTGTCTCCCCATCTATTTCCCATGAGGTGATGGGGCCAGATGCCATGATCTTAGTTTTCTGAATGTTAAGCTTTAAGCCAACTTTTTCATTTTCCTCTTAATGGGGTCTTAATTTTCTGACCAAAGATCAAACCCAGGCCCCCTGCAGTGGAAGCATGGAGTCCTAAGCACTGGACTGCCAAGGAATTTTCTGTTTTCTTTTAAATGAGTGCTTCTGGGTTATACTACATCCTTGGCTGCTAATGGAGACCATATTTTCAGGAAGATAGCAGTTAGAGATCTATACCCTTTGTCAATTTGAAAGGACGTGGGAAGCCACAGTTTTATTAGATGTATACCTAAAATATCTGAATGTCTGAGGTGTCCACATTTTATTTCAATATTTTGACACAACATTTAAGGAAACACTTTCTTTTCTTCTGCCTCTGTACTGGGGAGGAAGGGTTAATATAATATACTTTGTCCTTCAAAGAAAGCTGTCTAGTGGTTTGATTCACTAGCTTCAGTATTTTGATTTATGAAAGAATTGCTCAAAACCAGTGACTATAGTATTTGCCTTTCTTTCTTAAGAAAAGAAGATTTGCTATGGTCCTCCAATCAATGGAGTAATTAAAGCTAATTTCTCCATGGACCTTGGAAAAAGTGGCAACAAACAATGGATTTGTCTGTCAAAAAATGTTTAAAGCAAACATCAGTCACCAATCAGCTACAAATCCATTTAAGGCAAAACCAGACCAGCCATAAGCAATTTTTCTCATTAAAGTGGTGTTTAAACTGTTGTTTCCAACTGACATGAGACATACCAAACAAACAACACCTGCAAGAAGAATTGTTGAAGTATTGATTTTTCATCATTCAGAAAGTTTACTATGCAGATGAAAAATAACTTGCTGTCACAGTGACATTTTCCTAAAGTCTTGCTGGTAGTCAAAGGCATTGTTTTTCCTTAAACACTCAAACTTTAATTACTGGAAAAGGTTAGCATCCAAACCAAATCTAAAGTTGGCAAATTAGAGGTCACGTCAGAAAAATAAATTGAGTTAGATTTGAATGAATTTTTCATCTTGTCTCCACCTCCCTCCTTGACCTCCTCTCCCTTCCTTCCCCACATGATCATTCTTTCCTGTGTTCACATTAATTCTGTTAACAACTATGAGTGGATATTTTGACACAACAATCTTTTGATCTCAGTAAATTTTACAATTCTATCACTAAGTCAGATTGTTCAGTTGAAAATTAGGCAATATTTTATAACAGAGAAGGATGGTTGACGTCATGGGGACCCCGAGCTCATTCTTTTTGATGTCCACTGAGAGCTCCTCCAAAAACATCATTTAATCTCTCCAGGTGAGTTTCCATGTTGATAAAGGTCAAGAGTTGTTGTAGTTGACCTCTAATGTGCACTGCACTCTTAAATCTCCTTGTTTGCCCACGGTCACTTTTTTTTTTTTTTTAATTAATTTATTTATTTTTTAATTTTATTTTATTAGTTGGAGGCCAATTACTTCACAACATTTCAGTGGGTTTTGTCATACATTGACACGAATCAGCCATTGAGAGTCCACGGTCACTTTTAAAATTCTCACTGAATGAGTCTGAGTAATTGTTGTCTTTCTCACATTGAGAAAGAATCTTTGCTAAGCATTCAGTGAGCATAAACTCTTATTTCTAAGCAGGGGCATTCTCACATTGTTTGGGACCAACAACCATCTCATTGCTGCTAGTTCTCTTCTCCGGAATAAATCAAAATAAACCCAGCCAGGGCTAGGCACATTACTTTGGTCCAACCCATTGAATGTTCTGTAGCGGAGTTTTGAATCTTGAGTGAGGCTGCAACTGCAGAAACCCAGGGGGCAGGTGCTGGTCATCCATCATGACTGATAGGGTCACAGGTGTGAGGACCAGCTCTCTCCTGGGTGTAACTTCCACCGGGCTTCTGGCTACCCCATCCCAGAGCTCTGTTCAATCTTTTCTGAACCCGATCCTCCCATGTCCTGTGGATTTTGTGGACAAATTTTCATTCTGACTAAGATAGTCCTGGTTAGGTACAGTTCAGGTCAGTTTAGTTGCTCAATTGTGTCTGATTCTCTGCAACTCCATGGACTGCAGCACGCCAGGCTTCCCTGTCCATCACTAACTACCAGAGTTTGCTCAAACTCATGTCCATCAAGTCAGTGATGCCATTCAACAATCTCATCCTGTCACCCCCTTCTCCTCCTGCCTTCAATCTTTCCCAGCATCACAGGCTTCGCATCAGGTGACCAAATTATTGAAGCTTCAGTTTCAGCATCAGTCTTTCCAATGAATATTCAGGACTGATTTTCTTTAAGATTAACTGGTTTGATCTCCTTGCAGTCCAAGAGACTCTCAAGACTCTTCTCCAACACCACAGTTCAAAAGCATCAATGCTTCAGTGCTCAGCTCTCTTTATGGTCCAAACTCTCACATCCACACATGACCACTGGGAAAACCATAGCTTTGACTAGACAGACCTTTGTCAGCAAAGTAATGTCTCTGCTTTTAAATATGCTGTCTAGATTTGTCATAGCTTTTCTTCCAAGGAACAAGCATCTTTTAATTTCATGGCTGCTGTCACCATCTGCAGTGATTTTGGAACCCCCAAAACAAAATCTGTCACTGTTTCCATTGTTTCCCATCTATTTGCCATGAAGTGATGGGACTTAGGTTTTTGATCTTAGGTTTTTTGCCATGATCTTAGGTTTTTGAATGTTGAATTTTAAGCCAGCTTTTTCACTCCCCTCTTTTACTTTCATCAAGAGGCTCTTTAGTTCTTCTTCACTTTCTGCCATAAGAGTGGTGTCATCTGCATATCTGAGGTTATTGATATTTCTCCTGGCAATCTTGATTCCAGCTGTGTTTCATCCACTCTGGCATTTTGCATGATGTACTCTGCATGTAAGTTAAATAAGCAAGGTGACAGTATATAGCCTTGATGTACTCCTTTCCCGTTTTTGAACCAGTTCATTGCCCTATGTCCGGTTCTAACTGTTGCTTCCTGATCTGCATAGAGATTTCTCAGGAGGCAGGTAAGGTGACCTGGTATTCCCATCTCTTTAAGAATTTTCCACAGTCTGTTGTCATCCAAATCAGAGCTTTTAAAAATAGGTCTAGAAGCTGGCAATCAAGATACTTGAATGACTTTCCATGAAGTTTCTCCTCATATTTGGAGGCACATACCATTCTACATTTATATTCTCTGCCTCCCCCCACCAAATCTGAACACTCTTCCTTTGACATTTCTGGCCCTTTGACCATCTTGTAATTCTACAGTTGTACTCACCTACAGTGGTTCTCTTATTATTCTTGACACCCTTCTCTTGTGTAAACTAAAGTTGAATTGGTTTTTGATGACACAATATTGTACTTTTGGTTGAGTTTATTGTCAACTAAAACTCCAACGCCTGCTTCCATCTGTCCCCATAAACATATATACACTTAATTGAAATTTTCAAACAATAGTTTGTTTTAAATTTCATCAATCTTGCTTATCCAGATCTTAGTGAATTCAAATTTTAGAGTATTGCTTATCTTTTTAAGAAACTGGTTTGTGTCATCTGAACATTTGACAATCCTGTATTTGCCACTTAGCTAAGTTGTTTGTGGGCTTCCCTGGTGGCTCAGATGGTAAAGAATCTGCCTGCAATGCAGGAGACCTGGGTTTATTTGATCCCTGGGTCGGAAGATCCCCTGGAGAAGGGAATGGCTACCCACTCCAGGATTCTTGCCTGGAGATACCCATGGACAGAGGAGCCTGCTGGGCTACAGTCCATGGGGTAATAAGAGTTAGACACGGCCGAGTGACTCCACTACTACTGCTAAGTTGCTTGTAAGGAGGATAGAGGCAAGGACCAAGCTCTTTGGACGAACCCTGCTGCTGCTGCTGCTGCCAAGTCGCTTCAGTCATGTCCGATTCTGTGCAACCCCATAGACGGCAGCCCACCAGGCTCCCCCGTCCCTGGGATTCTCCAGGCAAGAGTACTGGAGTGGGTTGCCATTTCCTTCTCCAGTGCATGAAAGTGAAGTCGCTCAGTTGTGTCCAACTCTTAGCGACCTCATGGACTGCAGCCTACCAGGCTCTTCCGTCCATGGGATTTTCCAGGCAAGAGCACTGGAGTGGGGTGCCATTACCTTCTTCTTGGACGAACCCTAGAAAATTGTTTTTGGAAGAAAATAGAATACCAATTTTTGCAAGATGCAGTTGAAAATAGAACACTATGCTCAAATACATGTGGAAAATGCTATATACTGAAACACTCTTTGAGATTTAAAATACATATTGATGATTAAAAACTCTTAAGAAACTTCCTTCCAGATTGACATTGGTCAAGTAATTTAGCATTTCCAAAGTCATGCCCCACTATATATTTCTTGTTAAAACAAGTTTAAAAAGGCTAGTATAATACATCTTTATTCACTTTGGGACTTTCAGAATCATATTTATGGTAATGTTATAATGTGAATCTGTAGAATATTCAGTTTTTCTACAGTTTACTGGACCAGAGACTTTTTCTTTACAGAGCATCTTTCACAACTGGTACAGTAAATTTGATAAAATCATGTCAGAGAATATTTTGGGTCTATGGTTGTTATATTGACTCCATGTTTGCCTAACTTTCCAACCTCCAATTTCTTGAATTGATCTAACGAATGACATGCCTCCACCCATGCTGTAAGGAAACACTAAAATCACTTTTTGAAAGAGCCCATTTTAAAAGTCAACTTGAGTCAAAGCCAACTATATTATTATTCATATACAATAAAATGTGATCCTTTTAAGGATACATTCTTAGAGTTTTGACAGATGTACACACCTGTGTGACCACAACCACAGTTAAGATGTAGAACACTTCCATCACCCCCAAATTACCCCTCATTCCTTTTGGTAGTCAGTCTGCTCTGATCCACACCCCAGGCAACCACTAATCTGCTCTTTATTGCTATAGATTAGACTTTCTCTTTTCTAGAATTACATGCAAGTGGCATCATACAGCATGTGTTTTTGTGCCTGACTTATTTTACTCAGCATGTTTTTCAGAGTCATCCATGTATGGATGTAGTTCATTTTATTGCCGAGTAGTATTCCACTCTGTACGTACAACACAACTTGTTTATCCGTTCATCTGCGATGGGTAGTGAGACTGTTCCTTGTTGTTGTGGGTGCATGTTCAGTCATGTTTGACTCTTTCAGACTCCATGGACTGTAGACCACCAAGCTTCTCCGTCCATGGAATTTTTCAGGCAGAAATACTGGAGTAGGTTGCCATTTCCTTCTCCAAAGACTGTTCCTAGTTATTCGCTCTTTGAAATAAAACTCTTATGAACATTTTATACAAGTTTGTGTGTACCTCAGCAGTGTATGAGTTTGTTTTTCCACATTCTTACCGACACTTGGTATGGTTACTCTTTTTCATCTTAGCCATTACAGTAGGTGTAAAGGGGTATCTCACTGTGGTTTTAATTTGTAATTCTCTGATGACTAATGGTGTTGAACATCTTTTTGAGTGCTATAGGCCATTTTCTATCATTTTTTGTGAAGTACCTGTTTTAATCTTTTGTCCAATTAAAAGTTGAGTTGTCTTCTAATTATTGATATTTAAGAGTTCATTATATGTTCTTTATGTGTCCTTTTCCAGATATATATGACATATGAAACACACACATCCTATATGTTATATGTGCATGCACATGTATGTATTTATAGAAGCTTCCGTGGTGGTTCAGTATTAAAGAATCCACCGGCCTGTGCAAGAGGTGTGGATTTGATCTCTGGGTCCAGAAGAGCCCCTGGAAAAAAGAATGGCCACCCACTCCAGTATTCTTGCCTGAAGAATCCCATGGACAGAGGAGCCTGGCAGGCCATAGTCTATGGAGTTGCAAAGAGTTGGACATGACCAAGAGACTAAAGAACAACATGTATTTATACATATATATGTTGAGTATGCACACACATAGTATTTTTGGTATATATTCAATATTTTCTCCCAGTCTGTGGTCTGCTTTTTAATTTCCTAAAAGGTGTCCTTCTAAAAACAAAAGCTTTTGAATTTAAAAAAAAATCCAACTTAAAAATTTTTTTCTCTAATATTCTTGGTTTTTTAGTAATTCTGAGGAATTTTTTTGCCTAGCCATGGTCATGAAGGAGGAAGTGACTTTTCCCCCTGTGTCTTGTATTGGCTGATTCCAGTCGTTGTGTTAAGACCTACTCCCATTCCATTCCTTTCCATAGACTCATGATGAGTTGGCTAGAAAAGAACCACTTGTTGGGTGTCTACTCTAGCTAGTGTGATAGCAGCATGGTTAGACTCTATTTAAAAAGAACACAGAGAACATATATAATACATAAAACTCTTAGAAAAATAGCCTGAAGGCCTTTCTTAACCACTTTATTAAACAAGTCTTCTAAAGTTACTCTCTGTCACATAACCTTGGAAATTTTCTTCAAGGCACAGTTATATTTGACCATCTTGTTTATTTGTGTACCGGTTTCTCACATGACTCCCTCGTTCAACTGTAAGCTTTTCTGTCTTCTTGTTCATATGTAATGAGCAAACAGATGAACCAGTAGAGACCAGATTGCAATGTGACTGACAGTACTGCCATCAATTTGAGCTCTGTGGCTCCCACCACTTCAGCCTCCAGAAGCCTTCCCTCTCTGTCGGTCTCACCCACAGCATTTGTAAATACTACATGGAGGTATGGCTTCCCTGGTGGCTCAGATGGTAAAGAATTTGCCTGCAAAGCAGGAGACCCAGGTTCCATTCCTGGGTTGGGAAGATCCCCTGGAAAAGGGAATGGCTACCCACTCCAGTATTCTTGCTTGGAGAATCCCATGGACAGAGTAGCCTAGCAGACTACAGTCCATGCATGGGGTCACAAAGAGTCAAACACAACTGAATGACTAATACTGTAACTTTCATACGGAGGGTAAGGCGTTTGCATAGAACTGTTAAGCCCATTTCTTTCAGGGAGGCAATCTCTCTAATTCTTACTTTAATGAGAACTGAGATTCTCTGAAACTACCATATTCACCCTTTCATGAGTAAGAGATGATTCAGGGTGGAGTAATTGGGGAATTATTAAGAAGATTGCTTCTTTCTATAAGTTCCTCTCTAGCCTTTTAGATGGGTAATTAGCAACAGAATATTGGTTTTCTTAGATTGTTGCCTAGTAGCCTAACCTTGGTTAAAGCAGCCCTGCTGGCATTCTAGGAAAAGGTTTCATTTACTGGTGTTTATCATTCAGTTCCTGAAATTCACACTGGGTGAAAGCTGGCATGGCAGCTCTCAGCTTAGTTGCAACTTAAAAGAAAACAGATTTTGCTTTGCTTAAATTGTTTTCAATTGACTGGGTAAGAATAAATTAAAGGTTCTTGTAGGTAATAGCTTCTGAATTCAATTAAAAATATCATCAGGCAGCTGCTTTCTTTTTATCTGAAAGTACAGAAATGATTTTGAGCTAGTTAATTGATTTTCTTATGAAGTTTTTTTGACTGACAGATTTAGTTGAATTCTTACTCAACATTTTTCACTTGTAGCAATATAGAAATATAAAATGAGAATCAGACCAAAAATTCTAGTTATTCTGCTATGGTAAAAATCTCAGGGTAATAACATCTTAAAGGTCAGTCAATTCATCTCTTCATTTGTTCATTCATCTGAACATTGATTCGTTGGTCAAATATTTATCTCTTAATTTGGGTCAGGTTCACTGAACAAGTGTTTAATACTTACCACACTTGGGATTTTTGGTTTGTTTGTTTGTTTACAAATGACCCTAGTTTGCTAGTCTGTAAATTTCAAGCAAGTTGGGGCCATGTCTGTTTTATTTACTGCTGGATCCTAAGTACCAAGAATAATGGATGGTGTGCAGTAGATTTTCAGTAAGCATTTGGTGGAAGAAGGAAGAAAGGACAGAGGGAGGGAAAGAAGGAAGGGAGAAAAGAAGGAAGGAAGAACAGGAGGTTAGCAGGGGTAGGACACTGTGAGATGTTCTGTGCACTATACTCCTTGGATGGGAGAAGGCTAGGAATATACTTGCCCAGAGACAAAGGTTAGCTGATATAAACTCCTACCTAGAATGCCAAACATGCTCTGACCTTTCACCTGCTGGAACCCTCTGCCTGATGCTGTGTGCTCAGCTGTGTCTGACTTTTTGTAACCCCTTAAACTGTAGCCCACCAGACTCCTCTGTCCATTGGGTTCTCCAGGCAAGAGTACTAGAGTGGGTTGCTGTTTCCTCCTCCAGGGGATCTGCCCAACTCAGGGATCAAACCAGCATCTCTTGCATTTCCTGCACTGGCCGGTGAATTCTTTACCACTGAGCCACCTGGGAAGCCCTGGAACCCTCTCTAATTATCTGTATTGCTCTCTGTCTCTTCATTCAGATATTTACTTAAGTGTCCCATATTTGACCCCTTCCTGACCATCTTTTTTAAAGCACCATACCTCACTGTTATTACATTAAGCGTTTAGATTTTAGAATATCAGTCAGGGCTTCTTTGTTTTGTTCCCCATGTCTGACACACAGTATATGCTAAATCAATTTTTGTATAATAGATGAAGTGTTCCCCAAATGCAACACTATAAGTTAATTGCCTCTTTGCTCCTTGTCTACCTCTAGAAAAATATCTTTGGGAAATGTGAGCAAGAGCAGGAGGTATTATATCACCATAATGATATCACCATGGAGCAGGTACTTACAAATAATACACAGTTTTGTCCTATTCATGTGATTTTAGAGACACCTTCATCTATCAGTTACCAACTTGGCTCATGAGGTTAGAAAGGTTCTTAGAACTCTTTTTAATATTTCAAAAAGTTTAATAAAACCCATGCAGTTATCCTTAATAAGGCTGTGGGGAAAAACAAAAATAAATAATCCAGAGGTTGCAAAATTTCTCAGGTCACAGTGATTTGATTATTTTTTCATAGTATTTATAAGCCAAAAAATGTCTTAACCATCTTATTTATTAAATATTTATATCCACACAACTTGTTAGTAATAGTTTGTGTAAGAAATACTGCTTTGTTTCCCTAGAAATTTTAAAGTATCTTGCAGGGCTCTTGTGAATGTTTTGTGGTACTCTGGAGTGATTTGGAACAGAGTTTAGGAACCATGTAGCTCACCAAAGCTTCTGAACAATGTATGTTCACCATATTAACAAGACCAATTACTGTAATTCCAGTTTAATTTGGTCACTGACAGCATCATCAGAATTCCTGGGACAAGTTTGCCAAGCCAAGTGCAACTATCGAGCACAAGCTGAGCGGTTGTAGTGTTTCAATTGAATGGGTTAAATTCTGCCACCGTGACAGCCAGTGTTAAGCAACCAAGGGGTCTGTGTTGCCTAGACTGAACAAGGAAAAAAAGAGAGGACTCAACCTGTTAAAATTAGAAATGAAAGTGGACATCACTACCAACTTTACAGAAATAAAAAAGGATTAAACAGAAGTAATATGGACAATTGTATGCCAATAAATTGGATTAATTATGTTAAATAGACCAATTACTACAAAGACACAAACTACCAAAACTGACTCAAGAAAAAATACAAAATCTGAACAGACCTATAACAAAAAGTAAATTTAGCCAAAAAACTATGCACAAAGAAAAGTCTAGGCCTGGACAATTTTACTGGTTAATTTAATTAAACATTTAAAAAATTAATACCACTTCTCTATGAATTTTTCCAAAAAACAGAAGAGGAGTGAACAATTTCAACTCATTTTATGGGACCACTTTTATGCTGATACAAAATCTAGACAAGGACATCACAAGAAAGGAAAACTATGGACCAATATTTTTTATGAATATAGATACAATCCTCAACAAAATATGGGGACATATTAAAAGAATTATATATATACACCATGACCAAGTGGAATTAACACAAAAGTTGGTTTTTACATCTGAAAATCTATGTAATGTGTGTATGTGTATGTGCTATATGCTCAGTTATATCTGACTCTTTGTGATCTCATGGGAGTCCACCAAGCTCCTCTGTTCATGGGATTTTCTAGGCAAGGCTACTGGAGTGAGTAGCCATTTCCTCCTCCAGGGGATCTTTTTGGCCCATGGATAGAACCCACATCTCCTGCATTGGCGGGTGAATTCTTTATCACTGAGCCACCTGGGAAGCCCAATATATAATAATAAAGGAAAAAATCTCACAGTATCATCTGAATAATGAAAAGTGAAAGTGTTAGTCACTCAGTCATTTCTGACTCTTTGTGACCCCATGGACTGTAGCCCACCAGGATCCTCTGTCCATAGAATTTTCCAGGCAAGAATACTTAGTGGGTTGCCATTTCCTTCTCCAGGGGATCTTCCCAGCCCAGGGATATCTGAATAGATGCAGCAAACCTATTTGAAATAATCCAATACCCTGTCATGATAAAGTCACTTTAAAAATTAGGAATAGAGGGGAACTTTCTCAACCCAATAAAGGGTATCAAAGAAAAGTCCACAGCTAATATCACAGTTACTGATGAAAGACTGAAAACATTCCCCCTAAAGTCAGGAACAAGACAAAGATGTTTGTTCTCATCATTTCTAGTCTACATTGTGCTAGAGATTCTAGTCAGTGCATTTAACCACAAAAGTAAAATAAAAGTCTTCAAGATTGGAAAACAAGAAGTAAAACTATTTTAAGATTGGAAAACAAGAAGTAAAACTGTTTCTATTCACAGATGTCATGATGTTGTATTTAGAAAATCCTAAGCAATCCACTAAAAACTAGTAGAAGTTGTACGTTCAGGAAGATTACAGGTTATAATATTAATATACAAAAATCAATTGTCGATGGGGCAGGGGATTAATAAGTACAAGCTACTATGTATAAAATGAACTGTAAGGATATATTGTACACCACAGGGAGTATAGCCAATATTTTTATAATAAAATTAAGTGGAGTGTAATCTATGAAAATTTTGAGTCACCATGTTGTAAATTTGAAACTAATATATAACATTATAAATCTATGTACCTCAATTGGACTGCAAGGAGATCCAAGCAGTCCACCCTAAAGGAGATCAGTCCTGGGTGTTCATTGGAAGGACTGATGCTGAAGCTGAAACTCCAATACTTTGGCCACCTCATGTGAAGAGTTGACTCATTGGAAAAGACCCTGATGCTGGGAGGGCTTGGGGGCAGGAGGACAAGGTGACACAGAGGATGAGGTGGTTGTATGGCATCACCAATTCAATGGACATGGGTTTGGGTGGACTCCGGGAGTTGGTGATGGACAGGGAGGCCTGGAATGCTGCGATTCATGGGGTCGCAAAGAGTCGGACACGACTGAGCGACTGAACTGAACTGAACTGAACCTCAATTCAAAATGATTAATTATAGTTCTGTACACTAGCAATGAGTGATCTTAAAATGAAATTCAGAAACTTTTTTACAATAGCTTAAAAAGAATAAAATACTTAGGATAAGTTTTACAAAAGTGTGAAACTTACACTCAATGATCTTTAAAACATTGTTGAAAATGATTAATGACTAAAATAAATAGAAGGACATTTTATGTGCATGTGTCTTCTTACAATTGATCTACAGATTGAATTCTTGAATTCTTCTCCCTCAGTTGATCTAATTCAATGTAATTCTTATCAATCTCATGCTTGGTTTCTTTGCAAAGATTGACAAGCTGAATTAAAATTCATATGGGGATTCAAGGAAACTGAAAGTCTCAAAATAATCTTGGAAAAGAACAAAGTTGTAAGTTGGAGGACTTAAATTTCCCAACTTCAAAACTTGTTGTAAAGCTACAAAAATCAAGACAGTGTGGCACTGGCGTAAGGACACACGTGTAGATCAGCGGGGTAGAACTAAGAGCCCAGGGTTTATAAATGAACCCTCCATTTATAGTCAATTGACTTTTGGCAAATGCACCAAAAAAATTAAATAGGGGAAAGACTAATCTTTTCAATAAATGATACTGGGGCAACTGAATATTTGCATGCAAAAAGAAAAATAAAGTTGGACCTATACCTCACATCATATACAAAAATTAAATAAAAGCGCATCACAGACCTAAATGTAAGAGCTGAAAATATAGCACTCTTGGAAGAAAACATGGGCATAGATCTGTTACCTGGAATTTGGCAATGGTTTTTTAAAATATAAAAATGAAAGTATAAGAAACAAAAGAAAAAATTGACTAATTGGACTTTATCAAAACTAACACTTCTGTGCTACAAGGTATGCAATCAAGAAAGTGGAAAGACAGCCCACTGAATGGGAGAAAATATTTGCAAATCATATCTCTAATAAGGGACTTGCATCTAGAGTATATAAAGGACTCTCAGAACTCAGAATTGCATCTAGAGTATATAAAGGACTCTCAGAACTCAGAAATAAAAAGACAAACTAATTAAAAAATCAGAAAGGATCTGAACAGACATGCCTGCAAAAAAGGTACAGAAATGGTAAATCAAAACCACAATGGGATGTCACTTCATATATGTATAATAAAAAGATGGATAAGTTCTTGCTTGGGTGGCACATATACTAAAATTGGAACGTTATAGAGAAGATTAGCATTGCCCCTGTGCAAGGATGACACAAACTCGTGAAGAACAAGCACTGGAGAGGAAGAGGAGAAATTAGTACCCTCATACACTGCTATTAAGAATGTAAAATAGTACACTTTGGAAAACAACCTGGAAACTCCTCAGAAGGTAAACATACTGTCACCCTGAATGTGTATAAGCTCAGTCGTGTCTGACTCGTTGTGACTCTATGGACTGTAGCCCGCCAAGCTCCTCTCTCCTTGAAATTTCCCAGGCAAGAATACTAGAGTGGGTTACCATTTCCTACTCCAGGGAATCTTCCCAACCCAGGGCTCGAACTTGTGTTTCTGGCATTGGCAGATGGGTTCTTTACCACTGTGTCACCTGGGAAGCCCTCAAGTCATTCTATGACCCAACAATTCCATTCCTACACCCAAGAAAATGCATGTCCACCAAAATATGTTGTATGTGAAAGATCACAGCGGCATTCTTCATAATAGTCAAAGAGTAGAAATAATCTAAATACCCACCAACTGATGGATGGATAATAATAAGTGGTATAGTCACACAAGGAAATATTATTTGGCAATAAAAAGGAATGAAATATTGACACATGCTACACATAGGCGAAGCTTGAAAACATTAAATGAAAGAAGTCATTCACAAGAGGCCACACATTGTTTGAATGATATTAAATGTCCAGAGCAGGCAAATCCATAGGGACAGAAGTGTATCAGTTGTTATCTAGGGCTGGGAGTGTTTGGGAGGTGACACCTAAAGAGAACAGAATTTCTTTTGGAGTGATAAAAATGTTCTAAAATTTACTGTGATGATACTCTCACAATTCTGAGAATATGCTAAAAACCATTGAATTGTACAGTTTAAATGAATGAATTGTGTGTCATATGATATTCATATTTTAATAAAATTGCTACCACAAAGGTCAATAGTGTATTAACCGAAGACTATACTCATTGAGGGATTTCCCAGGTGACGCTAGTGGTAAAGAACCCGCCTGCCAATGCAGGAGACATTAGAGACACAGGTTCAATCTCTGGGTTGGGAAGATCCCTTGGAGGAGGAAATGGCAACCCACTCCAGTATTCTTGCCTGGGAAATCCCATGGACAGAGGGGCCTGGCGGGATACAGTTCATAGAGTCGCACAGGGTCAGACATGTCTGAAGCAACTTAGCACACACACACATACTCATTGAAGAGGAAACTAATGAATTGGAAGACAGACCTGAGAAAATCACTCTGAATGCAACACAGAAACATCAAGAAATAGAGAACTTGAATGGGATACATTGTTTGAGAATCTCTATCATATGTCTAGCGGAGAGCCATAAAAGAGAGAATAGCACTGAAACATGTATATTACCATATGTGAAATAGATTGCCAGTCTAGGTTCGATGCATGACACGGGGCACTCAGGGCTGGTGCACTGGGATGACCCTGAGGGATGGGATGGGGAGGGAGGTGGGAAGGGGCTTCAGGATGGGGGACACATGTACACCCATGGCTGATTCATGTCAATGTATGGCAAAAACCACTACAGTATTGTAAAGTAATTAGCCTCCAATTAAAATAAATTAATTAATTTTTTTAAAAAAGAAAAGCAAATGAAGATATTTTAAAACATTGATCATGGCTAAGTAGTTTTCATGATTTAAGATAGATCAGAAGTCCAAGTCTGAAGGATTTCATGGAGAAGGAGCTGTTGCATATTCATATTTAAAGAAAACTTTAAATCCTATTGGGAGAAAAATCATATTGCTTATAAAGGAATGGTATTTAGCCTGACAAAACAATTCTGTTCAGTAGCAATGGGTGTCACAAAACAAAGAAACATCTTTAAGGTGCAGAGAAAAAAAAATCAACTTTTACCTAAAACTCTGTAACTGTTGGGTTGGTCAATAAAAAAATCTCAGACATCCTAAAAAGCAGTTTTTTAGAACTCATAGTTCTCTGCTTTTGAACTTCTGATTGACGTAATTCAGCAAGAAGGAAATTAAACCTGGAAGAAAGCTATGGAGTCAAGAAGCAACGCTAAACAACAAAATTCTAAGTGTGCTGAATAAAGTAAGAATGTCACCGAGCCTCATCCAACCATCTTACATTTCATATCAACCTATCAGGCAATATGATTAAACTTAGTATTGAACAGATTTGGGGTCTTAAGCTATTTTGAGGATCTTTTTATCTGGCATGAAAAGATTGAATTTTTGCAGGTGAAACTACAATTTAAAATGTTGCTCAGGTAGAGGTGTGTGTGTGTGTTTCAGGGAGAGGCATGTCTGGTTTGCTAACAAGTCTTCCCAGTCTCCAGGGAATTTGTGGCTGGCAAAAGACCAAATTATTGAAATGCAGGCATCAGAGCTGTCCCCATGGTTCTTTACCCCATCTCTCCATTCTCCATGTCTTACACTTCACTCTTCTCATTCCCATTTCCCATTCTCTGTCCCTACTGGCAGTGACCCCTTCACTGACTGCTGGACGCTGGGCGAGAAGCGAGAAAGCTGTTCAGTATATCCATGTCTTGGGACCCTTTTGGCAATTAGTTACATCTAATCTAAAGTCGCTAATGACTATTCAACCGGAATTTTTGCTGCTTTTAAAAACCATGGCATGTTCAAGATACAGTTTAAATGAGATGACCTGACCACTGTTGGCCAGGCCTTGGAGAAGCAAGTCTCCTGTGACTTACACAATGTACCTGGCCCAAAGTCTTAGGAAATGCATGGATCTTTGTTCTTCTGGCATGAAGATGCTGCTGCTGGGTGTCTCTGCAGACCATTTGTCAATCCCCTTTCAGGAAAACCCACTCTCCCAGGGTCCTAGCAGGGTACCACTGGATGGTAACTTTTGGTACAGTGAAGTATTATTCCTGTCTCAGTGGCCTGATGCGTTGCCTCAAGCTTCGTCCTCTTCTTCAGGTCACATTGCTTACTTTTCCCTTTGATCTTGTGAGGGACTGCTGCTTTCACAGCACTCCCCATTCTGAGCGCCGACGTCAGCGAGCTGATGGCTTCCATGCAGTTGGCAGAGCTCAGCTCACAGCTCTCTCTCATCCGCTTGAACAATCACAAACGGAAAGTCAAGCAGACCCTTTTCCGCACTTGTGCTATATTTATTCTTAGCACTCTGCTGACACTTGGCAACAGTCAGCGGAGCCAGGAGACACTTTGTTTGGATTAGGTCAACAGTCATCCTCTGAGATTTTCATCTATCTTGTTTGTTACGATGCAGTGGTCCCTGTTCCAGCATTCCATCCAAATCACAAATGGCTTGGATAAATCCATCTTGATAAATGACATGGAGAGATGAATCACTGGTATTTATTTGCTTTGAAATTCATGTTTAAATCAATCACAATTAATTAAATGACAATGATGTGTGTCTACCAACATTATTTTCTTAGTTAAGAAAACATGGATGCGAACTCTTAAAGAATTCCAGTTTCTCTAAACTATCCTAATGCTGCTGCTCTTTAGTCGCTGAGTTGTGTCTGACTCATTGCGACCCTATGGACTGTAGACCTCCAAGCTCCTCTGACATGGGATTTCCCAGGGAAGAATACAGGAGTGGGTTACCATTTCTTTCTCCAGGGAATCTTCCTGACCCAGGGATCGAACGTGCATCTCCTGCTTGGCGGGCGAATTCTTTACCACTGAGCCAGCTGGGAGGCCCTAAACTACCCAGATGTAAATATGTAGCTGCTTAGAAAGGCCATTGTCACTGCTGTTATAATTTCAGTTACTCTGAAGAAGATGTTAATATTCTTGCAAATATATATTAAGTTTAGTAGCTTTCTCTTTAAAGGAAGAGAATAGAGAAATGAGTATATACTCTGTAGAATGAAGCTAGGCTATTATAATTAAAGTTCCTGTGTAGGTTTCTACAAAGATTTAATGCTTTGTATTTTGACCTTCATAAATTTCTTCTCTTTAGAAATATAGATTTTCCATATCAGATACCCAGTTTTACTGCCTTTGCAATATGCTTCTCGTTTCATCATCACATCACCCACCTCACCGAATTGTATAACACTTCACAATTTTCAGCCTCTGGTGTCTACTTTGGTCTTCACAACAGTCTTGTGAGATAGGGCCACCAGATATTGTATGACTTTTCATTTTACCTTAGGTGTGAATTGTTTTTCTTCTTATAATTAGTGTAGTTATAGTAAAATTACTTATGCTATAAGAATTGTACAATGTCCAGTAAAAACCAGAAGAAATGTTAAGCTGTTGTAAAAACAGGCATTTCTGACTTAGGAGTCAGAGCCTCCTACGTGTACAGTAGAATAAACCTGGAAGCAAGCTAATGGGAAAAGGATGGTATCTAGTAAATGCAAAACAAACAAACAAACAAACAAAAAACACAACCCACAAACCAAGAGATACACAGAAAACACTGCCGTATTTGGCTTCTCAGTCTCTTCATGTTTTTCACACATGCCTCTCAGGCCACATGTTGATCTTTGAACTACATTTCTTTTCTTCTCCCCCTGCCCCACCTTCTCCCCAGAAATTGTGTGCCTTAATTTTAAACAGCTTTACCTACATTACAATTTTAAGCTATAGGATGTGGAGGAGTCTGAGTACTGTAGAAGTCAGGGCAAGTAACTGCTGGCTGCTTCAACAGCCAAACTTTAAAATCTCATTTACTCAACACAACAAAATATTACTTCTTACTCTTGTTACAGTCAAGTGCAAGCCAGACAGATTTTCTTTAGTGAGATCTCAGAGGTCCGGGCTGCTTTCACATTGTAACATGGGAAGGCAGAAATTCACACATGCTCATAACTACCGTGGACCCAGAGGAGAACACCATTTACGTTCACATTTCCGATGGTCAGAGCTGGTCATGAGGTCTCAGGTCAAGTACAATGTTGAGAAATGTAGAGGAACATATTGAGTATCTGGTGATCACTAACTGTATCTCCTGGGCTTCCCTGGTAGCTCAGCTGGTAAAGAATCCGCCTGCAAAGCAAGAGACCTGGGTTTGATCCCTGGGTTGGGAAGATCCCCTGGAGAAGGGAACAGGTACCCACTCCAGTATTCTGGCCTGGAGAATTCCATGGACTGTATAGTCCACGGGATCACAGAGTTGGGCATTACTGAGTGATTTTCACTTTCAACTGTATCTGCTGTGTTTCCCTGAATTTTCATTGGAAGGACTGATGCTGGAAGCTGAAGCTCCAATGCTTTGGCCACCTGATGAAACGAGCTTACTCCTTGGAAAAGAACCTATTGTTGGGAAAGATTGAGGGCAGGAGAAGGGGGTGATAGAGGATGAAATGGTTAGATGGTATGACCGATGCAATGGACATGAGTTTGAATGAACTCTGGGAGACAGTAAAGGATGGGGAAGGAAGCCTGGCATGCTGCAGTCCATGGGGTCACAAAGAGTTGGACATGACTAAACAACTGAACTATATCTCCTATGAATGTACAGAGTGGTTTTGACTCATAGAAAATTAGAACTGAAAAAGATTTTGGAGAACATCTAGTTTAATCTATTTCCTTATAGCATCAGAGGTTAAAGAGGCTGAATGACTTGGCCAAATCTGCACAAACTGGCTGAGGAAGGCGTGATCATAATTAGTAGTGCTTACTAAGCTCTTATTACGTCCAGGCACTATGTCAACACATCTGTGTGCCTTATCTTCTTGAAGCCTCACATTGGCCCCATAAGACAGATGCTGTTCTTATCTTCATTTTAAGGATGACAAAGCTTAGAGAAGACAGGTAAGCAACTCAGGTCACGCAGTTAATAAATGGCAGAAGGCAAATTCAAACCCAGACTGCCTATCATGAAAATGTCAACATGTATCACTCGATGGCTGCTATTTTTGTTCTGATTTCCAAATCCTTTTTCTGATCATACCAACAGCCTACATGGTATGGGGATTAAATATGGACATCTTCATCAAAAAATTATGCTACAGAAACTTTAAGACCTAAATTGTTTCAGTGTCTCTGCTTGTCTAGAAGATAGGTTGAAGTTATTTGTGAGAGCAGAGAGAAAGCAATGCCACAAACATAGGCAAATAACACTAGATTATCATGGTGAAACTTGCTCCTAGCTTTGGACATAGTTTTTCCATGAAGCACATGAGTATTTTCTGTCGTTAAAAATAGCCAGTACATAGGAAATATTAACTTACACATGCAGGGCAGATGAATGGATAAAGCAGATGTTGCACCATCTGTTTAAGAAGCAAATACTAAATTAGATATCATGGTTCATTTCTTGTGATTCTTGTTCTTCTATATGACAGCAATGCTGGAAGTTTTAGTCTTAATTGTTCACATCTACTTATTTGAACAAGTAGTAAGCATCAAAGCCTAGATTTTATTTTAGAAAAGTTAGCTAGTTTACCATTCATGCAACATTTATTTCTAGTAAAAAAAGGTCAAAAATAGATGTATAAAATGGTTTCTTTTTAAGATTAAATTATGATGTGTTTTGCACATACCTGGAACATAGTAAGCACTCAATAAATGAAATCTCTTGCTATTCTTCTTCTCAATATTATTATTATTACTATTATTGCTGTTACACATCTTACCCTGTAAATCACTACAGAACCAGTTTTTCCTTTCTTTCAACCTTGATTTTATTTTAAAAAATATTTATTTACTTATATTTATTTGGCTGTGCTGGGTCTTAGTTGTGGTTCAGTTCAGTTCAGTTCAGTTGCTTAGTCGTGTCCAACTCTTTGTGACCCCATGAATCGCAGCACGCCAGGCCTCCCTGTCCATCACCAACACCCGAAGTTTACTCAAACTCATGTCCATTGAGTCGGTGATGCCATCCAGCCATCTCATCCTCTGTCATCCCCTTCTCCTCCTGCCCCCAATCCCTCCCAGCATCAGGGTCTTTTCCAATAAGTCAACTCTTCACATGAGGTGGCCAAAGTACTGGAGTTTCAGCTTCAGCATCAGTCCTTCCAATGAACACCCAGGACTGATCTCCTTTAGGATGGACTGGTTGGATCTCCTTGCTGTCCAAGGGACTCTCAAGAGTCTTCTCCAACACCACAGTTCAAAAGCATCAATTTTTTGGCACTCAGCTTTCTTCACAGTCTAACTCTCACATCCATACATGACCACTGGAAAAACCATAGCCTTGACTAGATGTACCTTTGACAAAGTAATATCCCTGGTTTTTAATATGCTGTCTAGGTTGGTCATAACTTTCCTTCCAGTGAGTAAGCGTCTTTTAATTTCATGGCTGCAATCACCATCTGCAGTGATTTTGGAGCCCCCAAAAATAAAGTCTGACACTGTTTCCACTGTCTCCCCATCTATTTCCCATGAGGTGATGGGACCAGATGCCATGATCTTAGTTTTCTGAATGTTGAGCTTTAAGCCAACTTTTTCACTCTCCTCTTTTACTTTCATCAAGAGGCTTTCTGGTTCCTCTTCACTTTCTGCCATAAGGGTGGTATCTGCATATCTGAGGTTATTGATATTTCTCCCAGCCATCTTGCTTCCAACCTATGCTTCTTCCCGCCCAGCGTTTCTCATGATGTACTCTGCTGTACATGGGGTCTAGTTTCCTGACCAGGGGTCAAACCTGGGTCACGGGTCAATCCTGTGCTCCCTGAATTGGGACCACAGAGTCTTAGCCACTGGACCACCAAGGAAGTCCCACAACCTTGATGTTTTTGCAAAGTTATTTATACCAGTAGGGAATGAAATTTCACTGGGGAGTTGGGGCAGTCATGACAGAATTACCCATCCTATTTACTTAACTGACACGATTGCTTGTCTGATTGACTTCACCGTATTGCCACGTTGTTTTAGACCCTGAGTGCAATTGGATGCCACAAATTGGTTCAATAGGAAGGCATGAAACTCCAAAGTTTCTGAAACATATGGACAGAGGCCACATAAAACATGAGATAATTAACTGAATATCATTCCAAATAAGTGTTTTGAAGGAAAAATAAATTTCTGTTATCTGGTTTTGATGAAATCTCCTGGGGAAGGAAGCATGCAGTCCAGGAATAATTAGTCTAGTTGTCATTGGAAGAACTGGTGGGAGGCCCAGCTCTTGTTACTGATTTGTTAAGGCCTTTACTTTCTTCAGAGGTGTCTGTTTTTAATTTTTCTTTTCTACTGTTAATCGGGGTGGTTATTTTGAGAGTCTAATAAGATATATAAGGCTTAAAAAATTCCATATTCATATAAAACTCCATCATAATATGAGAAGTCTAAAAATTCAATTGTGTAAAATAGAAAGTCATTTTATTTCATGAGAAATAAAATACAGGAAGTTCCGGGATCCAAGTGTGTCATCCCCACTACCCAAGGCCTACTGAAGTTTGGGATTTTGAAGTTTCCTGTTTAACTGGCCAGTTTGGACCAAGAGAATTGAACCCTGGCCCATTCAGGATTCAGAGGACTGTTTTCCTTTCCCCAAATACTTTGAGATTTTTTACCCTTTCCGCTTCTGATGTCACTTTTTTCCCCCTTCCACAGAAATAAACTTTAGCTTTTCCTGATTCAGTTCAGTTCAGTTCAGTCACTCAGTCATGTCCAACTCTTTGCGACCCCATGAATCGCAGCATGCCAGGCCTCCCTGTCCATCACCAACTCCCGGAGTCTGATTAAGACAGGGCAATCTTGTTATATCCAAAATCATTTTATCAGGGGATTTTCACTGTAGGCCTTTAGATTTATAGAGGTGAAGTAAGTTGCCCATGGTCAGTGTGTAATGCAATAGAGAGAAGTTTGTTCTCCTATTTGTTAATAGGAAAAGCACTGCTGTTTACTTGAGATAATAATTTGATACACTGTGATTCATGCTCTGCATGAACTGAGAGGAGGAACTGGCATTTTTACTGAAGGGATGGTATGGCTGAGGCAGGGGTGGGGTGGAGAAAACACAAAAAGGAGAAAGCAAGAAAAGAGAGTAGGGAGAAAGGGACTGGAAGAATACTGTGCTCAGAGCTCCTGGTAATCCCTGGATGTTCAGTGTATGTAAAATATCCAGATATATACTTGAGGTCATGGGTATTCCTGTGGAGTTCTGGGAAGGGGCTGAATTCTGAATCTGGGTTTCCGTTAAATTGATATGGGAAGAACACAGATGAACACAGGCATTTAGGATCCCTTCTGACATCTGAGCTGTTTGTGAAAGGTCCCAATACTACTTAATAAGATAATTACCCATGGCCAAATCATTAAAAATGTACACTAAAATCTTGGTGAAACAGTCTCAATTTAACATCAGCTTTTGAGTCTGGATCCATATATAGTCTGTAGAAAGCTTAATTTATGTCTTCTGTTTGATCTAATTCCAGAATATAGTTAAGTTTTAAGACTTACAGCTAAAAACACCACTTTTCCTTAAATCTTTTTGGATTGAAAACTAAGCCAGAATTCACAATTAGTCCCTTCACTGCAAATCAAATAAGCAGGACTCTGTTGAGTAGCATATTGAAACCTTTAGAATTCTTTGCACAAAATTGAAACTGCAGAGAATGTCATTTTTTTGGAAATAAATCCATCCCATGGCCATTGCATGTAAATTTTCCACTTTGTTCTGAAGCCATAAAGAAAATTATCTTCAGCTATTCATCTACATGTAGTTGATATATAGGAGGAAAATCTCACTTTAATAGCATATAAAATATTTATTATCTAAGTTATTAAAACATTACCTAAGACCAGTGGTTCCTGCTTTGCCCAAGTAACCCCTGAAAAATATCACACATTCTCATTGGTAGCAGTGGCTTCCCACGCCAGGATACTCCCTTAAGAATTGGGGCAGGAAAGGGAGGAAATGTTTCCATTTTTAAGAAGTGGGTGAAAAGCAGATCAGAATTTCAGGACTTTGTGTGCAGTTATGAAGCCTCATTTTGAGAATCTGACCATTGTTAAGTTGAACTGTGTCCTCCTAAATTCATCTGTGAAAGTCCTGACCTCCTTATTACTTCAGAATGTGACCTTATTTGAAGATACAGTCTTTAAAGAGATAATCAAGCCAAAGGAAGCCTTTAGGGTGAAACCTAATCCAATATGTATATGTGTGTGGGTGTTTGCACGTGCTCAATCCTCAGTACTGTCCAACTCTTTGCGACCACATAGACTGTAGCCCATCAGGCTCCTCTGTCCATGGCAAGAATGCTGGAGTGGGTTGCCATTCCCTTCTCCAGGGGATTTTCCCATCCCAGAGACAGAACCTGCATCTCTCGAATTTCCTGCATTGGCAAGTAGGTTATTTACCAGCTGAGCCACCAGGGAAGCCCCAATCCAATATGACTGGTACCCTTATAAAAGGGAAAAATTAAAGAACAAATCCCAAGTCTTGATTGTCCTGAGGCATCTCAGATCTTTTTTTTTTTTTTTTTTAATTTAAAGCATTATGAGGACAGGACATGGATTAACAGACAGAATTTTCAGGAGGACAGGGACAATTCTGGTAAACTTAACATCAGGTTCTATCAAAACTATCTCATATAATCCATAAAAACAAGTGCCAAATATAAAAAAAAAAAAAGTCAACATACTATATAGGAATAAATGTTAAGCCAGATCTAAAGTAAAATTGAAAGAGAAAGTTCTGTTTACTTTTAATTGTCAGAGACAGAACCAGGTGCAAATATTTCAAACATAGATTATTTTTAGTACTAATTAAACAAATCCCTGCCTTGCAGGTGAATTCTTTACCAACTGAGCTGTCAGGGTAACCTAAATTAATCCACATAACAATATTTTATGTCAAGCAATGAAGAGGTGTAAAGGACAATTTATCATACCATGTGTTTAAATCTTTTCTGGGTATCTTGAGGGAGAAACTATAAAAGAAAACTAACAAAATAAATATCAAATTATTTTATGTATGAAACTTACAGTTGTTTCAATAGCGAAGGTATAGTTTGCTTAGCATGGTTTTCTCCTCAAAACACAAGGGTGTGAATGTAGGTAGCTCATTTTGGGAAGTGGCCCCAAGAAACAAGAGCGAAGGGCAGTGGGGAATAAAGGAGGGAAGTGGGAGAGCTAGCTGACGGGGGCATTCTCGAGTTGCTCACAGCTGCGGGCAATGGGACTCTGGCAAGCAGTGTAAGATGGGCCACTGGGAGGCTGGAAAAGGGAGCACTTATGCTCATCCATTGCCTGCATTCTCATTGGTCAATCATCCATTGCCTGCATTCTCATTGGTCAGTCATCCATTGCCTGCATTCTCATTGGTCAATCATCCATTGCCTGCATTCTCATTGGTCAATCATCCATTGCCTGCATCCTCACTGGTCAAGAGTTGCCCTGTGAGCCTTCACTTAACTCACCCTGTGTTTCCAGACTGCACACGTGAGGGAATGTGACAGATACCCTACGGGTCCTTCAGGGTGGTGGCAGAAAAGCCAGAGGTGAGAAAGTATCAGATGAGTGGTGAAGCTAATGTGAGGTGCAGTCAGGAAATGCCTGTGAGCAGAGGCACGGGCTGCAGCAATGTCTGTCGTAAAAGGTGAGCTGAGAGGAAGAGACAGGGCGCGGGAGGAATCCACTACATCCCACACACCAGTGCTGACTCACTCAGAGTGGCTGCCACAAGTCTGCTATTGAGAAGAATCTGGAAGCCAATTCTGGATGTATCGGCAAAGAACCCAACACCTGAGAGGTGGGAATTATGGCATTCTTAAGTTCATCCTCATGTCATGTCATCTGGATGTGGAGAGTCATGACGTCATCTCCTTGCTTCCATCTTTGAAAGGAATAATGGAAAGGAAGACATTGGCAAATGGGGCAGCCAGAAATGGACATGATTCAGCTCAGAATTCTCCCTTTCACAGGAATGTTTAGTCACCACAAGGAGTAAAACAGCTTGTGTTTGGGGCTTCTCTGGTGGCTCAGATTGGTAAGAATCTTCCTGCAATGTGGGAGACTCAGATTCGATCCCTGGGTCAGGAAGATCCCCTGGAGAAGGGAATGCAATCCACTCCAGTATCCTTGCCTGGAGAATCCCATGGATGGAGGAGCCTGGCAGGCTACAGTTCATGGGGTCACGAAGAGTCGGATATGCCTAAGCAACTAGCAGTTTCACTTTCACAAGTGTAAAACAGAACACATTTTGTTTGTCAGTGTCCAAAAAAGTCTTTCATGGATTGGATTGGCAGAGAATAGCCAATTCCTTTAAATTAGTTTGCTTTTGCTTGAAGAGGGTAGACCATCTGAAGCATGGCAATGAATGCTTTCTACATGAATGTCATCAGGAGAAATGATATCGACTTTTTAAAGGAGAGAAAAATAGTTTCTGGTCTTACATTTAGGTCTTTAATCCATTTTGAATTTATTTTTGTGTATGGTGTTAGAAAGTGTTCTAGTTTCATTCTTTCACAAGTGGTTGACCAGTTTTCCTAGGACCACTTGTTAAAGAGGTTGCCTTTTTTCCTTGTATATTCTTGCCTCTTTTGTCGAAGATAAGGTGTCTGTAGGTACATGGATTTATCTCTGGGCTTTCTATTCTGTTCCATTAATCTATATTTCTGTCTTTGTGCCAGTACCATACTGTCTTGATGACTGTGGCTTTGTAGTAGAGCCTGAAGTCAGGCAGGTTGATTCCTCCAGTTCCATTCTTCTTTCTCAAGATTGCTTTGGCTATTCGAGTAAGACCAGAAACTACAAAACTCCTATAGGAGAACATAGGCAAAACACTCTCTGACATAAATCACAGCAGGATCCTCTATGACCCACCTCCAAGAATATTGGAAATAAAAGCAAAAATAAACAAATGGGACCTAATGAAACTTAAAAGCTTTTGCACAACAAAGGAAACTATAAGCAAGGTGAAAAGACAGCCTTCAGAATGGGAGAAAATAATAGCAAATGAAGAAAGACAAAGGATTAATCTCAAAAATATGCAAGCAACTCCTGCAGCTCAATTCCAGAAAAATAAATGACCCAATCAAAAAATGGGCCAAAGATCTAAACAGACATTTCTCCAAAGAAGACATACAGATGGCTAAGAAACACATGAAAAGATGCTCAACATCACTCATTATCAGAGAAATGCAAATCAAACGCACAATGAGGTACCATTACACACCAGTCAGGATGGCTGCTATCCAAAAGTCTACAAGCAATAAATGCTGGAGAGGGTGTGGAGAAAAGGGAACCCTCTTACACTGTTGGTGGGAATGCAAACTAGTACAGCCACTATGGAGAACAGTGTGGAGATTCCTTAAAAAACTGGAAATAGAACTGCCACATGACCCAGCAATCCCACTCCCGGGCATATACACCGAGGAAACCAGATCTGAAAGAGACACGTGCACCCCAATGTTCATCGTAGCACTGTTTATAATAGCCAGGACATGGAAGTAACCTAGATGCCCATCAGCAGATGAATGGATAAGGAAGCTGTGGTACATATACACCATGGAATATTACTCAGCCATTAAAAAGAATTCATTTGAATCATTTCTAATGAGATGGATGAAACTGGAGCCCGTTATACAGAGTGAAGTAAGCCAGAAAGATAAAGACCAGTACAGTATACTAACACATATATATGGAATTTAAAAAGATGATAACGATAACCCTATATGCAAAACAGAAAAAGAGACACAGATGTACAGAACAGACTTTTAGACTCTGTGGGAGAAGGCGAGGGTGGGATGTTCAGAGAGAACAGCATTGAAACAAGTATACTATCAAGGGTGAAACAGATCACCAGCCTAGGTTGGATGCATGAGACAAGTGCTCGGGGCTGGTGCACTGGGAAGACCCACAGGGATCGGGTGGAGAGGGAGGCAGGAGGGGGGATCAGGATGGGGAACACATGTAAATCCATGGCTGATTCATGTCAATGTATGGCAAAAATCACTACAATATTGTAAAGTAATTAGCCTCCAATGAATAAAAATAAATGGGGAAAAAAAATAAAGGAGAGGAAAAGAGATTTTTGTGTTAGACAGTGGAGAAGGAAATGGCAACCCACTCCGGTATTCTCGCCTAGAGAACTCCGTGGACAGCAGAGCCTGGTGGGCTCTGTCCATGGGGTTGCACAGAGTCGGACACGACTGAAGAGACTTAGCGTGCATGCATGTATGCATGTGTTAGACAGAATTCATAGATCTCTGAGTCTTCAAGTATTCTGTGTACAAGTCTTATTTCAGCTGCACACTCTTGCCATGTAGCTTTGGGAAGTTCACCTCCTTCTTTAGTACTCCTGAGGCTCCTGGGATGGGAGAAGTGTACATTCTTCCAGGTGATGATTGTCATCTGTCCTTCAGACTTCCTTCCTCCTGCTCTGCCTTAGTCACCCATCCATGTTTTGTTACCCTTGTTGCCTGGCCTCTTCTTTCTTCATCTTTGCTTCCAATATGCAGACTCCACCTTCTCCTCCATTTCTCAAGGCAGCTCCACCACACAGCTGGTATTGTCACAGTATTTTAATGAAGATTTGGGGGGATAATAAAAGGATCCGAGTACAGATGAAGAAGCTAACTGAAGGGCTGACTTCACTACCCCTAGAGAACTCAGCCAGTCCCCACTCAAGGGAATCCATCGGAGTTCTTTGCTCTTTCCCTGCCCACAAATGCCTCCGGTTGCTGGGGTCTGCAATTTCCCATCTTCCCTTTTCCTCACTTTCCTGGTGTCCCTAATACTTCCTTCCCCTCTAGTTGCCAAGGACAAGTCAAGAAGCCCTGTAACATTATTATGCAACCCAACTTAGCTCCTGCTTCTCAGTTTCTTCCTACCAGACCAGCCCACAGGCAGCTTTTCAGCAGAATAACAATAAGACCCAGAAACAAGTCTTCCCAAATAAAAGTGATACATCCTGCTACTCATTCAGAACACAGCTCCAGTATGTTTGCTTTTTTTTTTTTTAAGGCAATTTCATTTTCTTCATGTATAAACAGAAGTCCAGTTCTTTAAAATAGGCTTGGAGCCTGTTTAAGTTTGAAATCCAAGGAGTATTCCAGAGAAATGTCAGGGTTTTGGATGGCCAGAGAGACTGAGGTTGGTGGAAATAAGTTTTTTAATGGAAGAATATTTAAACTTATGTCCAAGCTCGAACAAAGGAAGGACATGAGGATTTTCCCCACAAAATGCTAGAGAGAAACAAACACCAGAATTTGCAATTATGATGATTTTACTTACAAATATTATGACTTAGAGATGTCATATTTGGTAAAATAAATAGATATTTTAGAATGAATTGAATATTTAATCAGGTAAAAGAAAAGGTGAATAGGAGAACCACAAAACAGAACTGTTAAAAGTCTTGAATTGTACACTAAGACATTAAACCTTTTACATTGGGGTTAGAAAATCCAGTTATTTCCCCAAGAGTTTGCTCCAAATTCTAACTTGAGATGGAATAAACCCCCTTGTGTGGGAGGTAGAATTTGAGGGGATTTATTTCTTCTCAAGTTGAAGGGCATTTGGAAAAAGCAGCCCTTTGTTATTAATGCTCAAAAGCATCCAGGTGCTTTTGTTTTCTTTTGGCAATGCTAATGATTAAGTAAAGTGATTACAAATGACAGAGAAAGAACTATCATCCTACCAAGCATAAAATCAAAGGACTGCAGTTCAAATCACAATGAACGTGCTGAAATTAAAGCAATAGAGAAAATCTTAGCAACTGCAAGCGAATAGTTACTGTATTGGAATATTTCTAAGGTCCTCAGTGAGAGGAAACTAGGGAATAAAAACAATCTTGAAAGTTATTCTGAAATTGGATTCGTTTCCCATTCAAGAAATACAATTGTATTCCCTTCAAAATGACTTTCCAAGTCAACAGTACTTATAGAACTCTTCATAGTGCTTTGAAATGACACTCTTGTACAGAGTTCTTTCAGGAAGTTGAATTTTTATTCTTCAAAGACCAAACTTGCATCCAGCATAGGTGGGAACTCAGAGGCAGATATCTCCAGAAATAACATTTTGCTCTGTCTTCCCTAAGAACTAGCAGAGAACCGGCTCAAGCTAAAGAGTATGAGTTTGGGATTGGGGCAGGCCATGGACATCCACTCCACTGTGGGCCCTTATTGCCAATTCCTGCCATTCTGAAAACGGTGTGTGCATGGCTCCTTGCAGATAAAGTCCCCTCATCTTTGTAACTAGGACTTGTAGACGCTTGCACAGTGGTGTCAAACAAATTCTGTGACTCTGCTTGTTTCTATCCACAGGTTATTTCTCAAGCCCCCACATCCTATGAAATGCTGTTTGTAGAAATCTCTGCTAGCACTGGTTCTCATCCTAATGCCTAGGACTCTGCCTGGCCCCATTCTGGATGGTGTGGCTGGCCAGCCTGCTGCCACCCAGAGCTTTTCCCTCTGCTCTATGTACCGTAGCCCCAGGTTAAGCAATGTCCTATCCCCTTGCCAGTGTGAAATCCCCAGACATTATACTCCAGGTCAGCCAAGAGTTCCTGAACATTCCTTTCTCAGAGGGGAAAACGATTACATTAGCCTGATTGGAACATTTAAGGAGCCAAAGCCACCTCTGCATCTATCAGCCTCACAATGACCTTGTGGCCTCTTGCTTTGAATCTGTGATTAATGCTTTGACTTAGGCCACAGTCTTTTGACTTAGGCTACCATCCAAGTCTTGGTCTTATGTGACTCCCAGCTACATCTGGGTGAGTTTTTATTCTGATTACCCATCTGCAGCTCAGTTTTCTCTGGGGCTGACTGGCAGTACCACTTCTTCCTACCCTTCTTTCCAGTGAATAGAGATGTGCCCTTGGGTAGAAGTCTCCATGTCTGAGTCACTGATGCCCACTCCCTCCTTACTCTGCCATAGCCAGCCCCAGGTAGCTATTGACTGTTGCTCCTTCTCTGAGCTCGTGTCGATGTCCTATCACTGTAATTACTGTAACTCTTTGTGCCCAGAATCTCTCTGGCGCTCTCTCTCTGTCAGACCATCTATGATTTTGATTTTTAAAATAGCAAATCAACATCCAGAAACAATGATATCATATAAGCTGTGATGAACAATTGTGAAGTGTCAATATTGAGCTTGTTATCTCTTAAGTCTCATGACTTATTACTATTATCTTATCCCCAAGGTAGGTCTCATTACTCCATTTTATTGATGAGAAAAATGAGTCTTGGAAACCGTATTACCAGAAAGTGGCGGAGTTGGAATTAGGCGGGGGTCTGGGTTCAAAACTGAAGCACCTTCATTTTACCAGGCTGCCTTCCTTTGAGAAAAGCTATAATATATTATCTTTAATTACCGCCAATATTGTTGACTGTGTTTACAGGTGAATATATGGAAACTTAGAGTCATCATGAGTGAGGAGTTCTATTAATATAGGAGGCAAATTTGACTCTGAAAATTTTTCTCTTTCCACTACAGAATGCTGTGTCCCACGATGGCACTTACTACTGTTCAAGTTATATAGTTGTTTTGTAAACACTCAAATTTCAGCCTGCAATCAGTTTAAGTGCCCATATGATAAAGTCTTTTGTTATTGCATCTGAAACTTGGCTTAGACAGCACCTTCTTTCTCCTTCTGTTCTCTGCCTCCCCCTCCACTTGTTCTTAGAATGATTCATCTTCCCATCTTTTGACAGGCATAGATTGTCCCTGAGGATGCTCACAGAACTTGAAATATCAACCAGAATGTCAGCTTTAAATTACAGTCAGGAATGGAGCTATCAAGCTCTCCAGTGACTCATGTTTGTTGATTAGTCCCCTCTCTCCCTGTGGGCAAATCTATGTGGGATGTTAGATTTGTACTTGGGAGATAGGTTTGCAAAATAAGAATTGGAACAAGAGCAATTAGTTGGGGTGTCGGTATGACAGGGGTTGTCTGGGTATGACAGGGTAAGATGGTTCAATGCATCCATTTCTGCATTTGAGATTTTGCCATCACTGGCCTGGGCTGCTTGAACCCTTGGCCCAGGGCACTCACTCTTAGATGGTGTCCCTGTAGAGTGTTGAAAAGCTGTTCTTGTGCTTGACATATTAAAAACATTTTTTAAGAATTTTAAAACTTTGATGTTCCATAAATACAAAAATATTTATGAAATATGTGTAAGATGTAAAGCACAAAGACAGTGAAAATCCACTTACCCACAGTCCAGGCAAAAAACAGAACATGACCAAGAATGTTGAAGTTTCTTGTGTGTTTCTTTCCCTTCTGTGTCCCATTTTCCTTTCTCAAATAACAATGATCCAAAATTTTGTGTTTATAATTTGATTTCTTTTCATAGTAACATTACTTTTTCCTTGAATCTCTAAATAACAGATTAAGTGAATGAAATCATGCAATATATTTTTATCATTTTTTAAAAAATTCATGTTGTTTATATAGCCAAAATTCATTAAGTTTCTAGTCCATAGTAGTTCATTGCAGTAACACACAACTTATTATTCTATTGTTGATAGGCATTTGGATTGCTCAGAATTTGGTGAAATAATAAATAGTACTACCAGATACATTTGGGGGTATTTCTCTTGGTGCATATGTACATGGATTTTCAGGAGTAGAATTCTTGAATCATGGGGTATGCACATTTTCAATTTTACTAGAAAATAAATTTGTGCTCAAAGTGATTGTAGCAGCTACTGACACTTCTATCAGCTGTATAAAATCCATCTTTTTGCCCACATCCTCACAAGCATGTAATGTTGCCAGATTTTAATTTCCGTTGTGGGTGTGATATTTATCTCATTGTAGTTAGAATTTATACTTCATAGTTTCTAATAAAATTGAGCATCTTTTCCTATGTTTATTTCCATTTAAGACTATTCATCTGTGAAGTTCTTGTTCAAAATGTTGCCCTTATTTTTTTGAATTGTTTGCATTCTTACCAACTGATTTGTAAGAGAGGTTTTTTGGTCTAGGTTTTTTATTTTTAAAATATATTTTGGAGATTAATCAACCCTTTATTGGTTTTGTATGTCAAAAAATCTTTTTCCCAGTTTGTGCATTTTCTTGTAGTTATTTTTATATGTTTTGAATGAAACAATAGAATTTAAGTTTTCCCTTATGCTTTGTGTGTTGTAAGAAATCTTTCCCTTTTTGGAGGTCATAAAAGCACTCTTCTCTGTTGTTAACTTTGCCTTTTTGATCTAAGACTGGTTTAATGGAACTGGTTTTTTCATATAGTGTATTAGAGGGATAGAATTTTAGGTTTTCACATGTGAATACTCAAGTGTGCCAAGATAATTTATTGAGAAATACATTCTTTCTAGTATGACCTGCTACACACTTTCTGTCTATATCAAAGATCCATATATGAGTAGACTTGTTTTTAAAGTTTCTATTCTGTTTCATTTGACTGTTCCATAACAAGGCCCTCTGTCTTAATTATCATGGCTTTATAATAATTCTAACTATGTGATAAAAAAGTGCCTTTTCTTCTTTTTCTTCACAGTCCTTTGCTGTTTCATATAAACTTGAAAATCAACTTGTCAAGCACAACAAAGTGTCTGCTGGGATTTTAATGGGAGGAATATCATTGAAATCACCAATCAGTTTGAGAATAGTTAATGTTTCTGTGATATCAAGCCTTTTCATCCATATACATGATGTATATATCTATATTTACTAGGTTTTCTTTACCTTTCAGTAGAGTTTTATAATTTTCTTCATAAGGTTCTTGAATAATTTTGTTATATTTATTCTAGATGTTTTGCAATTTTGATGTTACTATAGATATAGTTTTAAATTTTCATTTATGCTGTTGAAATTTATTATTGTTTACTGAGTTTTAAATTTTATAACTGTGCCAAATTATCATATTAAGTTTAGTAATTTATCTGTAGCTTCTTTTGGATTTCTAACACACAGATTATATTCACAAGCGTAAGTTAATAGTTTTGTTTCTTTCTTTCCAATTCTCATACTTTTTATTACTTTTTATTGTCTGATTACTAAGGACTCCAGTGCAATATCATTCAAATAAAGCCAGCAGATACCATGTCTTTTTCCTAACCACAAAGGGAAACCTTTCAATATTTCATAATTAAATATAATACTAGCTGTAGGTTTTCTGTAGCTATCTTTTATTGGTTTAAGGAAGTTCTCTTTTATTTCTAGTTTATTTTCATTTAACTCAGAAAAAGATGTGGAATTCTATCAGTTGCTTTTTCTATAATCATTTATTTGAGATAATTATATTATTTCTCCTCTTTTCACTTAATATAGTGATATGTATTAATTCATTTATGTGAAATCAAACTTTCACTACTGGGATCAACCAGCTAGTGCATTATCTTGATTAACACACATAAGTAGGCTCTTAGCCTACTTTCTGTTCAGTTCAGTTCAATTGCTCAATCGTGTCCAGCTCTTTGTGACCCGATGGACTGTAGCACACCAGGCTTCCTTGTCCATCACCAACTCCTACAGCATACTCAAACTCATGTCCATCGAATTGAGGATGCCATCCAAACATCTCATTCTCTATCGTCCCCTTCTCCTCCTGCCTTCAATCTTGCCCAGCATCAGGGTTTTTTCCAAAGAGTCGGGTCTTCCCATTGGGTGGCCAAAGTATTGGAGTTTCAGCTTTAGCAGCAGTCATTCCAATAAATATTCAGGACTGATTTCCTTTAGGATGGACTGATTAGATTTCCTTGCAGTGCAAGGGATTCTCAAGAGTCTTCTCCAATTCCACAGTTGAAAAGCATCAATTCTTCAGTGCTCAGCTCTCTTTATAGTCCAACTCACATCCATACGTGACTACTGGAAAAATGATAGCTTTGCCTAGCTTTGTTGGCAAAGTAATGTCTCTGCTTTTAATATGCTGTCTAGGTTGGTCATAGCTTTTCTTCCAAGGAGCAAGCGTCTTTTAATTTCATGGGTGCAGTCACCATCTGCAGTGATTTTGGAGCCCCCCAAATAAAGTCTGTCACTGTTTCCATTGTTTTCCCATCTATTTGCCATGAAGTGAAGGGACCAGATGCCATGATCTTTGTTTTCTGAATGTTGAGTTTTAAGCCAACTTTTTCACTCGCCTCTTTCACTTTCATCAAGAGGCTCTTTAGTTCTTCACTGCTTTCTGCCACAAGGGTAGTGTCATCTGCATATCTGAGGTTATTGATATTTCTCCCAGCAATCTTGATTTCAGCTTGTGCTTCATTCATCCCAGCATTTCTCATGATGTACTCTGCATATAAGTAAAATAAGCAGGGTGACATCATATAGCCTTGATGTACTCCTTTCCCTATTTGGAACCAGTCTGTTGTTGCATATCCAGTTCTAACTGTTGCTTCTTGACCTGCATACAGATTTCTCAGGAGGCAGGTAAGGTGGTCTGACATTCCCATCTCTTGAAGAATTTTCCACAGTTTGTTGTGATCCACACAGTCAAAGGCTTTGGCTTATCAATAAAGAAAAAGTAGAATTTTTTTCCGGAATTCTCTTGCTTTCTTGATGATCCAATGGATGTTGGTAATTTGATCTCTGGTTTCTCTGCCTTTTCTAAATCCAGCTTGAATATCTGGAAGTTCATGGTTCACGTACTGTTGAAGCCTGTCTTAGAGGATGTTGAGCATTACTTTACTAGCGTGTGAGATGACTGCAATTGTGCAGTAGTTTGAACATTCTTTGGCATTGCCTTTCTTTGGGATTGAAATGAAAACTGACCTTTTCCAGTCCTGTGGCCACTGCTGAGTTGTCCAAATTTACTGGCATATTGAGTGAAGCACTTTCACAGCATCATCTTTTAGGATTTGAAATAGCTCAACTGAAATTCCATCACCTCCACTAACTGGTTTGTAGTGATGCTTCCCAAGGCCCACTTGACTTCACATTCCAGGATGTCTGACCCTAGGTGAGTGATCACACCATCGTGGTTATCTGAGTCATGACGATCTTTTTCATGTAGTTCTTCTGTGTATTCTTGTTGCCTCTTCTTAATATCTTCTGCTTCTGTTAGGTCCATACCAGTACTGTCCTTTCTTGTGCCTATCTTTGCATGAAATGTTGCCTTGGTATCTCTAATTTTCTGGAAGAGATCTCTAGTCTTTCCCATTCTTTGTTTTCCTCTATTTCTTTGCATTGATCACCGAGGAAGGCATTCTTATCTCTCCTTGTTATTCTTTGGAACTTTGCATTCAAATGGGTATATTGTTCCTTTTCTCCTTTGCCTTTAGCTTTTCTTTTCTCAGCTGTTTGTAAGGCCTTGTCAGACAACCATTTGGCCTTTTTGCATTTCTTTCTCTTGGGGATGCTCTTGATCTCTGCCTCTTGTACAATGTCACAAACCTTTGTCCATAGTTCTTCAGGCTCTCTGTCTATCAGATCTAATCCCTTGAATCTATTTGTCACTTCCACTGTATAATAATAAGATATTTGATTTAGGTCATACCTGAATGGTATAGTGATTTTCCCTACTTTCTTCAATTTAAGTCTGAATTTGGCAATAAGGAGTTCATGGTCTGAGCCACAGTCAGCTCCTGGTCTTGTTTTTACTGATTGCATAGAGCTTCTCCATCTTTGGCTGCAAATAATATAATCAGTCTAATTTCAGTATTTTCCATCTGGTGATGTCCATGTGTAGAGTCTTCTCTTGTGTTGTTGGAAGAGGATGTTTGCTGTGATCAGTGCATTCTCTTGGCAAAACTTTGTTAGCCTTTGCCCTGCTTCATTTTGTACTCCAAGACAAAATTTGCCAGTTACTCCAGGTATCTCTTGAATTCCTACTTTTGCATTCCAGTCCCATATAATGAAGAGGACATTTTTTGGAGTGTTAGCTCTAGAAGATCTTGTGGTTCTTCGTAGAACCTTTCAACTTCAGCTTCTTCCGCAATACTGGTCAGGGCATAGACTTGGATTACTGTGATATTGAATGGTTTGCCTTGGAAACAAACAGAGATCATTCTGTCATTTTTGAGATTGCACCCAAGTACTGCATTTCAGACTCTTTTATTGATATGATGACTACTCCATTTCTTCCAAGTGATTCTTAGCCTGTTTACATCTATTTAATTTTTGAAGCAGCATAGATTATTTTCTTTTTAATATTGCTAATAGCATCTTTTAATCTTTTCAAAAATTTATCTTCAGATATCTTTGCCCATTTTGTTATGTTAAAGAATATTATATATAATTTATATTTTTACTCTGGTAGTTTTCCAGGCAATTTTCTACTCTTTTATAAAATTATTTTCTTTGTCAAGCAATAGCATTCAGGATTTGATATTATACTAGATACTTGAAAAATCACTTTTTCCTTCACAAGTGCTTTAAATGCTTCTTAAGTTTGGGTAGAACTGCAGTTGGAAAATAATTATGAAGATATTTTGTAGAGTTAGGATATTAAATGTTCCCTTGTACAGTCTTAACAGGAGGTGAACTGGGTGTTCATACAAACTTCCCACTTCTTTACCTCCATAAGCTTTTGTAGACAGGTCTGAACAGGTTGGTTTTCAAATCCTATAAGGAATCTACCAGCACAGAACACAGCAACCATCAAGAAAGGACAAACAGAACCCTGGCTGCTTCAAATTGCGGGGGTGGGGTGGCGCAAAATGGAGAGCAGGATTAGGACTAAAGGTCAGAGAATCTATGTTTCCAAACTTATTTTATAGTGCACCCCCTCACTTCCTCCTGCTGGCTAAGCAGAACCATGAACCCATATATTGGTATCCAGACAGGACTGCACTTGTTTGCGTTCCTTCACTTCTTCCCTCTGCCTGGAATTCTTTTCTTATATCTCTTTTGCCTGAAACATGTCTCTCCTAAAAATACATGGTGCTCGCCTGTTGGGTTTCTGCCTAGCTTATGCCCCTCCTTCTTTGAGTTCCTTTCCTTCTCTGCCCACAAGTAGTGGCTCCTGCTGCTTTGCTTGTTGTATGCAAGCTCTCTACTCTTACCACTGTTAATATGACCAGAATTGACATCTGCCCAAAGCTGAGACACTCATATCCAGATTTGTAGAGTTTGGAACTGGGATTCAGAAGTTTTAGTGAGTCTCCAGTGGTCCATCTTGGACCTGGATGTTGTGGTCTTTAAGGCTGAGGATGTCTTTCTGCAGCAACCATGCTCAGAAGTAGAGAAAGCCATTCCATAAATAGAAATGAAGGTAGGTACACAGAGAAAAGCAAAGATTTTGAAACTTGATGCTGATGGGCTAGATATAGTAACCTCTGTTCTATTTGGCACAAGATTCCTGGTTCCAGTTTCTCATTAGGCTCAGCTGTACTTCCCACACTTAAGTTCCAAGAACTACCCTTGTATCCTTATATAGTAAAAACAGCCCTCCCTCCCCCCACCCCCGACTTTTTAAGCTTTGGCAGGTAAGGTAAGATTCTGTTTTTTGCAATCAAAAGAATTTTAACAAAAACATCTCCTTCATGAAGCCCTTTTTTTCCCCCCTATTGAAAGAAAAATCTTTCTATAGATGACTACCCAACTTTATTCCTCCACTCACTTAGAATATATCCTATTTATAAAAAGCACTTCTATACTACTACTTTCTATTTTTCAATTTTAGACTTACATATTGACTTCCTAGGGCTTCCTTGGTAGCTCAGCTGGTAAAGAATCTGCCTGCAATGCAGGAGACATCAGTTCAATTCCTGGGTCGGGAAGATCCCCTGAAGAAGGGATAGGCTAAGGCTACCCACCCCAGTATTCTTGAGCTTCCCTGGTGGCTCAGATGGTAAAGAATCTGCCTGCAATGTGGGAGACCTGGGTTCGATCCCCGGGTTGGGAAGATCCCCTGGAGGAGGGCATGGCAAACCCACTCCAGTACTCTTGCCTGGAGAATTCCCATGGACAGAGGGGCCTGGTGAGCTACAGTCCATGGGGTCGCAAAGCGTCAGACATGACGAAGTGAGCTAACACACATGAACACATGCAGGAACACACAACATGAGATCTACTCCCTTAAGAAATTTTCAAGTGTACGCACACTGTTGTTAACTAAACGGACAATGTTGTACCGCAGTTCAGTTATCTAGAACTTTTTCATCTTGAATGACTGGAACCTTATAATTGTTAAACAGCAACTCCACATATACCCCTCCTTCCAGACCCTGTCAACCACTGTTTATTCTCTCTGTGTACAAATCTGACTATTTTAGATGCCCCTGACATGTGGAATCATGCAGCATCTGTCCTTGTGTAACTAACCTATTTCACATAGCATAATGTCTTCTGGGTTCATCCCTATTGTCACAGATGGCAGGATTTCCTTATTTTTTAAGGCTGAATAGTATTTCATCAGGTATATATGCCACATTTTCTGTACCCATTCATCTGCCAACAGTCACTCAGGTTGTTTCCACATTTTGGCTCTTGTGAATAGTCCTACGATTTATCCTAGGTGTCCTCCCACTTCATTTTCCTTCCATCCTAATTTGGTTGTGTCATAATTTTGGTTAAATCAGTGTTCAATATTTACCTTTGAATATATATGTAATTATCGTAACAGCTGAACCATATCCTATGATGTGATTACTTTCTGTTTTGTTTCACTGAGATTAATCATTGTCTTTTTTAAAATGTTTCTTAGCTTTCTATGTGAAAGTGAAAAGTGAAAGTCACTCAGTCTTGTCCAACTCTGTGACCCCATGGACTATAAAGTCCTTGGAATTCTCCAGGCCAGAATACTGGAGTGGGTAGCCTTTCCCTCCTCCAGGGGATCTTCCCAACCCAGGGACTGAACCCAGGTTTCCCACATTGCAGACAGATTCTTTACCAGCTGAGCCATAAGGGAAGCCCACTTTTCTATGTACTTGTTATTCATTCAGCCACAAATTTTCACTGACAGAATTTTAAAACTCTTCTAAATATTGCAAACACATCAGCTGCTCTGTAAGTTCATTTTATTTTCTTGGAGATGTCACAATGAAGCCTCTTCTATTCCTCTTTCAACATGGATCAGTTGCCATCTGCACAATTATCCTGAAACTTTCTCTCACCACTCTCCTGCAGGCTCACCTCTCTATGCAGTTCTTCTGTTTCCTGGGTCTCAATTTCTGCATTCTTGGTTTTACCTCTGATGGCTTAGAGACTATTCTCTCTAACCAGTGTTGTAAAATTACATGGGGATTTGCCTGAATGTGAATCTTTTTCCATTCATTGTGCAGGATGAGTCTTTTTAATCTACTAAACCATGACCTTAGTATTTGCAAATTTTCTTATTATTTCTTTGATAGTGCCTTCTTTTTTCCTTTTTCTTTGTTCTGTAGAACTCCTAGTATTTAAAGTTTGAACTTTGTGAGGTAGACCTCTAGTATTTTATTTTCCACCTCTTTCTCTTGTAAATGTAACCTTCTAGGAAACCTCCTCATCTTTATCCTCCAAGATTTTTACTGAATTTTGGAAACTTTTCTCCCCCCATCTTTTTTGAATTTCTGTGAACTTTTTAAATTTGTTTAGTATTCCTTTCATGGCATCATGATCTTATTTCATAGATTAATATTTTCTCTTACATCTCAAAGCTTATCAGTTATATTGGGGTTATTGTGTATGTTGCTGTTCAGTCACTCAGTCATGTCTGACTCTGAATGACCCAATGGACTGCAGCATGCCAGGCTTCCCTGTCCTTCACTATCACCCTGAGTGTGCTTAAAGTCATGTCTGTTGAGTTGGTGATGTCATCCAACCATCTTATCCTCTATCTACTCCCTCTCCTCCTGCCTTAAATCTTTCCCAGCATCAGGGTCTATACCAATGAGTTGGTCTTCGCATCAGATGGCCAAAGTATTGGAGTTCCAGCTTCAGCATCAACCCTTCCAATGAATATTCAGGGTTGATTTCCTTTAGGACTGACTAGTTTAATCTTGCTGTCCAAGGGACTCTCAAAATGGCTCAGCAGGTAAAGAATCTGCCTGCACTGCAAGAGACACAGTTTTGACCCCTGGGTCAGGAAGATTTCCTGAAGGAGGGCATGGCAGCACTCCAGGTTTCTTGCCTGAAATCCCACGGATAGAGGAGCCTTGCAGGTTACAGTCCAAAGAGTTGGACATATCACATATAGGTGTGAAGTATAAGTGTGAAAGTTTTTATATATAATTCATAGTAGAGATTTCCCTCAAATATCATGTGATTCTGATGTTTGGATTTTTATACATTTCAGTTCACTTCAATCACTCAGTGAGGTCTGACTCTTTGCAACCCCATACACTGCAGAACGTCAGGCTTCCCTGTCCATCACCAACTCTCAGAGCTTACTCAAACTCATGTCCATTGAGTCGGTGATGCCATCCAACCATCTCATCCTCTGTCATCCCCTTCTCCTCCTGCCTTCAATCTTGCCCAGTATCAGGATATTTCCAATGAGTCGGGTCTTCCCATCAGGTGGCCTAAGTATTGGAGTTTCAGCTTCAGCATTAGTCCTTCCAATGAATATTCAGGACTAATTTCCTTTAGGATTGACTAACTTGATCTCCTTGCAGTCCAAGACTCTCAAGAGTCTTCTCCAACACCACAGTTCAAAAGCATTAATTCTTCAGCACTCAGCTCTCTTTATAGTCTAACTCTCACATCCATACATGACTACTGGAAAAATGATAGCTTTACCTAGACAGATTTTGTTGGCAAAGTGATGTCTCTGCTTTTAATATGCTGTCTAGGTTGGTCATAGCTTTTCTTCCAAGGAGCAAGCGTCTTATAATTTCACAGCTGCAGTCACCATCTACAGTGATTTTGGAGTCCAAGAAAATAAAGTCTGTCACTGTTTCCATTGTTTTTCCATCTATTTACCATGAAATGAAGGGACTGGATGCCATGATCTTTGTTTTCTGAATGTTAAGTTTTAAGCCAACTTTTTCACTCTTGTCTTTCACTTTCATCAAGAGGCTCGTTAGTTCTCTGCTTTCTGCCATAAGGGTGGTGTCATCTGTGTATCTAAGGTTGTTGATATTTCTCCCAGCAATCTTGATTCCAGCTTGTGCTTCATTCAGTCCAGCGTTTCTCATGATGTACTCTGCATATAAGTTAAATAAGCAGGGTGACAACATACAGCCTTGACGTACTCCTTTCCTAATTTGGAACCAATTTGTTGTTACATGTCAGTTATAACTGTTGCTTCATTACTTGTGTACAGATTTTTCAGGAGGCAGGTCAGGTGGTTTGGCATTCCTGTTGTTGAATTTTCCACAGTTTGTTGCGATCGACACTGTCAAAGGCTTTGGCATAGTCAATAAAGCAGAAGTAGATGTTTTTCTGGAACTCTCTTACTTTTTCTATAATACAATGGGTGTTGGCAATTTGATCTGGTTTCTCTGCCTTTTCTAAATCCAGCTTGAACATCTGGAAGTTCATGCTTCACGTACTGTTGAAGCCTGTCTTGGAGAATGCTGGGCATTGCTTTGCTAGTGTGTGAGATGAGTGCAATTGTGCAGTAGTTTGAACATTCTTTGGCATTGCCTTTCTGTGGGAATGGAATGAAAACTGACCTTTTCCAGTCCTGTGGCCACTGCTGAGTTTTCCAGATTTGCTGGCATATTGAGTGCAGCACTTTCACAGCGTCATCCTTTAGGATTTGAAATAGGTCAACTGGAATTCCATCACCTCCACTAGCTTTGTTCGTAATGATGCTTCTTAGGCCCACTTGACTTTGCATTCCAGGATGTCTGACTCTAGGTGAGTGATCACACCATCGTGGTTATCTGCATCATGAAGATCTTTTTTTGTATAGTTCTGTGTACTCTTGCCACCTTTTCCTAATATCTTCTGCTTCTGTTAGGTCCATATAAGTTCTGTCCTTTACTGTGCCCATCTTTGCATGAAATGTTTTCTTGGTATCTAATTTCTTGAAGAGATCTCTAGTCTTTCCCATTCTATTGTTTTCCTTTATTTCTTTGCATTGATCACTGAGGAAGGCTTTCTTATCTCTCCTTGCTATTCTTTGAAACTCTGTATTCAAATGGGTTTCTCCTTTGCCTTTAGCTTCTCTTCTTTTCACAGCTATTTGTAAGGCCTCATCAGACAATCATTTTGCCTTTTTGTATTTCTTTTTCTTTGGGATGCTCTTGATCACTGCCTCTTGTACAATGTCATGAACCTCCATCCATAGTTCTTCAGGCACTCTGTCTATCAGATCTAATTCCTTGAATCTTTTTGAATCTATTTCTCATTTCCACTATATAATCATAAGGGATTCTATTTAGGTCATACCTGAATGGTATAGTGGTTTTCCCTACTTTCTTCAATTTAAGTCTGAATTTGGCAATAAGGAGTTCATGATCTGAGTCACAGTCAGCTCCTGGTCTTATTTTTGCTGGTTGTATAGAGCTTCTCCATCTTTGGCTGCAAAGAATATAATTAGTCTGATTTCGGTGTTGACCATCTGGTGATGTTCATGTGTAGGGTCTTCTTCTTGTGTTGTTGCAAAAAGGTGTTTGCTATAACCAGTGCATTTTCTTGGCAAAACTCTGTTAGCCTTTTCCCTGCTTCATTTTGCACTCCAAGGCCAAATTTGCCAGTTACTCCAGGTATCTCTTGAATTCCTACTTTTGCATTCCAGTCCTCTATAATGAAGAGGACATCTTTTTTGGGTGTTAGTTCTAGAAGGAATTGTAGGTTTTCATAGAACCTTTCAACTTCAGGTTCTTCAGCATTAAGGGCTGGGGCATAGACTTGGATTACTGTGATATTGAATGGTTTGCCTTGGAAAAAAACAGAGATCATTCTGTCTTTGAGATTGCATCCAAGTACTGCAATTTAGACTCTTTTGTTGAGTATGATGACTACTCCATTTCTTCTAAGGGATTCTTGTCCACAGTTGTAATGTTCATCTGAGTTAAATTCACCCATTCCAGTCCATTTTAGGTTACTGATTCCTAAAATGTCAATGTTCATTCTTGCCATTTCCTGTTTGACCACTTCCAATTTGCCTTGATTCATAGAACTAACATTCCTGGCTCCTATGCAATATTGCTCTTTACAGTATCGGTCTTAACTTTCATCACCAGTCACATCCACAACTGTTGTTTTTGCTTTGTCCCTTAATTCTTTCGGGAGTTATTTCTCCACTGATATCCATAGCATATTGAGCACCTACTGACCTGGGGAGTGCACCTTTCAGTGTCATATCTTTTTGCCTTTTCATGATGTTCATGGGGTTCTCAAGGCAAGAATACTGAAGTGGTTTGCCATTCCCTTCTCCAGTGGACCATGTTTTGTCAAAACTCTTCACCATGACCCTCCCACTTGAGTGGCCCTACAAGGTATGACTCATGGTTTCATTGAGTTCGATTAGGCTGTGTTCCATGTGATCAGTTTGGTTAGTTTTCTGTGATTGTGGTATTCATTCTGTCTGCCCTCTGATGGATAAGGATAAGAGGCTTATGGAAACTTCATGATGGGAGACTGACTGAAGGGGAAACTGCATGTTGTTCTGATGTATAAATGTTTATACATTTAGGAGCAAGTTACTGTAAAGCTGATTGATGATTAGAAGGTCTGTATAAAGGGAAGAGATTGCTTACTCGTGGGACTCTACTTAACAGCAATGAAGCAGAAACTTGACTGTATTTTGAGAGCCTACTTCAAATTTTCTCTTGGGCTGCTCAGTTTTTCCAGGGAGAAATCTTCTAATTTCCTGCTTGGAATATAAACATGATTGTCAGTATTCTGGGAATCTAGGAAGCGTTCCCTGAAAACTGCTGTTTTTGTTTCAGAGCCTTATTCTTGCCTACAGTTATACCTGGAGTTCCATATTCATAGTTTTTTGGTTCTTCTCACCAGAGTATGTGTGTCTGATCTTCTGCTGATATTGGGAATGAGGGAATTCAGGCTTTGGAAGCAAATCTAGGGGTCTAATTGTTTATCATGCAAGCCAGTTCTTCTGTTTGCAGTCTGCCACACCCAGGCTTACTTTTTATTTGTGTTACCTTTTTATTATTGAGCTGTAAGTGTATATTCTAGACATGAGTCCTTTATCAGATATATAATTTGCAAAGTATTTTCTCCCATTCCATGGGTTGTTTTTTTCATTTTCTTGATGAGGTTCTTTCAGGCACAAAATGTTTTAACTTTGATGAAGTCCAACTAGTTATTTTTTTCTTTTTCTTATTGTTCTTTTAGTGTCATGAATAAGGATCTATTGCCAAACCCAAGGTCACAAAGATTTACACTTAACATTTATGCTTTCTTCTAAGGCTTTTGTAGTTTTGGCTCTTACATTTATATCTTTGATCCATTTAATGTAAATATTTTATATACTATGAGGTAGAGGTCAAAGTTCATTCTTTTGCATATAGCTATATGCAAATGGTACAGGTGTCTCTGTACTATTTATTGAAATACGACATCATTCTTTTCTTATTGAATTATTGTGATATCCTAATTGGTAATCAGTTGGCCCAGATAAATGAGTTTATTCCTGAACTCTTAATTCTATTCTATTGGTTTTTACATCTATTCTTATGCCAGCGCTACACTGTTTTGATTATTGTTGCTATATAGTAAGTTTTGAAATCAAGAATTATAAATCCTCCAATTTTTTTCTTTTATTATTTTGGCTATTTTAAGTTTCTTGAATTTCATGTGAATTTCATCAACTTCTGCAGAGAACCCAGGTGGAATTCTTACAGATTGCACTGAATTTGTAGATCAATTTAAGGAGTTTCTCAGGCCCTTCTTCCATTTCCTCCACGAAATATTTCTTGTCTAAAGTGAAATTTTTTCTTCTTTCTTGAGATATCTTAGAATGAGAGTAAAGACTTTATATAGAGTAGAAAATTGTAGAAATAGAGAAATACATGGTTTTTTAAATCTCATATTTTAAATTAAAGATATGTTATTACAAGATATTTTTCTAGAACCTTCAAATTTTCTTAGGGGCCAGAATATGGAGCACAGAATTTGAAACAGGAAATTGACCATATTTAATATGTGCAAATCCTATACTTTTGGAGGAAATAAAAGTCCTATAGAAGAAAGAATATATATATATATATATATATTCTTTATAATTTTTAGTTTTTATTGTGGAGATAAACTTTTAAAGTATTCTTCTCACTGGAGTGGAATTTTAGAAACTTCATAAGCATGGGCAAAAAGAATTATTTTCAGGAGGCAGTAAATATTATTTACCTGTAACTATTGTTAATAGTAATATTAATAACAATAACATCATTATCTAAATAACTTTTTATGACTTACAAACTAAGTTTATATACATTATAGCTCTTCTGTATCTATTTTCAATCATCTTGCCACCACCACAAATAGGCCTTTTTGTGTCTACATTACTAAATTTCTGTAAAATAGCATTTTGGAGTTGTTACCTTCTGCCTGACCTGTAACATTTCAGCATGTGGAACAAGAATTAACCTACTTTGTACTATGGACCATTTGACGGGATGACAGGCTCCTAAATCAGGAAAATATACTTAAAACCATACAGTAGGATAAATAGGATTACAAAGAAAAGCAGCTATATTAAAATACTGCTTTTAGAATATTTAAAAATACGTTTGCAGTATGTGTGTGCTCAGTCGCTCAATCTTGTCTGACTTTTTGCAACCCTATGGACTGTAGCCCACCAGGCTCCTCTGTCCATGGAATTTTCCAGGCAAGAATATTGGAGTGGGTTGCCATGCCCTCCTCCAGGGGATCATCCTAACCCTGGGATCAAACCCCTTTTTCTTCTATTTCCTACTTTGGAGGAGGCTTCTTTACCACTGGTACCACCTGGGGAGAGTACTCTATATATCTTTAAATAAATATTTTAAGTAATAAGAACTTATGACAGGCCTAATAACTTCTGTGGTTTTAAGGTAGAAAAGAATACAAACAGTATTTTAAGATACCTTCAAAAAGTTATAACAATATGAGAATAATTATGATTTCTACTGGTGAAAAAGAGATAGATTTTATACCTACTTTGAAAATTGAAGAAAATGCTAATTTTCAGTTAGAAGTTATTGAAAATAATAATATAACTTTTTTCCCATTCGAGTTCATGGACCCCTGAACTACATTCATAGACCCTTGGAGAAGAAAGAGATATAGGAAGTGAAATCTATTTTGTTACAAATAAAATTCAAGAAAACTAAACTCATCAGTACATTGCTCTGTGTGTCTCTCTGTTTTTTGAACTTTGACATTTAGTTCACACTCACAAGGTGAGAGTGAACAGCCATTGAAACACTCAGGCTGCTTTGCTTGATCTCTGTGAAACGAGATTCTGGGAAAGACATATTAAGATCCACTATGATGGATGGTTTTCTCAACAAATGTGTTATGCCCTTCTTGTGTCACCCAGTTAAAAATTCAATGTCAGCAAGTTAAAAGAGATGACTGCAAACCCAGAAACCTATCTCTAAACAGATCTCACATTACTGGTAGAAACACTCTTTTCAAATCTACCAATTTCTTACCTCTTCCCTTTTTTAATGCAAACAACTTCTGCACTAAATAAATATTTATTCATTAACTAGTACAACACCCTGTGTTGCCTGATAATTTCATAGTCCAAATTCAAGTTTAAAGTCAAGGTGGCCTTGGCTGAGGTAAAAAGAAATGGAATGACAGGAAGGAGCTAGGAGACCATAAACAAACAAAAATTCAAATATTTCCCCAGTAGCCTTTTTGAGCAATACTCAAAAGACATAGAAAATGCTGACATTTAGAATAGATCATGTTTTCCAGATGAAACCTTAGTTCAAATTGAAAGATACATACAAACAAGGCGGTTAACTGCAGAAACATAATTTTGTTGTATTAAGACCCACTGAATTACACGTGCTGGAGAGAACATTATGAAGGTTCTCTCTGTAGGGTCAAGATTAGAAGCTGCATGTGAAGTTAAGAGATAAATAAAATTTTGTTTTGTTTTGCTCCTGTTGCCCTTCCTTCCAACATGTTTAAAAAAGTGAACTAATCAATAAAGTACTTTTGAGAATGTGACCTAACAGGAGCATTGGGTGGGATTTCCTGGCTAAACATATCAACCTCTTTAGTTTGTCCTTTGACCTTTATAATTTAATTCCTTTGGATCCTGAATCATTTTTAAAAACGTTACCATTTTCCAGATCTTTAAGTGCCTTTGAGAAGCATGAGACTGAACACCCGTCATTAGTTATCACATAATTATTAGAGGATTAATTGACAGATAACTGACAGCTGGATTCTAGGACCCTGAGAGAGCACAGAAGTGTCTGAGAGGAAGGATACAGGGTGAATTCAGATGACCTGGGCCAAATTCTTCCCCTACTTTCTGAGCATCAGTTTCCAAATCTTTGAAAAGGTTTTGATTATAAAATTTGCCTTCATATGTTGTAAGAATAGTCTGTAAAATTGCACTGTTGCACTCATCTCACACGCTAGTAAAGTAATGCTCAAAATTCTCCAAGCCAGGCTTCAGCAATATGTGAACCATGAACTTTCAGATGTTCAAACTGGTTTTAGAAAAGGCACAGGAACCAGAAATCAAATTGCCAACATCTTTTGGATCATCAAAAAAGCAAGAGAGTTCCAGAAAAACATCTATTTCTGCTTTATTGACTATGCCAAAGCCTTTGATTGTGTGGATCACAATAAACTGTGGAAAATTCTGAAAGAGATGGGAATATCAGACCACCTGACCTGCCTCCTGTGAAATCTGTATCCAGATCAAGAAGCAACAGTTAGAACTGGACATGGAACAACAGACTGGTTCCAAATAGGAAAAGGAGTACATCAAGGCTGTATATTGTCACCCTGCTTATTTAACTTATATGCTGAGTACATCATGAGAAACGCTGGGCTGGAAGAAGCACAAGCTGGAATCAAGATTGCCGGGAGAAATATCAATAACCTCAGATATGCAGATGACACCAGCCTTATGGCAGAAAGTTAAGAAGAACTAAAGAGCCTCTTGATGAAAGTGAAAGAGGAGAGTGAAAAAGTTGTCTTAAAGCTCAACATTCAGAAAACTAAGATCATGGCATCTGGTCCCATCACCTCATGGGAAATAGATGGGGAAACAGTGGACACAGTGGTTGCCTTTATTTTTTTGGGCTCCAAAGTCACTGCAGATGGTGACTACAGTCATGAAATTAAAAGATACTCCTTGGAAGGAAAGTTATGACCAACCTAGATAGCATATTAAAAAGCAGAGACATTACTTTGCCAACAAAGGTCAAGGCTATGGTTTTTCCAGTGGTCATGTATTGATGTGAGAGTTGGACGTGAAGAAAGCTGAGTGCCAAAAAATTCATGCTTTTGAACTGTGGTGTTGGAGAAGACTCTTGAGAGTCCCTTGGGCTGCAAGGAGATCCAACCAGTCCATCCTAAAGGAGATCAGTCCTGGGTGTTCATTGGAAGGAGTGATGCTGAAGCTGAAACTCCAACACTTTGGCCACCTCATGTGAAGAGTTGACTCATTTTAAAAGACCCCGATGCTGGGAGGGGTTGGGGGCAGGAAGAGAAGGGGACGACAGAGGATGGGATGGCTGGATGGCATCACTGACTCGATGAACATGAGTTTGAGTAAACTCTGGGAGTTGGTGATGGACAGGGAGGCCTGGCGTGCTGCGATTCTTGGCGTCGCAAAGAGTTGGAGACGACTGAGTGACTGAACTGATCTGAACCTTGTTCTTGAGTGCCTTGTGTGAGTCAGAGTCAGGAAGGCAAATAACAGATAAGTGAAAAAGAATATTAATTTTTGATGATTTTGCCCAAGATGGGTTAGCAGGGCTCATGTGGGGTCTCAAAAGTGCAAGAGAAAATTTTTAAAGAGTGCAGGAGAGGTTTAAAATGCAGTTTTTATAGAAAGTTTATACCTAGAGTGTGTCATCTTTAATTTATATATCCATCTAACCAACCTTCAGCAAATAATTACCAAGCTCCTATCCAATGCCAGGTGTGGAAAGAGTAGAGACTCAGGGAAAACCAACTTTGTCTAGTTGTAGGAGTCCCAGAGTTATGGATCTTATTATCCTTATCCATTGAGTTTTCTTCCATTCAGCACTTTCAAACCACTGTTGCCAAAAATGTTCCAGCCCCAATGGAACATTTAGGCCTTCTCTGTCAAAAAACCTAAGGTTTCCTGAAGCCAAGGAGGAGGTAGCTTTTGTGAAAGAACCTAGAAAATTAACTGAAAATTTGTAAATCCTTAACACATGCATGGGAGTGTTTATTACTTATTTATTTGGTGGTAGTGGTGTGGAAAGTAGCTTGAGTGTCTAACATATGGAGGGATACATGGTTAAGTGGTAGCAGGCATCCAGACTGAGAAATCATTAAAAACAAGCAACTGGTCACTTTTAGTTAAGGGGCCTACACAGAGGTTACAGTAAAATTATCAATTAAATTTATTTTAATTACAGGAAAAATATGCAGAAGATACCACACCTTGATTTTAAGTAGCTTTTCAAAACTGAATGTGTGAACACAATGCATTACAATGTTACACAGTTTGAAGGTCACTTTTAGTATTTTCTTCTTTGTCTGTCCTTTCACTTCACATTACCCTCACTTAGTCCCATATTCCATTGGAGAAGGTAAGACACAAAATGTTAATAAAGCGACATCGTCAGTGGAATTTTTTGTGCCTGCCTTTTGCATAATCAGAAATACTAGAAAGAAAACTGTAATAGGAATCAGGCAACTTCTGTGAGCTTGAGCAAGACACTTAATTCCTCCAAATATCTGTCAAAATGGTGATACATGTAACTTGCTTACTGACCTCATGAGGTGGTTGTGAAAATCAAATAAAATTATTCACAAGGAGGCTCTTTTTTTTTTAATCAAAAGCGTACTGGATATTATTTTATTACTTTTGTATCATCTGTGCTTCTCAGTCTAATATTTTGCTCAGTGTATTTCCTCATCATGGTACCCCTTGTGTTAACAAGAGCTGCTCCATGGAGTAGAGCAGATCTCCTTTTATTGATCGGTGTATCTAACCGTCTAGTGGAAATGTAGTACCACGCCTGCTGGAGCCGCCACGCGTCATGCCCAGGGTGGAGTGGTGTCACCTAGTTATAAAGAGTGTACTGTTGCCAGGTGACCTGAGGCTCCAGCCCTGTCTCCTGTCTGCGGGATGGTTTGCAGCGCCTGCTATAATGGGAGATTATAGTGCTGCAATCAGGGACCAGGTCTCCTGCTGTGGCCAGCACAGCAGTAGGAATCGAAAGTGGTCGACACACAGCTTGGAAAGAAGAAACTAGAGACAGAATTGAAGTTTTAAAGATGGGACCTGGGGACTCAAGCCCTCTTGGGTCAAGAGCCCTGTTCCTCGGAGCCACATCACTTTTACTGAGTGTCTTGGCAAGCAGAAAGCATCTGTTGTGTTACGATGAAGTCAGGCTCCTGTGTCCCCGGTCACGTCTCCCATTTTATTGATTACTTTAAACTATCTTGTTATTTTCTTGTACAAGGGCTACCTCCTAGCTGGAGGTCATAGACCTGCATATGCCTTTTGAAAACGTCTTAGTGTGTGCACAAGCAGCGTCCTGAACTTGCGCTGACCCAGCGTTCCAAGGTCCACACTATGTTTTTCCTTAGCTTAGCAGGGCATGACAACCCCAACTGATCTGCCCGATGTACTTCCATTTAGGTTATGCTGTATTGCTGTATTTTGCTTTTGTTCTTTTCCCATGGTGATCTTCCTATGGTTTAGCCAGAGGAACAGGTGGCTGACTATTAACCCCTTTAAGCTCCCACTTGCATTAGAAAACAGCCGTACCTAATTCTGTTCACAGGATACACCATCTTCCCTGGACGGTCTGAATAATGTAGTAGCAGAAGAGCAGAAGAATGCAATTTGGGAAATAAAACTAACCTGTTAGTGATGCATAGTACTGCTAGTTCCCAAAGTGTTCTTTGTTCTCATTACATTTTTACCTTCCTAGGAGAGAAATGAACAGCAGTAATACCTTACATGTGCATGCTACATTGCACCCTATAAAGAGTTTTTGTGAAATATACTTTAATTCCTAACACTTCTTAATAAAGTAGGAAGAGCATGATCTCATTTTAATTTTATAGAAAGGGAGATAAGTTTTAAAACTAGGTTAAAAACCTTGCTCAAGAATACATACATCTTTAGTAGTAATGGTGAACCAAACTCAGTCCTTTGATTCTGCATTTCTGTTTTTACATATTTTATATTTTTATCTATTTGTTCTAAAACTTTAAACAACTGTGAACACTTGGGATGGTCATTAACTATATATCAGAGAATTTTTCTGATTTGAAATAGACTTTCTCTGCCAATGGTACAATCTTGAGCAAATAAAAGCAAAGTAATAACAATAGCATACAAAGATAAAGACATCACCATAATTATTTTTAAAAAGATTCTGTCAAAAGGCATTTTGACTGATCTTCTAGTTGGATATATATCAGTTTGTTGAGTAAAGTATCAAAGTTCTTACCATCTTTTTCAGTTATTGCTTAATTATTCTTGTTCTGCAGGTGGTACAAAATGTACTCATTTTAAGAGGGAGAGTTGCAGAAGATCTGCACTGAGGTCAAAGCACATTTTTCCCCAGTGATTAAAAAGCCTCAGGCCCAAGGACAGGCCTGCCAGCTGAAGTAGCCAATTCAGCAAAAGGAGGAGGCCTTTGCTTTCCAGTTGAGAGTCTCTACTATGGGTACTACTAAGGGAATCTTGGCAGAGTCCCATTCATATTTACCTATGAACTCTGTCCTTCATTACATAAGAGGGCAAAACAGAAACACTGCCTTTGTGACATCAGAGAAGTCTTTGATAATGGCCAAGCTCCATGCTTATGAAATATAAAGTAGTGCTAACAGTAGGGACATGGCAGAAAGGATTGCTTTAACAATTGCTTTAAAAGAAGTTTATATGGAAAGGGCATTTTGTGCATCATGATACATTGCCCTTACTTTCACGTTATGCTGAATTTACACAACATTAGTAAGATGGAGATTTGGCAATTATCTAGCTAATGTGATCAATGTTAATGGACAATCTGGTTAATTTGGCTTTTAAAAGTAGATTCTTAGCAACAAGAAGTGAAATGCCCAGAGAGCTCTTAAAGGAATTTTCTATAATTTTTAAGGTAAGTTGCAGCTCCTGATTTTATTTTTCAATTCCCTAATGATGTTTTCAATAGTATTGCTGCAATAATAACAGTTTATTCTTAAATAGTCCCTTGCATTTAATTAGTTCAAAGTAGATTTGGGCAGGTTATCAGCTTCCATCCAGCCTTATGAAATGAATATGAGTTACAAACATTGGTAACTCTGCTACTTTTATTATCTTTTTTCTTCTCTAAATTCTAGGCATAGTGATTTCTGATTTCTTTGAGAAATTTCATTTACTCTGTGTGTGTATGTGTATACACTGAGGGATAAAATTCTAATTCTTTTTACTCTGAGCTAGACTTTTCTTTCACTATGACTATATTATTCTCATCAAAATGTTCATTCACTCATTTTAGGCAAATATTTATTAGACATATGCTAACTTTATACAAAGGACTGAACTAGGTTTTTGTTTGCTTTGTAAGAAATTGCCAACATATGACCACTCATGACCTACAAAAACTTCAATCTCATATGACTTGATCTGGTATATAAGAGATGAGATGAGTATTAGGGAAAAGTCTAGGGTGAAGAGGGAAGATCTTTTGGAGGTAGTGACATTTAGAGTTTTGCTTGGTGTTATTAGATGACAAGAGAGATACAACTACCACACAATTGCACTCATCTCAAATGCTAGTAAAGTAATGCTCAAAATTCTCCAAGCCAGGCTTCAGCAATACGTGAACCATGAACTTCCAGATGTTCAAGCTGGTTTTAGAAAAGGCACAGGAACCACAGATCAAATTGCCAACATATGCTGGATCATTGAAAAAGCAAGAGAGTTCCAGAAAAACATCTATTTCTGCTTTATTGACTATGCCAAAGCCTTTGACTGTGTGGATCACAATAAACTGTGGAAAATTCTGAAAGAGACGGGAATACCAGACCATCTGACCTGTCTCTTGAGAAACCTGTATGCAGGTCAGGAAGCAACAGTTAGAACTGGACATGGAACAACAGACTGGTTCCAAATAGGAAAAGGAGTATGTCAAGGCTGCATATTGTCATCCTGCTTATTTAACTTATATGCAGAGTACATCATGAGAAACGCTGGGCTGGAGGAAGCACAAGCTGGAATCAAGATTGCTGGGAGAAATATCAATAATCTCAGATATGCAGACGACACCAGCCTTATGGTAGAAAGTGAAGAGGAACTAAAAAGCCTCTTGATGAAAGTAAAAGAGGAGACTGAAAAAGTTGGCTTAAAGCTCAACATTCAGAAAACTAAGATCATGACTTCTGGCCCCATCACTTCATGGGAAATAGATGGGGAAACAGTGGAAACAGTGAGAGACTTTATTTTTGGGGGCTCCAAAATCACTGCAGATGGTGATTGCAGCCATGAAATTCAAAGATGCTTTCTCCTTGGAAGGAAAGTTATGACGAACCTAGATAGCCTATTAAAAAGCAGAGACATTACTTTGCCAACAAAGGTCCATCTGGTCAAGGCTATGGTTTTTCCAGTGGTCATGTATGGATGTGAGAGTTGGACTGTGAAGAAAGCTGAGTGCCGAAAAATTCATGCTTTTGAACTGTGGTGTTGGAGAAGACTCTTGAGAGTCCCTTGGACTGCAAGGAGATCCAACCAGTCCATCCTAAAGGAGATCAGTCCTGGGTGTTCATTGGAAGAACTGATGCTGAAGCTGAAACTGCAACACTTGGGCCACCTCATGCGAAGAGTTGACTCATTGGAAAAGACCCTGATGCTGGGAGGGGTTGGGGGCAGGAAGAGAAGGGGACGACAGAGGATGAGATGGTTGATAGCATCACCAACTCGATGGACATGAGTTTGAGTAAACTCTGGGAGTTGGTGATGGACAGGGAGGCCTGGCGTGCTGAGATTCATGGGGTTGCAAAGAGTCAGACACGACTGAGCAACTGAGCTGAACTGAACAGTAAGGATGCTATTCCAGAACACAAATGGGATGTACAAGAATATAGAAACTTCCCAGGAGGTGCTAGTGGTAAAGAACCCGCCTGCTAATGCAGAAGACATGAGACTCAGATTTGATTCCTGGGTCAGGAAGATCTGCTGGAGGAGGGCTTGGCAACCTGCTGCAGTATTCTTGCCGGGAGAAGCCCATGGACAGAGGAGCCTGGTGGGCTATAGTCCATAGGGTCGCAAAGAGTGTTACATGACTGAGTAACTAACACTTTTCACTTTCACACAATGTGTTCAGAGACTGACGAGTTGTTGAGTTGGCCTGATGCCCAAGTAGAGTGAGATACAAGCCTGAAAAGAAAGCCCAGAGGAAATTCATGTGAGGCTTAAATAAATATTGGTCGAGGAGGCTAGGCTTTTCCTATTGAAAAATGTGAACTCAAAGAAGGCTTCTAATAAAAGGCATTAAATTATGGAGGGAAGACTCAGAATGGACTGGAGATGGATGATCACAGAGAAAAGGAACTCAGGAGAAAGGTAGTGACGCCTCAGATGACAGCCGGCGAAGTTGGGAGATGTCAATCCTGTGAAAGAACAGTCAGGCATGACTATACAGACTGGACAGGAATCAATGGTGACTTAATACATTTGAGAATGATGTGTGGGAAAATAGCGCTGCTTCTGTCAGATGACTGTGGCAGAATGAGGAACGGGTGCTGAGAAAAGATTCTGACTGCGGTGCAGAATAGAAAAGATAGAGGTGCAAGCAAATGCATCTACATGGTAAGGTCTAACTCAGAGTGGAAGTCAAGAACGTAACACTGGAGATGAAAAGTCAGCCTGTAACAATGGATGTCACCAAACCAAGGGAGGAAACATACAAACAGGAAAGAATGCCAAGGATAGAAACCTGGTTAATAACCACAATGCAGGGTGAAAGGAGGGCTAGAGGAAACAGAAAACTTAAGGGAGACTTCCATCTCTGGGACTAAGGCTCATCAGTTTGCTGGGACTAATATCTCACTGAGTTAAGTGGCTTATATCATATATAAAGAGTTCCCACCACTGAAAATTTTGGATCCAATAATACTCTTTTAAAATCGTAAAGGCTTAAAAGCTGATAATAGAGTAAGTAATTATGAGGCCTAGGAGGAAAGTGGGGGCCCAGAGATTTGGTGCCTTTGCCTTGAGGGTCTTTGCCAGTTTCTGCAAACTTGAACTTTTTTTTTCTTGACTGTGTGGGATCTTAGTTGAGCATGCAGTATGTTTTAGTTGTGGCATGTGGGATCTTTATTTGTTGAGGCATGCTAAGTGTTAGTTGCGACATGTGAGATCTAGTTCCCCAACCAGGGATTGAACCTGGGCTCCCTGAATTGCTAGCATGGAGTCTTTGCCACCAGACCACTAGGAAAGTCCCTTGAACTTTGATTTTTGGCTCAAGTTCCAGGACTTGCTTAATGGGATCTCAAATGATCCCTCCCCACATTAAGCTGGGACTCCAAAGGGCCAGAGGCTTCCCAGGTGGTGCTAGTGGTAAAGAACCCACCTGCCAATGCAGAAAATATAAGAGATGTGAGTTAGATCCCTGGGTTGGAAAGATACCCTGGAAGAGAGCATGGCAACCCACTCCAGTATTCTTGCCTGTAGAATCCCACAGACAGAGGAGCCTGGTGGGCTAATGGTCCATAGGGTCACAGAGAGTCGGACACAACTGAAGTGACTTAGCATGGATGGATGCATGCCAAAGGGCCAGATCGTTGTGGTAAGGGTAACAAGAGGGAAATTCATGTACCATGACCACCCAAAATAACACCAAGTGTCAGTATTGGTGGTAGCTACCCACCAGAGGGGAATAAAATCTTTCTCTTAGAAGTTATATTCACAAATTGGTTTTTGTGCCGATTTTGCAGTCTGCATTCATATCACTTAAGTAGTTCAAAAAATATCAAGCCATGAATTTTATTTTAATCTAAATTGGTCTTAGGCTAGTAATACCGCTAACTACAAATGTAAACGCTTTCTGAAAGAAGATACCTTCATTCAAGGCTTCACAGATTCTCCCAAGTATAGTTTCAAGAATAATATGCAGCCCACAGTCTAAAATCACAAACCATATAAAAAAGCAATTATTATCCATGAGGGAAGTGAAAAAAAAATATCAGCAACGGATACTTAAGATAGCAAATGAGAATTATTAGCATATAATTTATAATAATTATGTTTTATAAGCTTAAATGAATAAAAGAAAAACTTGCAAGTACCTACAGGGAATAGGAAAATAAAAATTAGCATAGCAGATTTTTTAAAGAATCAGATATAACCTTTAGAAATAGAAATTACAATAACAGTTATTAACAACTAAATGGACACTCTTAAAACTCAACTACAGACAATGCAGTTAAAAAGATCCAAAGAGAAACCTCACCAAAGAAGATGGTTAAGTGTTGAGTAAATATGTGAAGAGATGCTCAACATTGTATGTTATTAAGAATTTACAAATTCAAACAATGAGATACTACTGTATACTGTCTGGAATGGGCAAAATTCCAGTCTAACAATACTAAATGCTGGTTGGCTAGGGTGTGGAGCAACAGGAGCTCTCATTTATTGCTGGCAGGAATGTGAAAAATACAGCCACTCTGAAGACAGTTTGACAGTTTCTTACGAAGCTAACCATAGTCCTAACCATAGAGTCCAGCAGTTGCACTCCTAGGCATTTTCCTGAATGGGTTGAAAACTTATGTCCACACAAAACCTATATGTAAATGTCTACAGTAGCTTTATTTTATTACAAAAGTTGGAGGTGAACAAGATGTCCTTCAGTAGGAGAACAGAAAAAAATGTGGTATTTCCACACATTGGAATATTATTCAAGGTTAAAAAGAAACAGGCTTTTGTGTGGTGAAAAGACATGAAAGAATTTAAATGCATATTGCAGCGTAAAGGAGGTGAGTCTGAAATATGATATTTAGGAGAAAGCAAAGCTGTAGAGACAGTAGAAACGTCAGGGATTGCTAGGGGCTCGGGTGGGGGCAGGGACAGAAAAACAGGTGGCGCGTAGTGGGTTTGGGGGCAGTGAGACTATTCTGTATGCTACATCCGTGGCAGATACAAGACATCATGCACTTCTCAAAGCTCACAGAACTGCAGGACACAAAGGATGAGTCCATTAGATGAGTCTACACATTTCCATGAACTGTGAAATAATCACTCAAAGCCCATAGCTTACATTAGGGTTCACTCTTGGTGTACCTTTTATGGATTTTGGCAAATGTATAATGATATATATTCACCATTATAGATTCATACAGAGTAGTTAGACTGCCCTAAAATTCCTCTATTCAGTTCCTATTCACTCCCTGCTCCCCGATAATCCCTGGTAACCATTGCTCCTTTCACTGTCCCTGTAGTGTTCTTTTTTTTCTTTTTCAGAATGTCATATAGTTGGAATCACAGTTCAGAGCCTTTGCAGATTGGCTTCTTTCATTTAGTCATATGCATTTAAGTTTCTTCCATATCTTCTCATAACATAAAACTCATGTCTTTTTAATGCTGAATAATATTCCATTGTATGAATTCATCAGCATGTATTGATCCATTTAACTACTGAAGGACATCTTGGTTGCTTCCAAGTCTTGGCAATTATGAATAAATCTGCTATAAACATTCACGTGCAGGTTTTTGTATGGACATAAATTTTTAACTCTTTTTTACTTCAGTCCTCCAATTGTGTTGACTCTTTGTGACCCCATGGACTACAGCACACCCTGGCCTCCTTCTTCCTCACCAGCACTGGAAGCCTGCCCAAGTTCATGTCCATTGCATCTATTGAGCCTTGGGAATAGACTAAGGTAAAATGAAATAGGCAGTAAATTATTGGCCCTTAGAAATTATTCTGCAACATTCTAGGATCTGTTATTTAGGATCTATGTTCTAGGATCTGTGAATATCTGTATTACCTATCTGTATTACCTCTGCTATGAACCAATATATATGTGTGTGTGTGCTCAATCGCTTCAGTCATGTCTGACTCTTTGCAACCCTATGGCCCGCAGCCCGCCAGACCCTTTTGTCCATGGGATTCTCCAGGCAAGAACACTGGAGTGGGTTGCCATTTCCTCCTCCAGAGGATCTTCCAGACCCAGAGATCGAACCCTTATCTCCTGCATTGCAGGCAGGTTCTTTACCTGCTGAGCCACCAGGGAAGCCCAAATCAATGTAGTCCATATAACAACTTAAGAAAATACCCTAGAAAATGATAGAAAGAACATATGCCAAAATATTGTTAGTAGTTGTATGTGGGTAGTGCCATATGGGGTAATACTCACTTTTCTATTTTATCTATTTTTCCAAAATATTTTATAATTTCAGGCATATTTCCTATTTTAAATCATAAAAGATAAACTTTAAAAACTATAATCAGTCTTTCATGATGCAGATTTATTGTAATTATGTTACAAAGATACTCAGCAAAAAGACTGAACAGAAATACACCATATGTTACCTAAGATTTTCTTGAAATTGTTGGGATTTGAATGGTTTGTTCATAATTTTCAGCATTTCTAAAATTTCTATAATGAGGATGAATTATCTGTAATCAAAATAAAAGCTAATTTTTTATGGGAGTGTGCATTATGAAGTAGATTTGAACAGAGCACTTCCCCCTTCTTTTCTGTCCTTTTTCAACCCAAGTATTCCTATAAAATAACAGTTAATGTTTAATAGGCATAGAAAAAGTTCAACACTTATAGATTTTAGCATTAAGAATGAATTCCTCAGAGTCACCAAGGTCCTTTTGTTACTATCAGATTCTCTAAAAATCATATTGATTCTATAATTTCATACATAGTTATTTAATCCTACCTATACGTATTTTATTTTGGCTATTTACAATGATGGATAAATTAGTCTAAGAATTTAAAAGCATATCTTCTTTATCACCATTTTAACAATTAACTTTTCACATGCTCCTTAACCACTGTGTTAAGTATTGAAGAAATCTGACATTTCCGATTTCCATCTCTAAAAATATAAGGCAGTCTCTCTTTTTCCATCATGCTCTAAGCACAACAGCAACTTCCTGAGAATAATTAGTCCTATGCGTATTTTTGTTTTCTTGCATAGCAATTTCAGGGAAACAGCCCAGGAATGAGCTAAAACATTCAGTCCAGTGCCAGAGCAAAAAGCATAAACTCAAGAACTTTGGATCATATAGCTTTGCTTAGTTCTAGGGATACAGACTAATTTTAACTGGTATCTACTTAAAAAGACAATGGAAGTACATAAATCCACCACTATTCTTTCATTCATTTATTAATTCTTTTATTCAATCAGTAACTCCTAGCAGGGGCAGGATTAAGGGGCTGGATAGCAATGAGCAAGACCAACACAGTCCCTGATATGACTGAAGCTTAATGTTGTAGTTAGAGAGAGGAGAATTAGATGAAGGTAGTCAAAGGCACAGACTTCCAGTTATAAGTAAGTACTTATTGTTGTTCCATTGCTAAGTTGTCTCTAACTCTGTGACCCCATGGACTGCAGCATGCCAGGCTTCCTTGTCCTTCACTATCTCCCGGAGTTCGCTGAAACTCATGTCCATTGAGTCGATGATGCCATCCAACCATCTCATCTTCTGTCTAACCCTTCTCCTCCAGCCTTCAATCTTTCCCAGCATCAGGATTTTTTTCCTTTTTTTCTTTTTTTTTCTTTTATTTTTATTAGTTGGAAGCTAATTACTTTACAATATTGTAGTGATTTTTGCCATACATTGACATGAATCAGCCATAGATTTACATGTGTTCCCGATCCAGATCCCCCCTCCCACCTCCCTCCCCATCCCATCACTCTGGGTCTTCCCAGTGCACCAGCCCTGAGCACTTGTCTCATACATCCAACCTGGGCTGGTGATCTGTTTCACACTTGATAATATACATGTTTCATTGCTATTCTCTCAGATCATCCCACTCTTACCTTCTCCCAGAGAGTCCAAAAGTCTCTTCTAAACATCTGTGTCTCTTTTTCTGTCCTGCATATAGGGTTATCGTTACCATCTTTTTAAATTCCACATATATGTGTTAGTACACTGTATTGGTCTTTATCTTTCTGGCTTACTTCACTCTGTATAATGGGCTCCAGTTTCATCCATCTCATTAGAACTGATTCAAATGTATTCTTTTTAATGGCTGAGTAATATTCCATTGTGTATATGTACCACAGCTTTCATATCCATTCGTCTGCTGATGGGCATCTAGGTTGCTTCCATGTCTTAGCTATTATAAACAGTGCTGTGATGAACATTGGGGTGCACGTGTCTCTTTCAGATCTGGTTTCCTCGGTGTGTATGCCCAGGAGTGGGATTGCCACATCATATGGCAGTTCTATTTCCAGTTTTTTAAGGAATCTCCACACTGTTCTCCATAGTGGCTGCACTAGTTTGCATTCCCACCAACAGTGTAAGAGGTTCCCTTTTCTCCACACCCTCTCCAGCATTTATTGCTTGTAGACTTTTGGATAGCAGCCATCCTGACTGGTGTGTAATGGTACCTCATTGTGGTTTTGATTTGCATTTCTCTGATAATGAATGACGTTGAGCATCTTTTCATGTGTTTCTTAGCCATCTGTATGTCTTCTTCGGAGAAATGTCTGTTTAGATCTTTGGCCCATTTTTTGATTTGGTCATTTATTTTTCTGGAATTGAACTGCAGGAGTTGCTTGTATATTTTTGAGATTAATCCTTTGTTTGTTTCTTTATTTGCTATTATTTTCTCCCATTCTGAAAGCTGTCTTTTCACTTTGCTTATAATTTCCTTTGTTTTGCAAAAGCTTTTAAGTTTAATTAGGTCCCATTTGTTTATTTTTGTTTTTATTTCTAATATTCTGGGAGGTGGGTCATAGAGGATCCTGCTGTGATTTATGTCAGAGAGTGTTTTGCCTATGTTCTCCTCTAGGAGTTTTATAGTTTCTGGTCTTAAATTTAGATCTTTAATCCATTTTGAGTTTATTTTTGTGTATGGTGTTAGAAAGTGTTCTAGTTTCATTCTTTTACAAGTGGTTGACCAGTTTCCCCAGCACCACTTGTTAAAGAGGTTGTCTGTTTTCCATTGTATATTCTTGCCTCCTTTGTCGAAGATAAGGTGTCCATAGGTATGTGGGTGTATCTCTGGGCTTTCTATTTTGTTCCATTGATCTATATTTCTGTTTTTGTACCAGTACCATACTGTCTTGATGACTGTGGCTTTGTAGTAGAGCCTGAAGTCAGGCAGGTTGATTCCTCCAGTTCAATTCTTCTTTCTCAAGATTGCTTTGGCTATTTGAGGTTTTTTGTATTTCCATACAAATTGTGAAATTATTTGTTCTAGTTCTGCGAAATATACCGTTGATAGCTTGATAGGGATTGCATTGAATCTATAGGTTGCTTTGGGTAGTACAGTCATTTTCACAATATTGATTCTTCCAATCCATGAACATGGTATATTTCTCCATCTATTTGTGTCCTCTTTGATTTCTTTCATCAATGTTTTATAGTTTTCTATATATAGGTCTTTGTTTCTTTAGGTAGATATACTCCTAAGTATTTTATTCTTTTTGTTGCAATGGTGAATGGTATTGTTTCTTTAATTTCTCTTTCTGTTTTCTCATTGTTAGTATATAGGAATGCAAGGGATTTCTGTGTGTTAATTTTATATCCTGCAACTTTACTATATTCATTGATTAGTAATTTTCTGGTAGAGTCTTTAGGGTTTTCTATGTAGAGGATCATGTCATCTGCAAACAGTGAGAGTTTCACTTCTTCTTTTCCATCTGGATTCCTTTTATTTCTTTTTCTGCTCTGATTGCTGTGGCCAACACTTCCAAATTATATTGAATAGTAGTGGTGAGAGTGGGCATCTTTGTCTTGTTCCTAACTTCAGGGGAAATGCTTTCAATTTTCCACCATTGAGGATAATGTTTGCTGTGGGTTTGTCATATATAGATTTTATTATGTTGAGGTATGTTCCTTCTCTTCCTGCTTTCTGGAGAGTTTTTATCATAAATGGATGTTGAATTTTGTCAAAGGCTTTTTCTGCATCTATTGAGATAATCATATGGTTTTTATCTTTCAATTTGTTAATGTGGTGTATTATGTTGATTGATTTGCAGATATTAAAGAATCCTTGCATTCCTGGGATAAAGCCCACTTTGTCACTTTGCCCACTTTGTCATGTCATCTTTTTAATATGTTGTTGGATTCTACTTACTAGAATTTTGTTAAGAATTTTTGCATCTATGTTCATCAGTGATACTGGCGTGTAGTTTTTTGTTGTTGTTGTTGGCATCTTTGTCTGGTTTCGGTATTAGGGTGATGGTGGCCTTATAAAATGAGTTTGGAAGTTTACCTTCTGCAATTTTCTGGAAGAGTTTGAGCAAGATAGGTGTTAGGCCTTCTCTAAATTTTTGATAGAATTCAGCTGTGAAGCCATCTGGTCCTGGGCTTTTGTTTGCTGGAAGATTTCTGATTACAGTTTTGATTTCTGTGCTTGTGATGGATCTGTTAAGATCTTCTATTTCTTCCTGGTTCAGTTTTGGAAAGTTGTACTTTTCTAAGAATTTGTCCATTTCTTCCAAGTTGTCCATTTTATTGGCATTTAGCTGCTGGTAATAGTCTCTTATGATCCTTTGTATTTCAGTGTTGTCTGTTGTGATCTCTCCATTTTCATTTCTAATTTTGTTGATTTGGTTCTTCTCCCTTTGTTTCTTGATGAGTCTGGCTAAGGGTGTGTCAATTTTATTTACCTTTTCAAAAAACCAGCTTTTAGCTTTGTTGATTTTTGCTATGGTCTCTTTCGTTTCTTTTGCATTTATTTCTGCCCTAATTTTTAAGATTTCCTTCCTTCTACTAACCCTGGGTTTCTTCATTTCTTCCTTCTCTTCTTGCTTTAGGTGTAGAGTTAGGTTATTTATTTGACTTTTTTCTTGTTTCTTGAGGTAGGCCTGTAATGCTATGAACCTTCCCCTTAGCACTGCTTTTACAGTGTCCCATAGGTTTTGGGTTGTTGTGTTTTCATTTTCATTTGTTTCTATGCATATTTTGATTTATTTTTTGATTTCTTCTATGGTTTGTTGGTTATTCAGAAGCGTGTTATTTAGCCTCCATATGTTTGAATTTTTAATAGTTTTTTTTTTTTTTTTTCCTGTAATTGAGATCTAATCTTACTGCCTTGTGGTCAGAAAAGATAACTGAAATGGTTTCAATTTTTTTGAATTTACCAAGGCTAGATTTATGGCCCAGGATGTGATGTATTCTGGAGAAGGTTCCGTGTGCACTTGAGAAAAAGGTGAAATTCATTGTTTTGGGGTGAAGTTTCCTATAGATATCAATTAGGTCTGACTGGTCCATTGTGTCATTTAAAGTTTGTGTTTCCTTGTTAATTTTCTGTTTAGTTGATCTATCCATAGGTGTGTGGGGGGTATTAAAGTCACCCACTATTATTGTGTTATTGTTAATTTCCCCTTTCATACTTGTTAGCAATTGCCTTATATATTGCGGTGCTCCTATGTTGGGTGCATATATATTTATAATTGTTATATCTTCTTATTGGATTGAACCTTTGATCATTATGTAGTGTCCTTCTTTGTCTCTTTTCACAGCCTTTATTTTAAGGTTTTTTTTTTTTTATCTGATATGTGTATTGCGACTCCTGCTTTCTTTTGGTCTCCGTTTGCGTGAAATATTTTTTTCCAGCCCTTTACTTTCAGTCTGCATGTGTCCCTTGTTTTGAGGTGGGTCTCTCGTAGACAGCATATATAGGTGTCTTGCTTTTGTATCTATTCAGCCAGTCTTTGTCTTTTGATTGGGGCATTCAACCCATTTACATTTAAGGTAGTTGTTGAAAAGTATGGTCCCGTTGCCATTTGCTTTGTTGTTTTGGGTTCGCATTCATACAACCTTTCTGTGTTTCCTGTCTAGAGAAGATCCTTTAGCATGTGTTGAAGAGCTGGTTTGGTGGTGCTGAATTCTCTCAGCTTTTGCTTGTCTATAAAGCTTTTGAATTCTCCTTCGTATCTGAATGAGATCCTTGCTGGGTACAGTAATCTGGGTTGTAGGTTATTCTCTTTCATTACTTTAAGTATGTCCTGCCATTCCCTTCTGGCCTGAAGAGTTTCTATTGAAAGATCAGCTATAACATAAAGATATGTTATCCTTATGGGAATCCCCTTGTGTGTTATATGTTGTTTCTCCCTTGCTGCTTTTAATATTTGTTCTTTGTGTTTGATCTTTGTTAATTTGATTAATATGTGTCTTGGGGTGTTTCACCTTGGGTTTATCCTGTTTGGGACTCTCTGGGTTTCTTGGATTTGTGTGACTATTTCCTTCCCCATTTTAGGGAAGTTTTCAGCTATTATCTCCTTGAGTGTTTTCTCATGGCCTTTCTTTTTGTCTTCTTCTTCTGGGACTCCTATGATTCAAATGTTGGGTAATTTCACATTGTCCCAGAGGTTCCTGAGGTTGTCCTCACTTCTTTTGATTCTTTTTTCCTCTCTGTTTCATTTGTTTCCACCATTTTACCTTCTACCTCACTTATCCTATCTTCTGCCTCTATTATTCTACTGTTGGTTCCCTCCAGAGTGTTTTTGATCTCATTTATTGCATCATTCATTTTTAATTGACTCTTTTTTATTTCTTCTAGGTCCTTGTTAAACATTTCTTGCATCTTCTCAACCCTTGTCTTCAGGCTATTTATCTGTAACTCCACTTTGTTTTTGAGATTTTGGATCATTTTTATTATTATTATTCTAAATTCTTTTTCAGGTAGATTCCCTATCTCTTCCTCTTTTGTTTGGCTTGGTGGGCATTTTTCATGTTCCTTTACCTGCTGGGTATTTCTCTGCCTTTTCATCTTATTTAGATTGCTGTGTTTGGGGTGGCCTTTCTGTATTCTGGAGGTCTTTGGTTCCTTTTTATTGTGGAGGTTTCTCCCAGTGGGTGGAGTTGGTTGATTGGCTTGTCAAGGTTTCCTGGTTAGGGAAGCTTGCATCAGTGTTCTGGTGGGTGGAGCTGGATTTCTTCTCTCTGGAGTGCAATGGAGTGTCCAGTAGTGAGTTTTGAGATGGGTCTATGGGTTTGGTGTGACTTTGGGCAGCCTGTATATTGACGCTCAGGGCTATGTTCCTGCGTTGCTGGAGAATTTGCTTGGTATGTCTTGCTCTGGAACTTATTGGCTCTTGGGTGGTGGTTGGTTTCAGTGTAGGCATGGAGGCTTTTGGATGGTCTCTTATTACTTAATGTTCCCTGTAGTCAGGAGTTTTCTGGTGTTCTCAGGTTTTGGGCTTAAACCTCTTGCCTCTGGATTTCAGTCTTATTCTTCCAGTAGCCTCAAGACTTCTCCATCCATACAGCACTGATAAAAAAAAACTAGGTTAATGGTGAAAGGATTCTCTACAGTGAGGGACACCCAGAGAGGTTCACAGAGTTACATGAAGAAGAGGAGAGGGAGGAAGGAGATAGAGGTGGGCAGGAGGAGAAAAAGGGGGACTCAAGAGGAGAGAGACAGATCTAGGCAGTTCTCTGTTCCCTAAGTGTTTGCAGCCCAGAACACCCACAGAGATTCACAGAATTGGATTGAAAAGAGAGGGGGGAGAGAGGAAATAGAGGTGATCTGGGGGAGAAAAAGGAGAGTCAAAAGGGGGAGAGAGTAATCAAACCAGTAATCACACTCCTGAGTAAAAATTGGTACTGAATGTTGGATTCTTAAATGTCTAAAATTAATATCAAATACTGAAAAACAAAGATTAAAAATCTAGAGTAGAGGTTATACTCTTAAAAATACAATATTAAAAAAAAAAGTTTAAGAAATACATATGAAGTTCAGTTTAAAAACAGGGCCCCCCCCCTTTTTTTGCAAGGTTATAGTGGGTTATAAAAATGAAAATTGAGGAGTAATAGAGGACTTTAAAAAAAAAAGAAAGAAAAAAATTTTTAATTAAAAAAATAATAATAGTAAAAAAATATCTAGGAATTTCTCTGGAGCTATTGCAGGCAGTGTGGGTTCAGTTTCAGATAGCTCCTTGTTCCAGCTTATATTTCTCAATATCTATAGGCCCCTTCCAGTGTAGTCAGTGTTAACTACAGGGATTTTAATCTGTTGCACCTGTCACTTCTAAAGCTGTTCCCTTTGTTTATTTGGCTTCTGTTTGCAGGTCTCTTCAGTGTCTAATTTCTGCCCTGACACAGGCAGGCGGAGGTGGTCTCTTGTTTAGGTTCACTTGTTCAGTCGTGCTGTGGGGAGGGAGGGGAGCTGCAGACAAATGTCACTGGCATGTGTGGGGAGCACTCGCAGTGTTCCAGCCACACTGGGTTTGCCCCGCTCACGGCGTGTGTGCTTCCCCCGTCTACACTGCTCAGGCTCCAGGCTGCTCTACAGGGAGCGGGCCCTGAGTTGCCTGCACTTCCCAGGCCGAAGCCGCTCAGGTTCAGGTTTTTGGGTACTCCACAAGGGCGCAGACTCGGTTGGGCCTGCGTTTTGTGCCTTCCCTGGTCAGAACAGCTCAGGCAGCCAGGAGCTTGATGAGCGCACTCTCCCCGGGTGCAGCGCGACTTCTCCCCTCCCCAGTCCCAGCCTCAGTTTCTGGACGCTGGTCGGGTGCGCCTTGTGTCTCTTCTGGGGAGCTGATCTCTGGCTGAGAGTCTCCCGGCAGATGTCAACCATCCAGAATCTCAGGAAGTCTTTGGTTAGAAGCTGGAAGCCTGTTTGCAGTTTGGTAGGGGATGCCATCTCTGGGGCATGTTTGCCCCTTTCCCCTCCCCCCTGCCTCCTGCCTCCGGCGGGGGATGGGCTGGTCCACAGCCGGCTAGCTCTTCTCTGGTATCTCTCTCTCTCTCTCTCTCTCTACCCCCCCCCCCCCCCACACACACACACAGTTTAAGTTGCTGTCTCTCGTTAGCTCCCTCTGATTGCCCTCAGGGCTTTCAGGCCCGGGCCTTACCCTAAGCAATGCCGCCCGCTCCTCTCCGTACAGATCTGGGGTACTTCTCTGCTGGGAGTTGTTTTTAAGCGTGTAATCTGTGGGTTTCATTTATTTTTCCTCCTGGTTAGGTTCCCCTCCGAGATTTGAAAACTTCCCCCAGACCCGCCGGTGAGAGGGTTTCCTGGTGTTTGGAAACTTTCTCTATTAGGACTCCCTTCCCAGCACAGATCTCCATCCCTAACTCTTGTCTCTCTTTTTATCTTTTATATTTTGTCCTACCTCCTTTCGAAGACAATGGGCTGCTTTTCTGGGCACCTGATGTCTTCTGCTAGTGGTCAGAAGTTGTTTTGTGTAGTTTGCTCAGTGTTCAAATGATCTTTTGATGAATTTGTGGGGGAGAAAGTGGTCTCCCCGCCCTATTCCTCCACCATCTTAGCTCCTTCTCAGGATTTTTTTCAATGAGTCAGTTCTTCATTCAGGTGGTCAAAGTGTTGGAGCTTCAGCCCCAGCATCAGTCCTTCCAATGAATAATCAGGGTTGATTTCCTTTAGGATTGACTGGTTTGACCTCCTCACTGTCCAAAGGAATATCAAGAGTCTTCTCCAACACCATAATTTGAAAGCATCAATTCTTCAGCACTCAGTCATTTTTATCACTACTGAAAAAAACCATACCTTTGACTCTATGGACATTTATGGTCAAAGTGATGTCTCTGCTTTTTACTATGTTGTCTAGGTGTGTCATTGCTTTTCTTCCTAGGAGCAAGTGTCTTTTAATTTCATGGCTGCAGTCACCATCCGCAGTGATTTTGGAGCCCCCCAAAATAAAGTATCTCACTGTTTCCAATGTTTCTCCATCTATTTGCCATGGAGTGATGGGACCACATGCCATGATCTTAGTTTTTTGAATGTTGAGTTTTAAGCTAGCTTTTTCACTCTCCTTTTTCACTTTCATCAAGAGGCTCTTTAGTTTCTCTTCACTTTCTTCCATTAGAGTGGTATCATCTGCATGTCTGAAGTTTTTAATATTTCTCCCGGCAATCTTGATTTCAGCTTGTGCTTCATTCAGCCCAGCATTTCTCATAATGTAGTCTCAGTTCAGTTCAGACGCTCAGTCATGTCCGATTCTTTGCGATCCCATGAATCGTAGCATGCCAGGCCTCCCTGTCCATCACCAATTCCCGGAGTTTACCCAAACTCATGTCCATCGAGTCGGTGGTGCCATCCAGTCATCTCATCCTCTGTCATCCCCTTCTCCTCCTGCCCCCAATCCTTCCCAGCATCAGGGTCTTTTCTAATGAGTCAACCCTTCACATGAGGTGACCAAAGTATTGGAGTTTCAGCTTCAGCATCAGTCCTTCCAATGAACACCCAGGACTGATCTCCTTTAGGATGGACTGGTTGGATCTCCTTGCAGTCCAAGGGACTCTCAAGAGTCTTCTTCAACACCACAGTTCAAAAACATCAATTTTTCGACACTCAGCTTTCTTCACAGTCCAACTCTCACATCCATACATGACCACTGGAAAAACCATAGCCTTGACTAGATAGACCTTTGTTGACAAAGTAATGTCTCTGCTTTTTAATATGCTATCTAGGTTGGTCATAAATTTCCTTCCAAGGAGTAAGCATCTTTTAATTTCATGGCTGCAATCACCATCTGCAGTGATTTTGGAGCCCAAAAAAATAAAGTCTGACACTGTTTCCACTGTCTCCCCATCTATTTCCCATAAAGTGATGGGACAAGATGCCATGATCTTAGTTTTATGGATGTTGAGCTTTAAGTCCACTTTTTCACTCTCGTATTTCACTTTCATCAAGAGGTTTTTTAGTTCCTCTTCATTTTCTGCCATAAGGGTGGTGTCATCTGCATATCTGAGGTTATTGATATTTCTCCCAGCAATCTTGACTCCAGCTTGTGCTATAATGTAATCTACATATAAGTTAAATAAGCACTGTGACAGAATACAACCTTGATGTACTCCTTTCCCAGTTTTGAACAGTCCATTTTTCCATGTAAGGTTCTAACTGCTACTTTTTGACCCACATCCAGGTTTCTCAGAAGACAGGTAAGGAGGTCTGGTATTCCCATCTCTTTAAGAACTTTCCACAGTTTGTTGTGATCCATACAGTCAAAGACTTTATCATAGTCAATGAAGCAGAAGTAAATGTTTTTCTGGAATTCTCTTGCTTTTTCTATGATCCAACAGGTGTTGGCAATTTGATCCTTGGTTCCTCTGACTTTTCTAAATCCAGCTTGTACATCTGGAAGTTCTTGGTTCACATACTGTAGAAGTCTAGCATGAAGGATTTTGTGCAATACCTTGCTAGCATGTGAAATGAGCACATTATATGGTAGTTTGAACTTTCTTTGGCATTGCCCTTCTTTGGGGTTGGAATGAAAACTGACTTTTTCTAGTCCTGTGGCCACTGCTGAGTTTTCCAAATTTGCTGGCATACTTGAGTGGAGCGTAAGTAAGTACTCGGGGTGTAATATACAACTTAATAAAGATAATTAATACTGCTATATGTTATATATGAAAGTTACTAAGAGAGTAAATCCTAAGAGTTCTCATCACAAGGGAAATTTTCTTTTTTACTTCTTTAATGTTAAGCCTATATGAGATGATGGATGTTTACTAAACCTATTGTGGTATTCATTTCATGATGTATGTAAGTCAGATCATTATGCCATTCACTTTAAACTTATACAGTGATGTATGCCAGTTTATCTCAATAGAACTGGGGAAAATAAAGGAAAATAATAAGAAAAAAATAATCACAAAATTAAGGATATGTTTATAATGTGTGATGATCACTATGAAGGGTCTTATGGAAAACAGTACTGGAGAAACTGTCATAACCTAGAAAGTCCAGAAAAGCTTCTTTGGAAATGATATTTAACTGAGGCTGGGGGTATGAGTAGAAGCAGAGAGAATGTCTCAGTCAGAAGGAAGATGGGAGAAAGTCCTGAGGAAGGAAACTGTGTGGAAAGGTGGCAGAAGCAGGGGAGGCTAGAGTAGTTGAACCAGTTAAGTGAAGGATCATGGAATGTCCAGGAACTTACAGATGGAATTTTTATCCAAGAGCAATTAAATTCATTCAAGGATGTTGATCAGGGGAATAACCCTCCTGAAGAAATAAATGAAAATAAATGCCATCTTCCTATCAGAGTTGAAACACTAGGTCTCATCTCTTTGAGGACCTAACTGTATGAGGTCTGTACAAGCATCAGACATAAAGTATGCATCTGTGGAATTAAGTACTTTTTATAATATGGTGGTTAAGACTTCAGGCTTTGAAATCAAACTGTCCTGCACCTGCCACGTCCTAAATGCATGACTCTAGATGAGCTTCTAAATACGTGTGATGGGAATAATAGTTTGTTGTTGTGAGAGCTAAATGAATAATGCATATAAAATGTGAACACAGTGCTTGGTACATTATAAGTGATCAAAAATAATAGCTATTATTTCCTGACTCATTGCCATAGGAAAAGAATAAAATCATCACACAGCAGACCTTAATGCTCCTTACATAAGCAAATGCTGGATGTGTTTTTAGGGAACTAAATTATACTCAGTGTTTTCAGAGTAATGAGCCAAATACATTAACTGTTCTGAAAGCAGATGAAGCCTGACTATTTTGACTAAATATAGAGATAATTAGAGTCTAGACTCTATCTGTTGATAGGCCTTAGAGAACCATAATGAGAATCATCATGCCATAATAGAATAATATACAAGGCTAAAACAAATCAGAAATTTCACAACACTGATGAAAAACAACTAATTTTATTGATGTCACAAATACATTATTAGCTGAGTCTTCTCACGATCTTATAATGTTTGTTTCATGTTGTAACAGCTTTCTAATAGTGTCATCAATTATGGTCTTTCTGTTGTTTAGTAAAATTACCAAGTGTCAGATAAAAGTCTTTTTCTGTGGTTTTATAATATGCTTTGGAAGCACTCATTCTTCGATGTAGCTAAGTATATAGATGAAAGGTCCTCACAGGTACTCTTTATTCAAAGCCAGAGAACTATTTTCTATAGGATATGTATTGACTATTTTGCCTGGTGTCAAGCCCTGACTACAAATTTGCATTCTGTTAACGGAGTAATTCATGTTACCAGGAAAGGGCCGATACTATTGGATAATACACATGCAAAAAAATACACAATACCAATGTGTTCCATGGAAAGGAAGAAAGGACAAGCTATAAAATAATGGACTCTGTCCAGCCTCAGGAAAGACAACCAGTTTAAATGTTAGAATTGTGGGACTCCTGTTCATTCCCAGCAGCGTGGAAAGAAGTGATAGGACTTAATACTAAGACTATCTTCATTTTATACTTTAGGTTTTAGAATCAGGCTGCAGTCCAGGGTCAGGAACACCAAACCACAACTGGATCAAGTAAAACACATGAATCAGGTAAGCTGCATTAGGGCTAAGCTTGGAAACATTAATAAAAGGAGTATAATGCGGGTTTGCAAATATCACCAATTACAACCAGTCCATGGTTAATTTGTTACTGGTCTTTCATGAAATGAGAAAGAGAAAAACATATAGTGAGTTTTCCATAGGATATATTCTTTCAGTTCAATTCAGCTTATTCGCTCAGTCATGTCCGATTCCTTGCAATCCCATGGACTGCAACCCGTCAGTCTTCCCTATCCATCACCAACTTCTGGAGCTTGCTCAAGGTGTCCCTTGAGTCGGTGATGCCATCCAACCATCTCATCCTCTGTCGTCCCCTTCTCCTCCTGCCTTCAATCTTTCCCAGCATCATGGTATTTTCAAATGAGTCAGTACTTCGCATCAGGTGGCCAAAATATTGGAGTTTCAGCTTCAACATCAGTCCTTCCAACGAATATTCAGGACTGATTTCCTTTAGGATTGACAGATTTGATCTCCTTGCAGTCCAAAGGACTCTCAAGAGTCTTCTCCAACACCACAGTTCAAGAGCATCAATTCTTTAGCTCTCAGCTTTCTTTATGGTTCAACTCTCACATCCATACATGACTACTGGATAAACCATAGCTTTGAATATATGGCCCTTTGTTGACAAAGTAATGTCTCTGCTTTTTAATATGCTGTCTAGGTTGGTCATAACTTTTCTTCCAAGGAGCAAGCGTCTTTTAATTTCATGACTGCAGTCACCATCTGCAGTGATTTTGGAGCCCCAAAAAACGAAGTCTGTCACTGTTTCCATTGTTTCCCCATCTATTTGCCATGAAGTGAAGGGACTGGATGCCGTGATCTTCATTTTCTGAATGTTGGGTTTTAGGCCAACTTTCTCACTCTCCTCTTTCACTTTCATCAAAAGGCTCTTTAGTTCCTCTTTGCTTTCTGCCATAAGGGTGGTGTCATCTGCATATCCGAAATTGTTAATATTTCTCCTGGCAATCTTGATGCCAGCTTTTGCTTCATCCAGCCTGGCATTTCATGTGATGTACTCTGAATATAAGTTAAATAAGCAGGGTGACAATATACAGCCTTGACATACTGCTTTCCCGATTTGGAAACAGTCTGTTGTTCCATGTCCAGTTTTAACTGTTGCTTCTTGACCTGCATACAGATTTATCAGGAGAAAGACTAGGTGGTCTGGTATTCCCATCTCTTGAAGAATTTTCCACACTTTGTCATGATCCACATAGTCAAAGGTTTTGGCATAATCAATAAAGCATAAGTGGATGTTTTTCTGGAATTCTCTTGTTTTTTCAATGATCCAAGAGATGTTGGCAATTTGAACTCTGGTCCTCTGCCTTTTCTAAATTCAGCTTGAACATCTGGAAGTTCAGGGTTCATGTACTGTTGAAGCCTCGCTTGGAGAATTTTGAGCATTACTTTGCTAGTATGTGAGATGAGTGCAAATGTGAGGTAGGTTGAATATTCTTCAGCATTGACTTTCTTTGGGATTGGGATGAAAGTTGACCTTTTCCAGTCCTGTGGCCACTACTGAGTTTTCCAAATTTACTGGCATTTTGACTGCAGCACTTTCACAGCATCATCTTTTAGGATTTAAAATAGCTCAACTGGAATTCCATCACCTCCACTAGCTTGGTTTGTTGTGATGCTTCCTAAGGCTCACTTGACTTTCACATTCCAGAATGTCTGGCTCTAGGTGAGTGATCACATCATCGTGGTTTTCTGGGTTATGAAGATCTTTTTTGTCTTGCCACTTCTTCTTAATATCTTCAGCTTCTGCTAGATACATACCATTTCTGTCCTTTATTGTGCCCATCTTTGCTTGAAATTTTCTCTTGGTATCTCTAATTTTCTTGAAGAGATTTCTAGTCTTTCCCATTCATTGTTTGCTGTCACCTTGCTTATTTAACTTATATGCAGAGTTCATGAGAAATGCTGGGCTGGATGAAGCACAAGCTGGAATCAAGATTGTCAGGAGAAATATCAGTAACCTCAAATAGGCAGATGACACCACCCTTATGGCAGAAGGTGAAGAAGAACTAAAGAGCATCTCGATGAAAGTTTCTGAAAGAGGAGAGTGAAAAAGTTGGCTTAAAGCTCAACATTCAGAAAACTAAGATCATGGCATCTGGTCTCATCACTTCATGGCAAATATATGGGGAAACAGTGACAGACTATTTTTGGGGGGACTCCAAAGTCACTGCAGATGGAGACTGCAGCCATAAAATTAAAAGACACTTACTCCTTGGAAGAAAAGTTATGACCAACCTAGATAACATATTAAAAAGCAGAGACAATATTTTGTCAACAAAGTTCCATCTATTCAAAGCTATGGATTTTCCAGTAGCCATGTATGGATGTGAGAGTTGAACCATAAAGTTGAGCACTAAAGAATTGGTGCTTCAAGAATTCTTGAATGCTTCAAGGCATTCAAGAATTGATGTTTTTGAACTGTGGTGTTGGAGTAGACTCTTAAAAGTCCCTTGGACTGCAAGGAGATCAAACCCCTCAATCCTAAAGGAAATCAGTTCTGAATATTCATTGGAAGGACTGATGCTGAAGCTGAAACTCCAATACTTTGGCCTCCTGATGTGAAGAGCTGACTCATTTGAAAAGACCATGATGCTGGGAAAGATTGAAGACAGGAGAAGGAGATGACAGAGGATGAGATGGTTGGATGGCATCACCGACTCAGTGGACTGAGTTTGCATAAACTCCAGGAGTTGGCAATGGACAAGAGAGGCCTGATGGGTTGCAATCCATGTAGTTGCAAAGAGTCGGACATGACTGAGAAACTGAACTGAACTGATTCTATTGTTTTTCTCTATTTGTTTGCACTGATCAGTTAGGAAGGCTTTCTTATCTCTCCTTGCTATCCTTTGGAACTCTACATACAGATGGGTATATCTTCCCTTTTCCCCTTTGCCTTTAGGTTCTCTTCTTCTCTCAGCTATTTGTAAGCCCTCCTTAGACAATCATTTTGCCATTTTGCATTCTTTTTCATGGGTATGGTTTTGATCACTGCCTCGTATACTATCTCACGAACCTCCCCATCCATAATTCTTCAGACACTCCATCTATCAGATCTAATCCCTTGAATCTATTTTTCATTTCCACTGTATAATCATAAGGGATTTGATTTAGATAAATTCTTTAGTGGGGATTGTTCTGAATTTGTCCTTCTGCTCTTTCTTACATAGCATAATGGTAGCAGGTGATTTTTTAAAAATTAATGATCTTGGTGAGACAAAATTTGATAAAATTGTGTCAGTTTGCAAAATATCCAACGTTATATATTTATTTAATCTGTGAAATCTAAAAGTCTAGTGTATGTGTGTTCAGTTGTTTCTAACTTTTTTGTGACACCATGGATTGCCAGGCTCTTCTGTGCATGGAATTTTCCCCAGGAAGAATACTGGAGCAGGTTGCCATTTCCTCCTCCAAGGAGTCTTTCTGACCCAGAGATGTAACCTGAGTCATCTCTTAGTCTCCTGAATTGGCAGGCAAATTCTTTACCACCAAGCCATTGGGGAAGACCAAACCTCTAGTTCCACTGGTATTGAGACCACGCCTCCAAAATGACCAGGAAGATGGGATGTCAAACGGCCTGTTAAGCCGAAGTCTGGAAACTCATAAAGTCAGACTGTTAAAATATGTACACTGAAAGCAGTAAAGGTTGCAACCTGGAGGCTCTAGTTCAATTCAGGCCTGCAGGCTCAGGAGAGGAGAATGTGCAAAACCTTTAAACCACAATACAGGACCATTTATTTAGAACAGACTCTGGCTCTAGAGCTTGCGGAGGACCCTGGGGCGACATACCAGGAGCAAATCTTTACTGTGAAGAGGGGGAGATGTGGGTTGCAAAGTGTGGGGAAACAAAAAAGGGGCTAAGTGGCCAGGGCACTTTGGACCCTCAGGACAGTTGCATTTTACCCACTAGTGTGTGTATGTGTGTGTATGTTAGTCGCTCAGTTGTGTCCAACTCTTTGCAACCCCATGGACTGTAGCCCACCAGGCTCCTCTGTCCATGGAGTTCTCCAGGCAAGAAAACTGGAGTGGGTTGCCATTCCCTTCTCCAGGGGATCTTCCCAACCCAGAGATCGCACCCAGGTCTTCCACATTGCAGGCAGATTCTTCACCATCTGAGCCACCAGGGAAGCACACCCACTAGTGTAGAAGTCATCATATTTGAGCAACTGGTGGCCTTATGTTGGCTGAACATCATCCATAAGTATTTAGAATGGAGCTAAATCCCTTAAAACCAGCAAGGAGAATGCCAGAGGGCTTTCATAAGCAGGCACTAGTATTTGGCATCAGCTTCTTTCCCAGACAGTTTTGTGAATTAATCCTTAATACTGAGCCTTACTTGTTTGCAAAGGAAGGTCTGTCTGGAGTTTGCACTAATTTCTATTCTGGAGGATATCATAGAAGTCAGTTTGATTCCATAATATTAGCCCTGTTCTTGGAAGGATTAACCTAACCATGGATCTAAACCCCTAGACAGACTCTACCTTTGGAAATTATGAAGAAAGTTAGGTCAGTTTTCCCATTCTCTATTCTGTCCAGGTACTAACCACAGTAGGTTTGACCTCATGGTTAATAGCAATTTTTTTTTCAATGAATCTTGCTTTTCTTTATTTCTAGAGGAAAAAAGGAAGGCACAGGAGAATATAATCTGTCCCAGAACCACTGGAATATAGCAAGACAATAGAGAGACTCCAGGGCCTCTAATGCCCTATGTTTTCACTGCCCCCAGTCAAGATTATTTGTATATTTAACTCCTTCTCAATTGTGGCAGAACTCTTCACCCTACAGGATTCCTCTCTGAAATAAATCACTATAATTATTCAGCTCATGTCCTGAGAAAGATGCCCTGCTCTGTACCAGTAGGATAACATTCTAGAAATAGTACTTATAAGCTTTAAAATGGGAGTCAATAATACTAAATTTACAATCAAATCTCAGATGGTCCTTTATTGTTCTGTGGTTTGTTGGGTTGGAAGCATTCATGGTCTCTTCAAGGAATTATAATGTAGTTATAATACAGTTTAATATCCTCAGATAAAATGTGTAATATCAGTGCATTGTAATTAAAATGCATTATTAGAGAATCTCTATTTGCTTTTGCTATATTTAACATTTTTAATTTGCAACATATTGCTATCTCTAATTGCTCTTTCTCAGAATTACTGTATGAGATGAATGAAAATCATACTTGGGTATATCATCCCTTTTTTAAAAGGGAAGGAATGGAAATTCAGACAACTTGTTTAGATCACATAAATGAAAAGAAAAAACCAGCTCTGAGAGACTTCTGCTTCTGGCAATAAGGTAACACTAGAAAAACCTGAAAAACTCTAGATGTGTTCAAAAAAAGCAGATAAAATCCCTAGGCTCCAGATATGTAGTGGAAACAGAAGACTAGAGCGCTAAGGTGTCATGTGAGCTGATGCTGCCACAGGGTGTGGGATGAGTAAGAGCCTTGCTCGTGGTAAACTAGAAGTCAGCCTTTAATATCCACATAGGGACAGCAAAGGATTGAATGTTTGTGTCTCCCTCAAATTCATATATCGGAGCCCTAACTCCCCAAAATCGGCCTGCAAAGCAGGAGACCTAGGTTTGATTCCTCGGTCAGGAAGATCCCCTGGAGAAGGAAATGGCAATCCACTCCAGTATTCTTGCCTGGAAAATCCCATGGACAGAGGAGCCTGGTGGGCTATAGTCCATAGGGTCACTAGAGTCGGACACGACTTAGTAAATAAACCACCATCAACACCCCCAATAAGATGGTATTTGGAGATGGGGTATTTGGAGCTATGAAAGAGGAGAGTGAAAAAGTTGGCTTAAAGCTCAATATTCAGAAAACTAAGATTATGTCATCTGGCCCCATCACTTCATGGGAAATAAATGGGGAAACAGTGGAAACAGTGTCAGATTTTTTGGGCTCCAAAATCACTGCAGATGGTGATAGCAGCCATGAAATTAAAAGACACTTACTCCTTGGAAGAAAAGTTATGACCAGCCTAGATAGCATACTAAAAAGCAGAGATGTTACTTTGCCAACAAAGGTCCATTTAGTCAAGGCTATTGTTTTTCCAGTGGTCATGTATGGATGTGAGATTTGGACTATAAAGAAAGCTGAGTGCTGAAGAATTGATGCTTTTGAACTGTGATGCTTTCCAACTGTGGTGTTGGAGAAGACTCCTGAGAGTCCCTGGGACTGCAAGGAGATCCAACCAGTCCATCATAAAGGAGATCAGTCCTGGGTGTTCATTGGAAGGACTAATGCTGAAGCTGAAACTCCAATACTTTGGCTACCTCATTCGAAGAGTTGACTCATTGGAAAAGACCCTGATGCTGGGAGGGATTGGGGGCAGGAGGAGAAGGGGACGACAGAGGATGAGATGGTTGGATGGCATCACCGACTCGATGGACATGAGTTTGAGTAAACTCTGGGAGTTGGTGATGGACAGGGACGCCTGGCATGCTGCAATTCATGGGGTCGCAAAGAGTCAGACACAACTGAGCGACTGAACTGAACTGAACTGATGGTAGGGCTTCCCAGGTGGTGCTAATAGTAAAGAACCCACCTGCCAATGCAGCAGACATAAGAGATGTGTGTTCGATCCCTGGGTTGGGAAGATCCCCTGGAGGAGGGCATGACCACCCATTCCAGTGTTGTTGCCTGGAAAATCCCATGGACAGAGAAATCTGGTGGGCTACAGTCCACATGTTGCAAAGAGTCAGACATGACTGAAGTGACTTAGCATGCATGTATGCTTGGTTAGATGAAGTCAGAAGGGTGAGTCCTTGGTTTAATCAGATTAGTGCCCTTTGCAAAAAATTAATTTTTTAATTAATCTTTATTCAAGTGTAGTTGCTTTAAATGTGGTATTACTTTCTAATGCATAGCAAAATGAATCAGCCATATGCATACGTATATCCCCTTTCTTTTGGAGTTCCTTCTCATTCAGGTCACTACGGTGCATTAAGTAGAGTTCCCTGATCTATGCAATATGTTCTCATTAATCATCTATTTTATACACAGTATCAATAGTGTATATGTGTCAATCCTAACCTCCCAATTCTTCTCACCTCCTCCCATCCCTCTTTGGTAGCCATACATTTGTTCTCTAGCCTGTGTCTCTATTTCTGCTTTGCAAATAAGATCATCTATACCATTTGTCTAGATTCCACCTATATTCATTAATATACAATATTGCATAAAAATATACAATTATTTTTTTCTTTTAAGAGGAGACACCAGAGAGATAGCTCACTTTTTCTCTCTTTCCTTCCTCTCCATCATATGAGGTCACAGAAAGAAGGTAGCCATCTATAAACCAGGAAGGGAATTCTCGCTAGAACTTGACCTGCTGACACCCTGGTCTTGTACTTCCAGTCTCCCCAACTCTGAGAAAATAAATTTCTGCTGTTTAAGCCCCCCAATCCATGGCAGCCTGAGTGAACTAATACAGGGCTTAAATGATAAAGAAAATTGGAATTACTTCCCACCTAAACTTGATACCCTAAAAAGACTGCACCATCAGTGAAGGGGGGAACTAAGAAATGCATTTGTTCCCTAGCAAAGGGAGAAAATAGATACATTTATATGTTTCCACCTTGGTTCTGGGTTCAGTTCAGTCCAGTTGCTCAGCCGTGTCCAACTCTTTGCATCCCCATGAACCATAGCACTCCAGACCTCCCTGTCCATCACCAACTCCTGGAGTCTACCCAAACTCATGTCCATTGAGTCAGTGATGCCATCCAACCATCTCATCCTCTGTCGTCCCCTTCTCCTCTTGCCCTCAATCTTTCCCAGCATCAGGGTCTTTTCAAATGAGTCAGCTCTTCACATCAGGTGGCCAAAGTATTGGAGTTTCAGCTTCAGCATCAGTCCTTCCAATGAACACCCAGGACTGATCTCCTTTATGATGGACTTGTTGGATCTCCTTGCAGCCCCAGGGACTCTCAAGAGTCTTCTCCAACACCACAGTTCAAAAGCATCAATTCTTTGGTGCTTAGCTTTCTTTATAGCCCAACTCTCACATCCATACATGACTACTGGAAAAACCATAGCCTTGACTAGATAGACCTTTGTTGGCAAAGTAATGTCTCTGCTTTTTAATAGGCTATCTAGGTTCGTCATAATTTTTCTTCCAAGGAGTAAGTGTCTTTTAATTTCATGGCTGCAATCACCATCTGCAGTGATTTTGGAGCCCCCCAAAATAAAGTCTGACCCTGTTTCCACTGTTTCCCCACCTATTTCCCATGAAGTGATGGGGCCAGATGCCATGATCTTAGTTTTCTGAATGTAGAGCTTTAAGCCAACTTTTTCACTCTCCTCTTTCACTTTCATCAAGAGGCTCTTTAGTTCTTCTTCACTTTCTGCCATAAGGGTGGTGTCATCTGCATATCTGAAGTTATTGATATTTCTCCCAGCAATCTTGATTCCAGCTTGTGCTTTCTTCAGCCCAGCGTTTCTCATGATGTACTCCGCATATAAATTAAATAAGCGGGGTGACAATATATAGCCTTGACGTACTCCTTTTCCTATTTGAAACCAGTCTGTTATTCCATGTCTAGTTCTTCCCCCGCCCCCCCCATATCCAGTTCTAACTGTTGCTTCCTGACCTGCATGCCGGTTTCTCAAGAGGCAGGTCAGGTGGTCTGGTATTCCTATCTCTTTCAGTTCTGGGTAGAGAAATCATAACAAAAGCGTTATATCTGATAATTTGATAACCACAGACCTGTGTCTCTAATAGATTTAGGGGTTGAATTTAACCTCATCAAGAAGGTTAAACCCTTGCCCCAGGCTGAGGAATTAATATAAAATTGGCTTTGGACCAAAAGTACCCCCAAGTTCCTGCCCCAAACCAAACACTCTAAAGAAATACTCCCACAATATGAAATTCTCATAGGAAAAAATAGTCATGCTAAAGAAGAGAACTCATGATAAAAAAAAAATTACAAAACACACAAGGAGAGTAAAGTAAACAAAAATAGCAGAATTATCACCCCAAAACTTGAGATAATGGAATGATAATCTGAAGCAGAATATAAATTATGTTTAAAATAATTAAGACATGAAAGAATTGAAATTCTAAAAGAGAACAAGAAAATATGAAAAATAGTAGTTATGTTAGATAAAATAATAAGAAAGAAAAATATGGTATTTAAAACAAATGAAATAAACAGATTAGACATTTGAAGAACTGGTGAATGGGCAGGTCTAACTGAGGATATCAGAAAGACTTGTAGCACTGGGAAATTATGAGAAGGAAAAGGAAACAAGAGTCCCCATACAGCTATGAGGAGTTCCAGAAGATAGAATAGGGAAAAGGGGGAAGAAGCTCTCTTGAAAGTCTTGAGAATTTTCCAGAAATGATGAAATACATGAACCCATAGAATCAAGAACCACGTGACTTCCAAAAACCTTCAATAAAAAAGAAATCCACACCTAAATACATCACAGTAAAGCTATAGAGTCTAAAATGTTAAAAGCAACCGTAAACAAAAGACAAAAAAACAAAAAAAATAGAATGTATGACTTTTAAGCCACGGGCAGTGATTTAAAAAAAAAAAAAAAAAACTATTAGTTAACTAGAATCCTGAAAAGAATAATAAGGAACAGAAAAGTAAGCTAAGTAGAATGCATATGGTAGAAGTATCCATGCATTCTACCCATATATATCCATACTCAAAATAAATGTAAATAAATTAAATTTACCAGTTAAAAGAGTGAAAAGTGAGAGTTTCAGTTGCTTAGTTGTGTCCGACTCTTGGCAACCCCATGGACTTTAGCCTGCCAGGCTTCTCTGTCCATAGAATTCTCTAGGCAAGAATACTGAAATGGGTTGCCATTTCCTTCTCCAGGGGATCTTCCAAACTCAGGGAGCGAACCTGAGTCTCCTGTATTGCAGGCAGATTCTTTACCATCTGAACCACCTGGGAAGCACCATAGAGAATAGATTTTTAAAAAAATAACTCCGCTGCTTATGAGATGCATGTAAAATATGACACCAAAGAGCTGAAATGCGGAGGATAAAAAAAGTCATTCTAGGAAAATGCTAATGAAAACAAAGTTGCTATTACTGTAACTTATCTGACAAAATAGTTTTTAAGTGAAATTTAAGATGTATTATATATCAGATGAAAAAGCACACTGTACAGTGATGAAGAACAAAAACACCAAGATATAAAAATACTAAACCTAAAGATAATTGATGACGAAAGAAGAAGTGGGCAGCAGGAAGTGAGATGACCAGATAGCATCACTGACTCAGTGGTCATGAATTTGAGCACACTCTGGGAGATAGTCGAGGACAGAGGAGTCTGGCATGCTACAGTCCATGGGGTCCCAAAGAGTCAGACATGACTTAATGGCTACAACAACGACAAACTTAATTGACAAAACTACAACAAAAAGTTGACGTGTGCATAATCATATTGAAAGACCTTAATACATTTATTTCTGTAATTCATGAATCAAGCAAATAACAAATTGCAAATATTTAGTATATGTTTCAAGAAATTTAAGTTTGCTCTAATATACTTACACAGAATTCTACATCAAACAGTTAAAGAACACACACATCTTAAATACTTATACATCATTTACAAAAACTGACCACATAATGGTTTCAAAACAAATCTTTACAATCACCAGTGGATCTAAATTTCCTACATCATGCAAGTATTATTTTTAAATCTCAATGCAGTAAAATGAAAAATAAATAGCCAAAAGATGATATTATGAAATTTAAAAACATACTTCTAAATAATTTATGGGTCAGTGAAGAGACTGTCGTATCAAAATTTGTGAGTTGGCATCCAACCAGAACTCAGGTTTTAAAACCTTTCATTCTAGACCTTTAAGTGAAGAACTGAAATCTTGCAAATCTTCTCTGTTTAATTACAATTTATACAGCCTTTCTAGTGAAACTGTTAAGTTTAAAGGTGAATTGAATCTGAGTGCAATTAAAGTTATTTGGACAGCATTCCTTGCTAGGAAATGTTATCAACATAGTGTTTGTTGATGATTATAAAACTTGGTTTGTTATCTATAATTCAGAAACTCTGTTTGGTTCTGTCAAAATAAAAATGTAATATACTGAAAAAAAAATTTGTGAGTTGGGGTTAACACAATTTTTAATGCATTAATTATATATATTAGGGGGAAAGACTGAAAATTAAGATCAGTCTGCATAATTTTAGAAGGTAGGGGAAAAACACATTAGGCAATACTGAAAAGATAAACTTCCCATGCTTTATAAATGTCTGGTAGTGACTTATCTCTAATTGACAGCTAAAAGCACTTGGCCCACACCTACACAAATGGTTCAACACTCAAATTAGACTGCCTTCAAATTCTGGTTTTGTCATTTATGAGCTGTGTGGCTACGGGCACACTGACTTTCATTGAGCCTCACTTTTCTCATTGGTAAAATAGAAATCATAAAACACAGGAAGATCTCATCATCTTGGCATTTATTATCCAAGATTTTATAGGAAAATAAAACATATCATAATAGGAAAATATTGACTAGTGAGTTACCTCTTCAATTGACCTCCCCACTCAAGCATCTTGGCCCTTCCCATCAATGTAGGTCAACTCTCACTGAGAGTGCAAAACTTCTGCACTTTCAGATAATGGTAATGACCATTAGGAATTATAATGCAAATGACTATAAAATAAAAATATAAATGATGCAAATGATGCAAGATATCATGAAGTCAATGAAACTGGAGAAATATTTGAATTACACACAGAGCTACCAACAAATGTTATATGTGGCAGAGTTAAACATGTTAACACTCCACAAAAAAAATTATTAATGAGCATAATAATATGATAAGTATTTCAAAGAAAAATAGCTTTGATATCAAAGTTCTAAGGAAATTCATGAAAAACTCAAATAATTTTGCAAAACCAACCCTCTTTACAATCATGCTGAAAATATAAACTGAAGAATATTGTATGTAATTCATTACATAAATTCATGTAATTCATTATAGTCATGTAATTTTCTTGGAAAAATATGCCTCTCCCCCTAAAATGTATTTAAATTATTCTTTCTTAGTTTGAAGAATTAGTGCAAAGTTGCAGTTATAATGTATATGTGTTGTTGATGAAAGATAAACATTTGTCATGTTAATCATTTTAAAAGTTAATATTCTAATCATTTTCTCTCCTATAATTTACCATGAAAACATAAATTCCATTTCAGCTGAGATCTTTTAATTGGTTTTTCCCAGCATCAATTATATTTTGTTAAGAAGGACTTCATGAACCTACAAAAGAGGTTATTATAAATCTTCATTAAGATAATTTATGTAATTACAATGTTCCTGGCCCATAGAAAACATTCAACAAATATTAGCAGTTAACTATCCTGTGCTCAATCATTAAAAATTTTAAAAGATGTCCATGCAAACTCTCAATGTACCTTTTCAAAATTGTTGCCCAATAATTGTCCTTCATAAACCTCAGATCTTGTTCAAATTTAACTGTTCTCCATCTTCCACACATCAACACAGTCCACCTCATAATCTTTCTTTGCCTCAAATATCTTTTCCCAAAATCTGCACATCTAGATTTTTCAAGGTTCATCTTAAACACAACTTCTGGCAAAAGTTCTTTCCTAGCACTCCAATTGGAAATAATCCCTTCTTCTCTTGTATTCTGTATTCTCCTAGTAAAATGTGTAACACTTGGATGGCACTTATCACATTTTCTCAAAAAGGGTTACTGCAGTCTCTATTAAGATCAATTCCCATCTTTGAGTTATTTTCCTCATAGCTCCTTGAACTTTGATTGGCACGTTATATCCATTCATCTCCCCATTTGTTGACAAACATTTATGGAACTCCAAAAACTGTTTTTAAGTCCTCATTAAGTATTCGTTGAATGAATGAATTCAAGATAGAGCAGTTTATTAAGCGAGCATAATAGGAAATTTTCTTTTGGCGCTTGTCCGTGAGATCTCTTCCCAATCTTTTCTAAACGACGAAAGCTTGCAGGATCCTTGGTGTGTGTCATTCCAGAGATGCGCTTGAGGGAGTAGCATGTGTTATTCATTACATCACATATAACCTTTTCAAGTTTACAATCAATCTTGCTTGGAAGCCTGGTGTCATTTAAGAAGTACAGCAGAGTGCTGGAAGGGGAGACAGTCTGAGTTGGGTACAGTCTGTGAATCCAAATACCCTACTTAAAGGTCCAAACGTGGAGAAGGAGGATGTACTGAACACATCATTTTTCCTCCAAGTGATTGAAAAAGGATGGTACACTGAAGCTTTGTTGGGTTTCAATGTTGATTTTCTCACTACCTATTTTTCTCAGGTTTGTCAGGTACTTAAGAGTCTTATTTCATGTTACCAACAAACTCCTTTTCCCATGTTTCTTAAAACTATTTGTGATTAAATTACCTACATTGTCTTCCAGGCTCTAATGATTCTTTTCCTGCTAAATGTGATTTTTTTTTTCTTTGTGTGTGTGTGTGCACACTCAGTCATATCTGACTCTCCGTGACCCCTTGGACTGTAGCCCACCAGGTTCCTCTGTCCATGGGATTTTTCAGACAAGAATACTGGAGTAGGTTGCCTTTTCCTTCTCCAGGGGAACTTCCCGTCCTAGGGATGGAACCTACATCTCCTAGGTCTCCTGCATTGCAGGCGGATTCTTTACCACTGACTGTTTTCTGTTTCTCACATCTTTATTTTCCATTACACTGCTTCCTATCAGTGTCCCCATCACTTTTTCTGTTTTTGGAGTTTCTGTGCAATCTCATATTTGTTCACTTATTTGTTTATTCACTTAGCATATAGTTACTGGGCACATTCTAGGACGGAGGAGTGCTCTCGTTATAGGCAGAGTCACCACACTTAGCGAGGTTGCAGTCTAAGGTGATGAAGGGACACGGGAACGCCATTTCACATGACATAACAAAGAGGCACAGGGTATCACCGTGCATATAATCGTGTAGGCGTCTCTACCAAAATGCTGAAGCAGTACATTATGGGGTAAAATCGATGGCCAAGAATTCTTGGAAGACTTAGTATTAAGCTGGGATTTTAAGTCAGTGGTAAAAAGATGAATTCTGGGTATACCAAGTAGAATAGCAAAGGCAGTGGGGATGTTAATTGGGGATGTTAATTGCAAAGAGTCTTGATGGAGAACATTATTTCTCAGTGTTGTCTACTGACCAACCGCATCCATCAGAATCATCTAGAATATTTAAAAAGTATGTGGACCTTGCCTTAAATCTGTCTCTGAAAATAGGTAACATGTGTCTTTAACAAGCATCTTGGATTATGTATGTGCATGCATGTTAAGCCGCTTCAGTCGTGTCTGACTCTTTGGGACCCCATGGACTGTAGCCTACCATGCTCTGCTGTCAGTGGAATTCTCCAGGCAAGGATTCTGAAGTGGGTTGCCATTTCCTCCTCCAGGGGATCTTCCTGACCCAGGGACTGAACCTGCATCTCTTATGTCTCCTGCATTTGACAGGCGGGCTCTTTACCACAAGCACCACATGGGAAGCTGGATTATGTATAAACATGGCAAGGTTGGAAAGCATTGTCTGGAGCAAGGGAGCACTTACCTTTATACTACGCTATTTAGCGGGCACTTGACTGCCTAAAGGCTATTTCCCCCAGCTTCCCCTGCAGTGCTGTGTGTCCATGTCTTTATCTTCTGGCTGAAGGAGGCTAGTGGAAGTGGTATATGTGTCTTTGGAGAAATTTTCTAAAAATGAGACAGTATGCCTTTCTTATTTTTTTGTCTCCTTCCTGCTGGTAAAATGTGGATGAAATGGCTCAAACTCTGGCAGCTGACTTGGACCATGAGTGAAACTTTGGAATGGAAATATACATGACACGAGAACAAGACAGAAGGCTCTGGAGAATTGAGACAATGGAATACCATTCTTGACTGAACTATCCTCAACTTCTTGGACTTGAATAAGAATTATACCTGCATCTTATTTAAGCCAATGCTATTGGGGACTTTTAGCATCAGAATCCTAACTAATACTCTACAGCCGTCTGCCAACCTCCTTCCCTCTGATGGTGTTCAAGCCAGCAGTGATTTTTTTTGCTACTCCTCAAGGCATGTAATACTGATGACCACTCCTCTTCTTTCAAATATTCTCTCCTTTAGACTTCCATGACACCACATCACCTAGGTTTTTATCCAAACTCTCCTTTGCTTAGTCCTTAAATCAGAGTTCTCAATCATAGCTGTATGTTGCAATCACCTGGGAAGCTTTGAGAGAACGCTGGTGCCTAGACAGGAGATTCTGAATTGATTGGTCTGGTGTAGCGTCCTGGAATCACTATTCTTTACAAGCTTCCCAATGACTCCGGCATGTAGCCATGGTTCAGACACTGCCTGCAGTATTGCACTGGGCCTAAAGCCACTGTTGATTCTAGACTAGTATTTTCTGCTTTGCGCATTCACCAAGACCAATCTCATCTACTCCTGGTTTCAGTAAGCATCTGCATGCTGATGACTTTCAAACTCATTTCTCTTAGATCTCTCTCTTGAGCTTCAGTATGACAGCCAGTTGGACAGATATGACATTGATAACTTATGATTATCTATCATATGTAATTTTTTTCATTATTTCTTTGCCCTGCCCTAAATATACCGGTTCTTCTTCCTGCATTTACTGTCTGTGTGAACAGTTATAAGAATTAGACATTTCAGCTTCCTTTCCTACTCCCCTCATTCTCTCAGTGACTCTGTATAATCAATTGTTAACACTTAGTTCTAGATTTTAATGCCTCTCACATTTATTCCTGTCTTTCTATCTCCACTACCTATATTGGTTTCTCTGCAGAGTCTTGCTCCCTTCTGATCTTTCTCAGCTCAGCAGCTGGAGAGAACATTTTGAAACAAACACCCAATCATGACACTTCCTTGATTGAAACCATTCAGGGATTCCCCTTTGCTTTGGGATGGAAGCCAAATGTCTTTGCTGGGACCACCAGATCCTTCATGATACACCCCAGGCTGCCTCTCTGAACTCATGGTTCATATTTCCACCCTTATGCTACTATATATTGTTTAGCTGCTATAAGTTGTGTCAGACTCTTTGCAACCCCATGTACTATAGCCCACCAG